>NW_012267292.1:4439446-4483904 GCF_000151885.1 Dipodomys ordii
CCCGGCGGTGGGCGGGCGCCGCCGACCGCGCCCCGGGACCGCCCCGCACGCAGGACGAGCCCCGCACCCCATCCCTGCGCCCCCCACCACCCGAGACCGGAAAGGATGCAGGGAGCCCCACGCGCTATGGGGGGGGTTGGCATGGACGGTTCTAGTTACCCCGTGACTCATTAAGGCCCCGGTACGACAGGGGACACCTTGTCCGTCCACCGGTCCTACCTGCTGGGCGACCCGGGAAAACTGGTCGGGACGCGCGGTTCTTTTGCTTCCCGAGGTCACCGGCCACTGACCAGGCCCGAGTCTGTTCCAGTGTCCTGTCAGTCTGTCTTCCTCTGTTTTGTCGGTCGGTGTCTGTCTGTCTGTCTGTCTCTCCGCAGGTGGCCTCCGCCAGACCAGGAGCTGCACGAAGGGCTTGAAGGAAAGGACCGTGTGAAGGGTAGGGAACGTGGAATTGGGCCGTGGTCAGCCAGGGATCTCCCCGATCTGGAATCTCCTGGAACCTCCCCGATGCTGGTTGGAGGAAAGTCAGGAGAGAGCTTGCTCGGTGGAGGGGTTCATCCAGAGTCGCTGCCCACCCGGCCAGGCCAAACTCTCTGCAGCCCTTGCAACTGGCGCTCTGCTACGCCTCTCCCTCCGGTTTCCTTTGCAGGCTTTCTCCATTGGCACTGGCCTGAGGACAACCGAGAGTCCCAGGAAGAAGGAGGCGGAGCTGCCCAGCGCATCCTGACTCGCTTTGCTCTGGGACTTGCAGTCCTGAGAGTTTAGGTAAATTAAAGGTAGGTTTAATTAGCCTGTCACCCTCCTCCTGCCTATGGGGATTAAGGGCATGTGTATGTATCAGGTGTATGTGCCTGTGCCTGTGTGTGTGTGTGTGTGAGAGAGAGAGAGAGAGAGAGAGAGAAGGGGGGAGGTCTGGGGCCTGAACTCAGGGCTAGGACACTGTACCAACCCTTACTGCTCAAGGCTGTCACTCTACACTTCCTGCTTTTTGCTGGTTAATTGAGGATGAGAGTCTTAGGGACATTTTCTGCCTTGCACTGTTTTGAGCATGGATCCTCAGATCTCAGCCTTCTGATTAGCTAGAGTTTACAGGCATAAGCCACCTGCACCTGCCTGAAAGACGCTTCCAAAAAAAAAAAAAAAAACTTCCAAGAAGCTGCAAGTGAACTCTGAAGTCACAAAAGCATCAAGATGTACTAGTCTGGTTGAAATCTGGCAGATATCACTAGGCATCGGTGGCTCATGCTTGTCGTCCTGGCTACTCAGGAGCCTGAGATCTGACATGGTTCAAAGCCATCCTGGGCAAGAGGGGGTGGAGGAGCCCAGAAGTAGAGCTGTGGCTTAAGTGGTGAAGCACTAGCCTTGAGAAAAGAAAAAATAAATTTAAAGCTCAGGGACCTCAATGACCAAACAAAAAAAAATTTTTTTTCAGACATAACAAGTTAGAAACCAATTTTTTCATTTATGCCTCACCTGAAAACCCTACTCTGTCTTCCACAACTTCCAGAGAGAGCAAAGTCAAATCACAGAGCTGGGTAAGGCCAAGAGAATGAAGAGGAGAGAACAGATAAAGGAAATGTGGAATTCTCAACTATACTGCTGGTTATTGGACAGGAGGTAATCTCTGAGCACCTTCCACTAAAGAAAATGACTGCCCTAGGTGATACCTCCCTTGGAACTAGATGTCTCAGTAGACTTGTATTGATAGTAATTCTGCTCTTTGGTGCTCTATCCCGCATCCTAAGATGCATTTCATTAATAGGTTCTTGACTGAATTCTCCCCCACGTCCCCCTTCATTCATCTCCCCATCTCCCCTTGGAAGTGCCAACTTTCTGGTGCTGATTTTGTTGGGCTTTGACTTAGTCCTAAAAATTTACTCTATTGGCTGGGTGCTGGTGGTTCACACCTGCAATCCTAGCTACTCAGGAGCCTGAGATCTGAGGATCGAAGTTCAAAGCCAGCCCAGGCAGGAAAAGCTGTGAAATGCTTATCTCCAATAAACCACCAGAAAATTGGAAGTGGCATTGTGGCTCAAGTGGTACAGTGCTTGCCTTGAGCCAAAGAGCTGAAGAACAGCACCCAGGCCCAGAGTTCAAGCCCCATGACTGACCCCCAAAAAATTACTTTAATGGAGCTTTCCATAGAGTCTATTATACTTCATTTATTTATTTTTGTAACCACTTACATACTGTCCAATGAGTTTACTTATGCATTTATAGGTTCATTATATCTACCGAGAATAAGGGAAAGCATACATCTCACATTTTAAAAACATAAGGAGGTTCTCTGGAACCCTGCTCATACCATTTGAAGAGCATCAATCCCATGTTATCCTCTACAATAACTGCCTGGTACAAGAAGAAAGAAGAAAGTGAATAGGGGTGAATAGGAGGTAAATTATTCCATGGAGAACAAGTGCAATTCAAGCATATCCTACAACCCAAAAGAAAGCACTTCAGGTTTACGTAAGTGGCACTTCTTATGAACTGTCATTCATTGTGGTGACATGGAGGTCAAGTTTGCTCTACATTACCTAGGATCTTTATTCTTGTATGCTAGCAAGAAGCACCCCCTCCAAATTGAGGCCTATTTTGAAGTTGGCATAAAATTTTTCAGGCAGCTTGCAATTCTGCATGCTTCCTTTTCTACATGTCAAATATGAAGAGATTAAAGATAATATTTCCATCCTTCAGATATTATCAAGCCCAACAGTTAACATAAATATAGTGAGAGAACACCCCCTCCATGGAATTCATGCATCCTATGGAATTCATGTCAAACTTCTGTTGACTTCTAAGATTAATCTGTAAATTAACTCAAGTAAATGCTACCACCCAATGCTAGAGTATATATGTAGTGAGTCATAATCTCAAATCTTTTAGGATAAACTAAAGGACTTGCAGCTGTGATTGAAGGACAGTAAAGGATAAAATTTGGTGGACCTAACACATGACAGATAACATATGACTCAACATAGAGCTTCTTCCTAAAATGCCTTGTGCTCCTGCTCAACCAGTAAAAGGGAGCTGGAATGGTATATACACAAGCAATCAGGACAAAGCCCATTGGTGATAATATGTGAGCTCACCTATAATAATAGCCCATTTGAGAGGCCTCCATTGGACTCTCAGCTCCCGGGACCCCATTTTGCAGAGTCTATACTTTTGCTATCAAGTGAAGTAGCTCTGTCTGCTTTTAAAATGCTCCTGCCTTGTAAGTCTTTAAATAGCAGAGGAAGAAAACACAAACCCTTAGGTGTCATCACCATCAGAAGAGCTGCTACTTGGCCTCTGCGGACCATTTCTAGGCTAAACCTGCACCGGAGCCTGCCCTTGTGCTGCTGCTGCTACTACTGGAGGCCTTGATTCTACAGGAGCTTCTGTAACTCACAAGCAGGCTTCCACGCTCTCTATTTGTCTCACACACTTCCTAATGCTAAACCTAACCCATATTCTGACCCTAATCCATAGCCAAAACCTAAACCTGAACTTAATCGCAACCCAAACACCTAATTGGGGCCTTCACTCGAACCTCTGATCCTCACTCTATTGCTAATGCCCAGTCTACCATGAATTCTAATCCTACTACTAACCAGAACCCCAGCCTTAACATCCTAAGGCCCCTGGAGCCCCACGTTACTGCCAAGGCTATCACTAACCCTAGCCTAAGCCCAAGCTTCACTCTAGCATGAACCCCTGCCTTGTGAAGAAATGGAAGCCTTCAAACAAGAAAGGGGTGCTCTGTGCCCTGAATTCCACAATTCTTGAGTCTGGAAGCAATTGTCTCTGAAATGCTGGCAGCACTTTCTCAGGCCTCTTTTTTTTCTTTTTCTTAATATACATTTTTTATTGTAAAAAAAACTGTACAGAGAGGTTACAGTTACATGAACAAGGTAATGAGTCCATCGAGCACTGTTACACCCTCCTTTGTTTTTCCCCTACTATCCCTTCCCTCCCCATCACCCCATCTCCTCCCTCCTCCCCCCCCCAAGTTGTAAAGTTTGTTTTCACCATACTGTCTTGTACATCTCATTATTACAATGGGTAGTCCTGAATCCTTATTTCAGCATTTTGTTATTTCCCTTTCCCTCCCCAAATTAGAAAAATGTATATGCAAGATGCAGGGCACTGGAATCAAATACAGTGACAACAGGGGTTATACCATGGGGGAAGAACATACAAAGAAACAAAAAAAATCACATAGTACATTATAAGTATATTAAAAAAGAACAGCAACAAAGATAAAACCTCTTGTGTCCCTATCTTGGGGTTCATTTCATTTAGCACCAAGTTATATGGTCATATGTACATAGCTTTTGACCTCTTCTGCTTGTCCTAGACATATACTAGTTGTTGCAGATAAGGGAAACCATGGAACCTATGTTTCTTTGAGTCTGGCTTGCTTCACTTTATAATTTTTTCCAAGTCTTTCCATTTTCTAACAAATGTGGCAATGTCATTCTTTCTGATGGAGGCATAGAATTCCATTGTGTGTGTGTGTACATACATACATACATACATATATACATACATACATACATACCATATATTCTTGATCCATTCATCTACTGAAGGGCATCTGGGTTGGTTCCATCTCTTAGCTATGGTGAATAATGCCTCTTTTTCCCCTGATCTATCCTGCCTCTGTTTTCAAGTTCTAGAAAGTGCACCACATGAAAAGACAATGTATGGTTCTTCTAGGTGGAAATAAAACAACAAAAATAGCCAGTGTTGGTCTTGTTTTCCCAGTGCTAGAAATAGAACTCAGAGCCTCACCAATGCTAAGCCCACTGAACCTATCAGGACACAGCTCAGATTTTCTCAATCCAGCCATTACTCATCCATCTAACAAACCAAAATTCAACACTCAAACAATGAAGCAAACAAGCCAGCAACCAAGCCATGAGATGTACTAGGGTGTAACACAGGGTCTCACCTTAGGCTTGCCAGGCAGGCCTTTCCGTCCTTGAGACACAACCCTAACATTTTTTTGGAGGTTTTATTTTTCAAGAGTTGGGAGGGTTTGGTCACAGGTCCATGAACAAGACAAGGACAGGTGCCTGTCAGATGCCCGGAAGAACCAGCTTGGTAGCTACCTCCTGCACTATCAAGGTCTGTCCTAGGCACACGGGCCAAGCTAGCACTGTGTCACTGTGCAACAGGAAGCCCACCCATGGCTCTTTCTGCTTCTCCTAGCAGGAAAACCCGGCCTGATCCTCAGTTGGGCACCCATCTGACTGCTTTCCTCTCAGCTTGAAGTCTAGGTGAGAGCAGTTACCCGCCAAGTATACTCTAGTCACTACCTGAAACCAGATCCTCCTAGAGTGGTCAGACTGTTGGCAAGCTAACCCTTGTGTGGCCACAGCCGCACACCCCCTGCTCGGTGCTGAACACTGTCCTGAGGCAGACCTAAATGCACAGCAGGTCTCTAGATCCCACCAGGGCCCCAACCCAGCAAGGAAAACGAGGGAGGACAGGACTCCCTTCGACGGCACATGGAATGGGAGGTCTCCAGTGTGGGAAAGCACGAGCGTGAGGCTGGTGTCTTGTCCTTTTTCTGTCCATCCAATCCAGCCTTGCCAGCCTCCTGAAACCACTGTGACTCTGTGTTTGTGAGAAGGGAGGGGTGATTCTCTCCCTAAACCAATAGCTTGCCAGTGATCTCTCTCTCTCTCTCTCTTTCTCTCTCTCTCTCTCCCATCCCACTCTCTCTTCCATCCCCCTTCTGTGTATGTGTGTGTGTGTGTGTGTGTGTGTGTGTGTGTGTGTCCCCACTCTCTCTCCCTCTCTGGAGGTGGCTGCACAAGGCCCCTTGGGCCTCTGTGCTTCTGAGCACAGCCCACCTCCCATGCCAACCCTCCCACCCCTGACCGGACTTCGTTGCAGGGACTGAGCATTCCAGCCCCGGTGGCCAACTGCTTCTTCTGACTGCCAGGCTTCTTCTTCACCTCGTGTCTTCTCAAGGCAGCAACTCCAACAGCTTCCAAGCCATCTCCCTTGTGCTTCCTAGGGTGTGTGTTGGGAAGGCGGTGTGTATCTGCAGGGGCATTGGGCTCCTTCCCCCAAGGATCCCAAACCAGTGGGGGTTCTTCTTCCCAACAGCAGCCCACACCTCTCACCCTGCAAAATGGGATCCCACTTTGCAGTATGTGCTTCCCAGGGGAGACACTGTGTCCCAGCCCTCCTTCCTCCCCACTGCGTGTGTGTAGGCCCCCACCGAGGCTCTGGAATCTCTCCGTCAGGTCTGCTTGCTGGATGTGCTGACAGCAGAGACTCCCCCTGGGGGCTTGTGCACAGGCTCAGCAAGATGGCAGGCATACCAGGAGCCTCAGCTTTCTAGTCAAGCACATTTATTGAATATCCTCTGTGTTTCTCTGTGTCCCTCCTCATGGGTGTCAGTCCTGGCATTGAAGCGCAGGGTCTTTACATTGCTAGGGAGGTGGGCAGGCAGGCGGGCAGAGAGGGAAAGCTTTCTTCGAACACTTGAGCCTTGTTTCAATGACTGCAGTTCATGCATTCAAGAGCCAGGTATCTGCAAAGACAGGAAACGGGGCAAACCACTAAGAAGCCCCTCATGGACCCCTAGGAACTAAACACAGCCACTGGGGGTGAGAGGCAGGGAATAAGTTCACTCTGGATCTTGAAAAGCCGTGGAAAGAGTCACTAGCGACCCACTCAAGTAAGTGCATCCTGTGACTGAGCCCGACAGGAGCCGCTGGCAAAAGGCTAACAGTGAAAGCAGACCAAAGTGAGACTAGCAAGGCAAGGGCAGTGAGCCCCTCCCCTCTCTGGAGTCTTGCGCGGTCGGTGTGCGTGCGCCACCGTGTGGCAGTTCAGGGGGTAGCAGGGGCATGCGGTGTGGTCCAAGCGTCTTTTCAAGCTACGTTGAAAAGGGAGGCGAGCAGCGTGGAGCTGGACGTGCAGTGTGCTTTTAGCAGGGTGTGCAAAAGCGGAGGGTGTGGAGGCGTGGGCTGAGACGATGGAGCGAAGCCAGGGAGGTGTGAAGAAGCAGGCTAGTTGGGCTGGCCTGGCTCCAAGAAGACGCTACTGGACATGAAAACAAGAAGTTGTTTATGTTTTGTTTGTCTTTATTTTTGTTTTTTTAATGTACAGTGTGAAATTATTTTTTTCTTTCATTTTTTCCCCTTTGGTTGATCCCCTGTTGTCACTATTTTTTGATTTTGGTGCCCTGTGGCTATACATTTATCAGATTTGGAGAAGAGAAGAGGAAAAACTAAATGGTGAGACAGGACAAAGGGTGAACCAATGCAACAGCAATACTCACAAGACACTGTGTTGGAAGTGAACTTTACAACTTGGGGGGGAGGGAAAATGGGGCTAAACAAAGGAGGGGTAACAAGTTTGACAAGAAATGTACTCATTACCTACTTATCTAACTGTAACCCCTCTGACATCACCCTTACAATACAGTACAATAAAATGAAAATGAGGACTGGAGGCAGGGAGGAAACAGGCAGGAATGGGGGCAGGAGGTGGAAGGCTGATGGATAGAGGCAAAAGCTTACAGTACCCACTTTTCCTAGGCCGTCTCCCATCCAAGTACCAACCAGGCCCAACCTTGCTTAGACAAACCCAGGAAATTTCAGGTATTGTATGTTCTCAGGTTAAGTCTCAACTAAAGGTGAACTTCGGCTATTTATATTTTAGTATAAGTCCTTCATCGTAAGAAGGCCTCACTCAGTGGTCCCTTGTGAATGACTTGTGAAGTTGCTTTAGTAAAAAACTGGGCAAAGGACAGACAAGACTTAGAAGAAAGAAGCCAGAAAGGAAGGCAAATGGTTGATTCCTAGATCTTATTAGATACGTGGTTAGTTTCTCTGAACCTCTTAGTTTCAATTTTTAAAGAAGAATATTAATTATATTCACCTTCCAGAACTAATGACACTGACAATTAAAGTAGCTAAAATTTGATGAGTATCAAGCCAGCCACTGGTGGCTCACGCCTGTAAACGTAGCTACTCAGGAAGCTAAGATCTGCAGATCACAGGTCAAAGCCAGACCAGAGAAGAAAATGGGTGAGACTCTCCTCTCTAATTAACCTGCAAAAGTTGGAATTGGAGCTGTGGCTCAAGTGGTTGAGTGCTACCCTAAAGGGACAGCATCAATGCCCAGAGTTCAAGATCCAGTATGGCACAAATTTTTAAAAAGCTCTGTATAGGCCTTTCTCCTCTGCAAGGACTATGAATATGTTTTTATAGATAATAGCACATACAGCTTGAGTATGTTCACAAAGCAAGCACTGTCTGCTTCATGAAAATTTAGTAAGTTATTGGGTTGTTGAAAATCTGACCAAGGTTAAAAAAAATACCCAGCATTTTAAAATGTAATGATACTAGGGAAACTTCTGTTAGGTCACAAAATATGAAGATGTTTTTTCTAGAAAGCCTGTTTCTCTTTTGTGCTTGTGACAATTTTTGACCTTTCCAATAGGATCCCTTCTCAGTACGTAGGTCCCAGACACAATGCAATCCTCTATCACGTATAACTGTTACTATCATTTGACTCTGGCATAGGCTGTCTGGTTTGATGAAAGAGAGAAAAAAGAAAGAAAGAAAGAAAAAGAGAGAGAGAGAAAAGAAAGAAGAAAGAAAGAGAAGGAAAGAAGGGAAGAAAGGAGGGAAGGAAGGAAGGAAGGAAGGAAGACCTGAACCAAAGAGAAAGGGAAGGAAGCCTCACAGTTTTCCTGTTCTTTGCTGGTATTAAAGAAAACCCAGAGCTAGTGTAGGAATCTCTGGGGACACCCCAAACTGCCTCTGATTTGTAATTTGGATACATGTGGCCTATAAAGCCTGTAGCCATACACTTGCATCTGGTGCCCTCCAGCCCCTTACGTGTCTAGCTACTTACCATCTCAGTTCTGGCCAGGTCCCTAGAGAAGGTCAAGTCCTTTCCTTATCTGGCCCCTGACCAGCACAGGCCTCAGGGACTCAAGTATGGGTTCTAAGTAAAAGGCCATCATCTCATTTCTGCCTTGGGACTTCTGAAGTCTGTTGGGAATCTCAGGGTTTAGCAAAACCTACAGGCAGAAAGCCAAATGTAGAGCAGTCTTGCTCCTGCCCAATGCCAAATTCAGTCTTTGGCATGTCTCCAGACCCTCACAGAATAAGCTCAATTCCACACTCTTATCAATGACCTGACCTGAGTGCATGGTGTAGGTGCTACAAAGACAAGTGAGAAAATGCAAAAAAAAAAAAAAAGAAAGTCAAAAATCAGGAGGTTATGCTTAAAGGAAAGTATGCTGCATCTCCATCTCCATCCAGTACTAGCTGAGTTAGGCCCCTCTCCTGTCCCACTCTGTCTGGGTTTTCCCAATGGCTCCAAAGCCAGCAGGTGAGGTCTCTGCACTTTCTGTAATGTTGTGCTGCCCCCTAGTGGTCCTCACTTAGAAAGCATTCCAAAGGACTCACTTCATTTCAATGCTGGTGTTTACAGCCCCGGTTTCTGCAGTAGTATTTCTCTTGAAAACAAGCAGAAAGCATCTTTGCCTTCTATGTTCCCTGATAGGAAACGAATATCTGTTTTTTTGGTGCCTAATTGTAACTTGCCTGTTTAAAAAAATAAATAGTTTTCTACAGGAAAAAGTGGGCAGAGGGGGGTAGTCAATCAGAGACAAGGAAAGCATTTCAGCTTTCTTGTTTTCTAGGGTACTAATGGGAAAAGTACAGAGCCAGGTATTTCGGAAGGAATTTTTTTTTCTAGTTTTCACACTACCAGATGAACAAGCCTGTCAAACCGAGGTAGGAGACACATTTTGTCACCCAATCCAAAAGGGCACCAAGCAAAACTATATTCTAGACATACCTGTGTGCCTACAGCAAGTCCACAAAGCTCAGCCCTAGGGGGCCAAACACTGGAAAGTGAGGTTTATTTCTGAGGTTGTATGTCCCCTCATTATGTGTGCTGGGAACCATGTGGTACTCCTAAATTTGACTCTCTACCACCAACTGCACTATGGAAACAAGATTGTTCAGCACATCTCCAAGGAAGACACCTAGTCTGTCAGTTTTGTAACTTCTGACTCATTAATACATACCGTAAAGAAAAAGGAGATACAGGAATGCCAGGGGACGCATTCAGAGACAGACGTTTTGAGTAATACACACAACATGGTGCTATTATACTCTACGGGCCTTTGTTTCTATGTGATCCAATGGAATCCAGGTTCAAATGGAAGAAGGACTTGCCCATGCCAGTCACTAACTGGTTTTTTGAGAAAATATCCCCTTGTGACTATACTGCCCCTTGTCCCCGCAATGCACACACACTAGCTCCACAGCATGGAAAGATGAACTACTAATGCCTGATTCAAACTCACAAACAAGGCCTTCGTGCTTATGTTTACACATGAAGAAACAAACGCTATGGTTGGAGGAGAGAGAATATTCCCAGGGACAAAAAAAAATCCATCTGGAACAAACCTGAGCCAGATTTTTTTTTTTTGCCAGTCCTAGGGCTTGAACTCAGGACCTGGACACTGTCCCTGAACTTTCTGCTCAAGGCTAGCACTCTACCACTTGAGCCACAGCACCGCTTCCGGCTTTTTCTATTTATGTGGTACTGAGGAATTGAACCTAGGACTTCATGCAAGCTAGGCAAGGACTATACCACTAAGCCAGGTTCTCAGCCTTTAGCCAGACCTTTTAGCTCTATGAATTAATTTCAGAAGGATTAACTGCAAAGAGGAGATGAATTTCAAATGCTAGTTTCTGCAACAGCAAAAGGACCAGTCAGTACTTTATAAATTGTATCTGTTAGCAATCAACTTGCAGTCAAAAGCAAATGTCCCATAAACTAGGTTTTGTCTATACTACCTTGCTGCAGTCAGTGTTAACAAATGAAGTTTGGAATGCACACATTTCATTAACACCTCTGACATCATCCACACCAAAGAGGAAGAATCCCAAATTGAGCGAGTATTTAGATCAACATGAGAGTCTCTAAGCTGAGCCTGTTTCCAATCTATGGAGACCCATTCATTTGAAGCATGAAACTTGCCCTTAAGAAATAATGAAACTTACTTCCAACTTTCAGATTTAAAAAAAAATTTAATGCCATTGCTTAACAACAGCTGGGAGAAAAGTTGTGGGGAAACAGTGCACAAGACCACAGATTTCCAATTGTGTCACTAAGGCTTTCTAAGTAGGTTAGAAAAAAACAAATCCTGATATACAAAACCAGTTCAAAGGAAGAGTGGAAAACTACAGAACATGAGCCATAGCTCCCCTCCACCAACTTCCTCCTTAGTCCACCTCTTCCATGTCCTTGCTCCTCCTCTGTAAAATCACATTAGGTGTTTATAAGACTAACTCTGTGGAGAGAGTAAAGGAAGAGGCAACGACCACCAAAGTCTGGAAGGCTCTTTAATGCAAATGTGTGATGATCACATCATCAGACTGGATCCTCACACTTGAGGGATGGGAGAGGAGCAGAGGGTGACAGGGTACAAGAGAGAATTTACACTATTCCAGGCATCTAGCAGAGGATGACAGTTTCTGGCAACTCATTTGACAGTTTTGTAATCCACAAGAGATTTTTTTTGAAAGGAAATATAGAAACACTTTTTTTTTTGCCAAACAAAATAAACAACAAAATTGCCTTGCTTTTGCTTCTCCCTTGCTCTGCATATCTCCAGAGGTGGCTCTATTTTGTACACATCCACAAATTAGGACTAAAGTCCATTCCAGATCTTCCCAGCACTGAAGATTTACTTCCTCCGCAGAGGCTGACATTTGTACAGAGCACTGTTTGTTTGTCTTATGACTTAAGTCATAAGGCTACCGCAAAGTACCTGGTAAGGAATCTTAAGGGGGGGGGGGAAGTGGAAAGACAATTTACACATAGAACATCGGCTTTCTCTGTTAAGAAATGAGATGAAAGTGATTCTGAGCAAACTGAACATTAATTTTTATGTGGCCTCGCACATACTTTTAACTTCTCGTAATTATCCAGCTTTAGGATGCCGTGAGGTTTCTAATATGAAATGTTCATAGCACATGGCTATGGCCACCACAGGCTGCTGGCATCATGATATGTTTAGAATTATTTCTGTATAAAACCTAAAAAAAGTTCCATTTCAAAGATCAGACCTGTTATTAAACCAAGATAAGTGACTATTTATGAAAGAGGCCTATTTGTGCAAAAGCAGTTTCAGACTTCTCTGAATACAGTGGCATTTCTTTAAAGTCCATATTCACTCTAGGGAATAAAACCATCTGCCCTCTGCCTTGAGTTTTCATTGTGCTCTTCTACAGCTCTGAAGCATTGTGGAGTAGGCGTACAGGTGGGCTTGCTCCAGGCCTGCGGTAAAACATTCCTGGCCCTGACATCAGGCAGCTCTGGTGATGCCCAAGTCTGCATCGCCGGCATGTTACCGCATCCCTTCTTGAATCTGTAAGCCCGCGTGCCGGCCAGGCTCCCCTAGCCGATGTCCAAGTGACTCCACAGACACACAGAACACCTGTTATGGCCCTAGCTGGGGTACATTTTTAAGTCATAGGGCTTTCACCAACAAATCCTCCACACTCAGTCTGTCTGTCTAAGTGAAGCAGACTGTGAGATACAGTTAATAAAAGTTTTTCTATGCCTTTTTTTTCTAAAACACAGACAAAATCAGACCTGACTTTTAAGACCTAATTCTCCCATGGCCTATAGCCATTCCCACTGTAACCATTTTGTTCATTCCAACTTCACAACTCATACATTTTAACAGGCAAAACTGGTTCCTAAAACGAGCTGCAGGGATACTCTTGGATCACACCTCCCCCGGGACTATACTTTGTGCTCTTCGATGGAAACAATATGTAGAGATGTCTGTTGTGCTAGAGAATAGTTTCTGTCTGTACTGAGACAATGCAGATCACTACTAAAAGAGTAGATTTAGCTTATGTACATTTAACTTATGTACGCTGAAAACCTCATTCTGGTACCAGGAGGCAAGAAGAACATTCCTATATAACAGATTTTTTTTTTTTGTGCTTTGTTCATGCAAAAACAAAATGTGCTATGTGCTGCTGTGGGCCTGGAACACACAAATAGACATTCCAGTGTAACCAAATGCCTGGTAGTGGCAGGCACTGTTGAGGGCTTCATCCTCCTCCCTTGCTTTGTGATTTACTCTGATCTTCCTGAAGCCTGCCCAACGTGATCATCAGGCAGGGGAAAGAATCCAGGCAGCCATCAAAAACATGTCTCCATGATTCACGCAGATGCAGGATCAAGGTTTTGTCATATTATCACAGGTAAGATTTCAGATCTGACCAACAAGCAACCAGCCGTCTCCCTATTCATCCTGTCTCTATTTTTTTCTATTTCTATTTCTGTGTATTTCTCTCTCTCCCTCCCCTTCTTCTCCCATCTAGCTTCTAGCTTCTCGCCCTCCCCACCCCCTTCTCTCTCATACACACACTCACACTCAGACTCATTTGCTTACTTACTGTACATTCACACTTTCTCCTAATATAGTGGCAAAAAAGTACTCATCTTTCACTCTCTTCTAGCTATTATTCAGTTCATCTCAAAGCTCCAGAGCCACGAGTGTTAGAGCCAAAAGAGAAGTTCTGTCCTCCAAAGTCAGAGCATGTGCAGCCGAGAAAAACACATCTTTACCCCCTTCTTTATCCACTCCTTAAAGGAATAAAATTCTACCAGCCAGATCAGATCAGAAGGTTCTGGGGAATTGGAAACTCAGAGGCCAACGAGTTCTAAGGTAGCCTCAATAGCTGCCATTATAAGGGCAGAATCTTTGGCGCTATTAGAATGTCTTTCCTTCTTTGTGTCTCTTAAGTTTCCTTGATTGTTAGTCATATGTACACACATTTTTAAAGGCAGGCAGGAGACAAACTGGAAGGGCCAGTATTCCTATTTCAGAAACTAGTTAGCTGGCTCCCCAACATCACACAATCAATGCCATAGTTAAGAATAGAACCTGTGCTGGGCGCTTATGGCTCACACCTGCAATGCTCCCTACTCAAGAAGCTGAGATCTGAGAATAGTAGTTTGAAGCCAGCCCGGGTAGGAAAAGTATGTGAGACTCTTTTATCTCCAACAACCATCCCCAAACGGGATGGTAGTACTGTGGCTCACAGTGGTAAAGCACTAAGCCTTGAGCATAAAAGCTCAGTGACAGCATCCAGCGTCCTGAGTTCAAGCCCCAGGACTGACAAAAACAAAATGAACAAACCTCAAAATAGTGTCTCTCTAAGTGAAACTCCTTCCATAACTGTATTGCCTCCTGGCATGTGTGCATGTAGGTCTAGGAAAGGTCACAAACTTGGTCTCACTCTAGGACCCCAGAAGAATGCCCGATGTGTGAGTGTGAGTGAGTATGTGTGCATGTGTGTGTATTAGAGTGCTGGCAGGGAAAGAATCATCAGAGAGAGAAAAAAGAGGTCTGGGAAGAAACAAGCCAATCTGTGAATGCCTTTGTGATTTTAACATGGAAAAATATTGACAGTGCCATTTTCTTCCCCTCCTCCTGGAACAGAACAAAGACCAGAATTCTCACCAGCCCACTTGATGGCTAAATCTGGCTCCGAATTTTGATAGAGTATTAGCATGAAAATATTGCAGTATATTTGGTCAAAGTCTAAATACCTTCTTGATAAAATACATTTTATAATAATGTTCATTCCATTCCCAAACATAGGTAAATTTAGATTCTAAGCCTCTAGGTATAAATTTCTAGTTTTTGGGTTGGCGGGGGTGGGGGGAACGAGTGTAGTTGTGGAGGTGGGAGGGAAGGGATGGGAGGGGAAAAACAAAGGAGGAGGCAACAATGCTTGATAAGAAATGTACTCATTACCTTGCTCGTGTAACTGTAACCCCTCTGTACGGTATTTTCACAATAAAAAATAAATTTAAAAAAGTCTAGTTTGCCTTAGAGTGAAGGAAGCTACTCAGCAGTCTTCATTAAGATTGCTGAGGTCATTCTTGACAGCCTATTACGTTAAAATAGAGATCACTGACTCTGGGTGAGAGCTACAGAATATAGAGCCCCTCTGCCAGGAAGCAGAGCCAGTAGGAACATAGGCAGGGATACAAAGGGCAGGATCTCCTTACTGAAATGGATAAAAGTGTAAGTTTGGTTTTGCTAATAGGCTACTCAAAGGAAATTCATATTATTTGAATTTAACCTTTAGTATGTTTTCCCAGGAACAGAAACAAAGTGTGAGTTCCAAAGCATAGATGGAAATCACCCAGTTATTCCACTTCATGACTTAAAACTATAGTATACTTTTTGACTATAAGCTGGCCAACACTTCAGGGCACCATTGAATTAAACAGAAAATCAGATTTCCACTGACATGCCTAGAAGATACACAACTCCCATGGGTTCAGTGGCCTTTGCTACAGCTGTTGGCTTTTTGTTTCATTTTGAATTCAAAATGTCTATGGCCTAAACCTTCCCAACTTAGCTCAGAGAAATCAAGTGCTATAGAAGAGGAATTCTGCATCCTAAGTTACTAGAACCAGAGAGGCAGAGGATCCACAAAAATGAATGTTTCAAATCGTCCTATCTTAGCATTACAGAGGATGTCTAAATGATTGTTCGCTAAATGATTACAGCAATGGGTTGTCCATATATTTTTTTCATTACAACACCCTCTTTTAAACAAGCTACCCTATGATACAGCTTCCTACTTTCATGCACTTTTAAGTATTCACTGTCATCTGGAACATTAATGTACTTGGTTATAATTTAAATAAATGACATAGGGAACTTTTTCTTGACTTAAGAATAAAAGATTAAGAAAGTAAAGGATTTCATGATAATTTTTACATTTTTTTTATTCTGCTTTTTTAAAATTTATCTATGGCTTCAAAGTTTAAGTAGCACTTACTTGGATTCTGGGTGTTTTCATGATTTCCTAAGTTGCCATTTTATTATGAAGGTAAATGTGTCATTTTATATGTGAGACATTTTATAAACAGCTTTTAAAAAATCAGTAAATTATATCTGTCATCCCCTTTGTTTTCCACTATTAGATTTTTTTTACGTGGCTTTGTTATTGTCAGGTTAAAAAACCCAGCTGACCATGCAAGTAACAATTTACACCTAACCAGGAACCAGCTGCTACATACCCAAGTAGCTCGGTAATGGAGAAGCTCTTCCAAGGTTCCTTGGCCTCTTACCATCTTAATCCAAAGTGAAGCAATTATCCTTTCTGCTTTTGCATGTGAATTTGCACTTGAGTTAGTTATTAAAACTCATGCTTTATAAGCAAAATCTTTTGCTGACAAATATTTAAAAAGTATATAAAAACCGTAGGTCGAGTATCTCCTCTGCCATGCTTTTCCTCAGCAAGGTCACTTGTAAGAGCTCAAAACAAATCCTTAACACGTTCAGAGTTCTCTTCATTCCAATCACTGAATATTAATCCTCCAACATAAACTCAAGAGAGAAACAGGCAGCCACAGAATGGACTCTAAATTGAAAGTGCAAAGCCTACCAAGACAATTCCATAGACACTTCTCTGAAGCCAAACCTAAATCCAAGTGATGACACAGCTCATTACAGAGATTGTGTGATCATTACAAAGCTGGGAACAAATGTCCTGTTTCCAAGTGCTAATGCAGAAGGCTACACCTGGAGCACGTGACTCACTTAGGGTACCACGAAGCTCACTATCCTTTTCCAGAAGGTGCCCTTGAGGAGTTATTGCTGACTAACACCCATTTGGGGGTGGTCCGCCTCTGGCTCTTCCTCTTCCACATCTGCACTGTATTCTTCAAATGCATCATCATCTGCATCTGGAAGTCCCAGCAACTACAGGAAGAGAACAAGAGGCGGGAAGACAATTAAACATCACATCTGAATTCAATGGCAACTCAGCTAAGATTCCTAAGGTATCTAACTAGTATTGTTTTTAACTAACTTAGCCCCACATGAACTAGTACCCAAAGAGCTCAGTTTTAATAGGAAGCTAAGAGTCTCTATATTTACGGAAGGTTGCAACACACAAAAAAACCTATCACATCTGCAGAGATGTTTAATATCTCTACATCCAGGATATAAATGGTAGTATATGATGAAGAGGGTTGATGTCTCATCAAGATGTCAAATATAAACCTCTGTCTTCTTCCCTAAAAGCTCTATATATGTATCCCCAAAAAGGAAATAATATGGCTTCTTACCCAACTTGAATTACTTTTCTTTCTCTTCTCTTACTGTCCTGGCTAGTATTCCAATATAATACTGAATAAGAAAGGGGAGAGTAGATACCCTTGTCTCTTTCTGACTTTAGAGAAAATGTTTTCCATTTTCTGCATTTAGTACAATGTGTATTACGTTGCCATGTAGTCCTTCTATTTCCAGTTAGGCTTTTTATCATGAAGGGACACTGAATTTTGTCAAAGGCTATTCTGCATTTATTGAGGTAATCACGCATGTGTATTTGGTCCTTAATTGTAAGTTTATGTGCTGTATAAGATGTAGTGATTTGTATATGTTAAACAATCCTAGCACCCCTGAAGTGAAACTAATCTGATCACATTGTTTTAATGCATAGTGAATTTCATAAATACTTTATTGAAAATTTTTCTATCTATGTTCAGCAAGAAACATGTCTATACTTTTGTCCTTACCATGTTTTAGCATCAGGGTAATAATTGCTTCAAAAAATACTTCCTTATCATCGTTCAAAACTAGCCCAAGCAGGAAAGTCTATGAGATTCTTATCTCCAATTAAGCACAAAAAAAACCAGAAGTGGGGCCATGACTCAAGTGGCAGAGCACTAGCCTCACAAAAGCTCAGGGAAAGCAACTGAGCCTTGCGGTCTAAACCCCAGGAGCAGCGCATGCGCGCACGCAGACACACACACACACACACACACACACACACACCTACCTTCCTTTTCCATTCTATAGAATATATGAGGGAAAGGAAATAGATGAGGAAATATAAGAGGAAAAGCCTGAAAATCAGGCAATCAATCCATCTGGTCTAGGCTATTCCTAGTTGGGATCCTTTCTGGTGGTACTGGAGTATGACCTCAGACTCACTATCCATAGGCACTCTACCACTTCAGCCATGCCTCTGTACCTTCTATTCTCAACATGTTTTAGGTAAAACCTTGCCCAAGATAGCCCAAATGGAGGCAATCCTATTTACATTTCTTGCCATTGCTGGGTTGACAGACGTGCTGTCATGCCCAGACTCTTTTCTGTTGAGATGGGTCTTGTAAACTTTTTTTACTAGAATGGCATGAAACTGCAATGCTCTGGATCTCATGTAGCTACAGTAATGGGTACGTACTGGTGTACCCAGATACCAGCTGAGGAGGGGGGCTCTCATAAACCTTTTGCACAGGCTGGCCTTGAACCATGCCACCCACATAGTTAGCATTACAAGTGTGAGCCACAAGCTACGGGGCAACTTTTTGTTAATTCTTTCATCTCAGTGCTTTTTCAAATAATGTTCTCATGGTTTACATCCTGTTGGTTCAATTTTAGAAAGTCAAATGCACCTGGACATTTCCTCTAGATTTTCAATTCATTAGAAGCGTAATTCACTTAGTGGAGCTGCTGGGTGGTGACTACTTGAAGTCCTGGGTTCAGAATGATGAAGCTCAGGGGAAAACATCAAGGTCAGTTAACAATGATATCATGAATAACAGGGGCGAAGCTGAGGTATGAATATACCTATTTGTCTTCCTTGTCTACTACTGGGTCTTCTTCAACCCAAACCATAGCTTAGCATGTCTCATTGAAGGGGACCTAGCATACCAACTGTAAACCATTACCACTTGCTTCCCCCACCCCTCCTCTTTCTAGCCCCTTACCTAAACTTTATGTATGACATCAACGCAGATAGTTAGAGTGTCTGCCTTGGGCAGGAAGTATTTTGACCATTCTTTTCAGCGCAGTTTACCTCTTGCACTTTCAGAGTGGGTCAAGCTATTTTCTGGACTTCGTGGGCACCTTAATAAAGGGCTTTAAGGTGTGCTGACAAGTTATAGGAAAAGACACTGGAACTGGAGTCTGGATGCCACGGCTCTA
Organism: Dipodomys ordii; assembly: GCF_000151885.1. Classification (NCBI taxonomy): domain Eukaryota; kingdom Metazoa; phylum Chordata; class Mammalia; order Rodentia; family Heteromyidae; genus Dipodomys; species Dipodomys ordii. Next base: position 4,458,465 of record NW_012267292.1, read on the forward strand.
GTTAACTGGGCCTTAATTCTGCCAAGCCACTGCCTCAGTTAGCTTCAGAAGAAGTATCTGTAAATCAGGAACCAAGACAATAGTCTACCTCACAGGGCAGGGCATCTCCAGAGCTCTGAGAAGGTAAAATTGCTACGTTGCTCAGTAGTCTAGCCACAGGAAATGCATCTCGTTAAACTCTATTGCTTCACATACTTGAAGTTCAGTCTGTGAAAGAGTCTTCCACTTCAGTCTGCTTCCAACCACTTCTATGCCTCTCTTCTGCTGTATGGTTGGCTACTGGTTCTCCCTTGCTGTGAGTTAGCAAGAAGAAGCAAACTTTTTTCTTCCAGCTTCTTGATCTGATTCCTAGACTTGCATTCAAAATCTACTGAACCAAATAACTTTATTATAATTCAGATTTATCAGTAATGGATAATATTATCAACTTACTATCTGTTAGGCACTGTCTTAAGCAAGTTAATTTGTTTTGTCCTCATAATAACCCTATGGGTTCAGTGTTACTATTATTATTCCTTTGCAGGTAAGACCTAAAGAAGTTGAGTGGATGCTCTAGATCACTTTGGAAGGGGCGAAGTAAGATTTAAACCCCAGTGATCTGTTGTAGCTATCAGCTATATCCATCAGGCTACCTTGAACTTGCCTACTTAGTGCTGACCAGCTAGAGGTTTCAATGTTACTGCAAAATACATGCTTTTTCTTGGAATGAGCAGTGCTAAAGTCTATATGTACCTGCATACAATCTGGATGTAAATATAGAATAGAAAATACCAGACTAACGCTGTCTAAAATTCCAGAAGGGGGGTGGTGGTAGACAATTCTAAATTTAACTTCTGGATCCAAATCTTCCCCAGTGAAGAGGGACTAAAGCGTGGTGAGGATCTTGGAGTCTTTGCTCCATTTCCTATTTGGAAAAGGAACTGGGCCAGTGAAAGATGGTGTGCCAGGTACCGTTAAATGGATCTCGACAGTTAAAACTCAAGCATTCCTATTTCAGCAATTGGGGTGCAGTGGTGGAGAAAAAAATAAGTTTGGAGAAGGATCTCTGATCACAAAGCATCCCTTGGGAAAATCCATCCATGAAGAGCTGTATTAGGAGGAGAACTACAAATGCTTGAGAATTAAAATTCTTCAAACACTGAGCAATAGTTACCTGTGGACTAATACCCTCTTTCGAACACTCTCAGACAATGATGTGAACTACTTGAAGTCTAGTCTACACAGTGGGCTGATATATTTATACTGGTAGAGGAGGTATATGTGGGCTAGAGAGTGCCTTCCAGAAGCTAGTGAATATATTAGTTACCGTGTAGTTTCAAAGGTCCCTGCATACGGCTTCAAGAAACTCCCTGAAGCAATATTTCTCACACTTTTACTGTGTGTGTTAGTTACCTAGTAATCTACCTAGAATGTAGATCATAACTCAGTGAGTTTCAGGTGGGACTTGCCTCTTTATTTCCAACCATTTCCCAGGTAATGGGACATTCCTATTCCAAGAACCTGACTCAGAACCTGAAGCATCTGGGGGAATTAAGATTATTTGTTTTAATGATCCACAGTGCTGCCAGTACCAAGAAACCCATACTAGAATCCTGGTCAATTGGTCCATCTGATTAGGTGGCAACACCATGAGGAAAATGAATGGATATGAGTAATAGGTGCTCTATCATTTTTTCAGGGGCTATTGCACTTTATAAAAAAGACAAGGTTCATAATTCCAGTGGATAGAAAAATTATAAAATACAGAATCCAAAGGGAAATGATAAAATTGCAATGAATAACACTGGATGGAATATATTCAAAGTCACACTTGTAATATTTCTCTTGACCTTTTGTGAACCTCTCAAGCAGCTTCACACAGCTTCTGTGGCCAGACCACAGAAATAGAACTGTGGCTACAGTAGTAGAGAGCTAGCCCTGAGGAAAAATAGCAAAGGAATAGTGTCTAGGCTATGAGTTCAAGTCCCAATATGTGTGTGTGCACACATACACACACACACACACATACACACACACACACAAAGATATTAAAATAGTGAAGAAAAGTTGAATAGCATGGTCATCATGATTGAGCATCATTACCATTGCGTATTATCTAATTCAATCATGTGACAGCCAGCACCACCAGTAACTGACAGTCACTTAAATGAGAAAAATGCAGGACCAGGGCAGTAGTGTCTGCTAATAGATGGAAGCAATGGCCTGTGTGATATTGTCATTTGCATGCAAGTCCTACTGGGATAGAATGTCCCAGTGGCAAGAGAAAAATAAGGAAGGAAGCAGACCTCCCTGGGTGATCTTCATTAGTGAAAGAGGTGCTTGGAAGGCAGTGGAATGGGGTCTCTGAGGAGGAAGGATGGCCATATACCTCCAATGAACCAGCCACATGCTAGAAACAGAGACCAACTCTGGCAGACTCAGTCTGACTCAGAAACTTCCCGCGAATCCACAGGATGGTGAATCAGATCACTCCCCATCTGTAAAGCCAGGACTACTGAGGGAGAGCAACTTGCAAGGGTACAACTCCCTCTTCTGGTGCATTTCTAAGGACTCTGAGGGGAAGCCATCAAAAATGTGCTCTACCTGAAAAACCTACAATGGAATTTCTATGATCCCATTGCCTGGCACTCTTATATTCCTAGAACTTCTATTGCACTTTAAATCATGTCATTTTTAAACACAGAGTTTTAAAATAATACAGTCTTTCCCCATATCTTCTAAGTTTTTTTATCATGTAGCCATCATAGAAGAAATGTGAAAAATTAAAAGATATCCATAACCCTGAAGCTCTTTGATAGAATGCCTTCTGGGGGAACAGGGCCACCCAGTATCTTCTTTGTGACCCTAATATCTAATAGGTTAAGCTATACGGATTAGCTCCGCAGCGAGAATTTGTTGCTTTGTCAAAAATCAATGTTGTTTTAGCTTCCCATACTTTAAAGAAATTTCTGGGCTGGGAAGGTGGCTCAGTGGTAGAGCGCTTGCCTTGCATGCTCGAGGCCCTGGGTTCGATTCCTCAGCACCACATAAGCAAAAAGAAAAAAGCCGGAAGTGGCGCTGTGGCTCAAGTGGTAGAGCGCTAGCCTTGAGCTGAAGAGCTGAGGGACAGCGCCCAGGCCCAGAGTTCAGGCCCCACGACCCCCTCCCCCCCCCCAAAAAAAGAAATTTCTTCTCCTAGCTTCTGATAAACACATGTTGAAATCTCCCTACAAATTGTTTTCTTTCTCCACCAAAAATCTAAAAAATTGAAGGCTCTGCTCACTTCTCAAATCATATTTTTGCCTGACATCTTCACCCGATCCACATCAATAGTGACACTGATTTAATGCTTACAACACGAAGTCCTCAACCAAAACTGGGTTATTTAATCTTCACAGTAAACCTAAGGTAATGATCATCATTTGCCTCCTAAGTTCACAAAGGAATAAACTGAGAAAGAGAGGTAATGAAATATGCCTAAGGTCATCACATAGCCAGCAAGGGAGAAAACTTAGCATTTGAACCCTAACAGCCTGCCAAGAGAGTTTGAGTTCTTCACCACGGTAAGATCTTGATTCCATTTTACTTAAATATTTCCTGTTCATAAACATCCTCTCAGATGTACTTCCTCATGGAAATCTGCATGGTGGAATAAACTGAGCAGGAACAGGATTCGTTTGCTTCTACTGCCCAACACTTCACAGAATGCCTGAAGCAAAATGCCTGCTCTGTCTTTTACCCTAGGCTTTCCCTCTGTTAGGTGGCTGTCTATCCTTCTAGTAGCTTCCTGACAACAATAACTGGGGCATGCTATGTACTTCTGGGTTCTATGTACTGGGTACTATGTACTGCTTTTCATCCTCAGAATACGCCCCTGTCAATAATTTGATGCATTTTTTTAAATGAGTCAAGTAGAAAAAATAAGATAGTGAGAAAGAAAAGGATTATTTTTTATAAAAACTATAACTTCTCTTTTAAAATCCAATGACAGACTTCCTAGGGGTAAGAACTCTATGACATTAATTGTTTTGGAGGAGGGAAAAATGGAGAAAGGGTTAAAAGTACACAGCTCTGGAAGTATGCATGCTGACAGGCAGAACACTTGGTTGGTTTGGTCTGAGCCTTGGTCATGCAGTGGTATGTTACTGAGAAAGACCAAAAGGTAACTGTTCTGGACATGACTGTGAGCACTTATCTTCAGGAAGGTCAACTTATCTTCAGATGGGTCTCACTGAGGCCCATCTAAATCCTAGTTCTGGCACTTGCTGGCTACGTAACCTGAAGCCCCAGTAGGCAGCATAAAGCTACCAATACACAAGTCTTCATCTCTCTAAAGGAGAATACACTGACTGAGCAGGGGATGTTCATGGGCTGATGCTGAAAGCCACGCATCCCAAGTCTAGGCTGTGGCTGTCCTAAGTCTAAGCAAACACATTCCTTCCCTGGGTGGCCTCTGGAAAGAGCAGCTGCTGGTACACACTGAATCAATGAGTATCATAAACCTGTAGCACTGGAGTGAGAACTTCTCCAACAAGTACTTTCGATGACCGCAACAGCAGCTGAATCTCTCCTGTGTATGGTTTCTAAACTCAAACAGCACCACTGGGAAGACATGCCTTGTGCAGTGGGAATGGAAAGGGAACAAGTCTCCCTACTAATCTAAGGCCCCATGGAAGGAAGGGGTTGTGTCACTTGCTCTTATTCAATGAGGGAAAACCCAAACGCCCTCAGCCACTTGGCCCTAAGGTAACTCTGGGAAAGGGTCTCCCTCGTGACTGTGCTGAAGGGAAGGCCAAGCAGAGGGCATCCAGTATGTAAGACTTTCTGCCTTAGTTTTTCCCCTGCCATCCCTTCCCTCCTACCTCCACAACTAAGGCTACAACGCTTGATAAGAAATGCACTCATTGCCTTGCCCATGTAACTGTAACCCCTCTGTACAGTATTTTCACAATAAAAAACTTATTAAAAAAAAACCACTTTCTGCAAGAGGGAGCACTGCCTCTGCTCAAGTCCTCAGCCCCTTAAGAGCAGTATCCCAGTCTACAAATTAAGGTTGTTCCATGTTACTAATAAAACCAGCATCGTGGAATCAAATCTGTCTCCATTAACACATACAGCTTTATGTATGAAAAATACACAACCTGTCCAACTCCTTGTAGCTATGTTTTTGATGGTGTGGGGACCATTTTTTTTTTGTCTTTGCTTTACATGTAACTGCCTAGTTATCAAAATTCCTAATTTAGAGCCAGGTGCTAGTGGCTCACCTCTGTAATCCTAGCTATTCAGGAAGCTAAGATCTAATGCACCTGGTTCAAAACCAACCCAGGCAAGAAAGTCCTTAAGACTCTTATATCCAATTAACTGGCAAAACTGAAAGTAGAGCTGTGGTTCAAGTGGTAGAATGCCACTTGAGCAAAAAAGCTAAGGGACAGAATCCAAAAGGATTCTGGCTGGAGTTTACTTTCTCCCAGGCATGTCAATTCTACATGCTTTGTTTGCCAGCATGAAAACTGAGGTGCAGACTAAGAAATGTATCACTAGAAGAAACTAGAAGCAAAGGGAATGCTTGTTAGCATTTTATTTGTGTATTTATTTATTGCCAGTCCTGGGGTTTGAATTGAGGGCCTGGGTGTTGTGCCTGAGACTCTGTGCTTAAGGCTAATTCTTTAGCACTTGAGCCATGGTACCACTTCTGGCTTTTCTGAGTAGTTTATCAGAGATAAGAGTCTCATGTTCCTGCCTGAGCTGGCTTTGAACCATGATCCTCAGATCTCAGCTTCCTGAGTAGCTAGGATTACAGGCATGAGCCACCAGTGCCAGGCTCAGAAGGAGTCTTTTAAATTGCAAAATCAGACCTTCTAGCTTTTGATTTCATCAATCACTCTCCATTATTTCTGAGGTAAAGCCACATCCTCCTCCAACTGTAAGGACCCTAGTCTCTGGGCTCCTCTCTCAAGGGTTCAGGTCTCTTCCCCTTCAGCCATATTGGGGCCCCTCTCCCATGGACCTGTGTCCATTCTCACCTCAGAGGCCTTCAGTTCTCTACACTACTTTCCTCCCAGATTTCCCCATATTTCATTCCTGATTTCAAGGTTTTATTCCAGAGAAATCTTCCCTGATTCCTTAATCAAAACTTAGCACTGTGCATTTCTTTCTTTCCTTCTTGGTACTTGTCACCAACACAGTATACATTGTACTTGTTTGTTCACATATTTGGTTTAAGTGGTAGGACTAGGACAGGAAAGGGTGCCACAAGCACAGTGGGTACTAACCCAGGCTTACTGAGGGACAGTGATTTCAATCACATGCCAATTTTGAATAAGGCAAACTAGGTTAGAAAATTAGCAAACAAAAATGAACTGGTTGGATGAATGATACAAAGCAGACATTGTGATAAAAGCCACTGGAATTCCATTTCTTATAATGGCTAATTCTTTCACTGAGAACAACTAAAATGTGAGAGAAATTACAGTATGTTAAATACCAGAAATGCTTTCTTAAACATATTGAAAAATTAGTACCTGGGGAGATAAGCTTAACACAAAAAGCTGCTTCATCCTGAGGGTTTTTGCTAATTTAGAGCTCCATCACATTTTCAGTCTGAGTCAAGGAGACCAAAGGAAAAGCCTGGGGTCCTCCAAAGAAACACACTAAACTGCATTCAATTGAAGCTGGGATTCCCCCAAGATCCACACTCCTAGGACAAGGATAAACTACAACAGACCAGATCTGTAGTATGGCTTGTCCTCTCCTGAATTATTTGAAAGACAACACACCTCCAATTGTTGAAAGTGGTTTCAGGCTGGTAGTACATTCAAGATCTGGCAGGCTAACAGTAGTCCTCTCCAGATAAAGATACTGGTGTCATAGGCTGAAATTGATCAAAACTTTCAAATATACTATCCCACAACCAGAGATAACATAACACACAAAGAAAAACAAGATAGAAGACTGAGACCCAATAGAATAATAAAACAGCAAACAGACTTCCAAATCTCAAGATATCTAAAATCAGATATAGGTTGTTACTATACAAAGAAGCTTGAAAATGTCAGTGGAGAAGCATTAATAATAGTTTAAGCCAGGCACCAGTTATTCTGTAAGACCAGCTATTCAGGAAGATGAGAGCTGAGAATTGCAGGTTAAAGCCAGTGTAGACAGGAAAGTCCACGAGACTTTTATTTCCAATAAACAACTCAAAGAAAAAAAAGCCAGAAATGGAGCTGTGGCTCATGGGTATCAGTCTCAGCAAAAAAAAAAAAAAAAAGAAAGAAAGAAGGCAAGAAAGAAAGAAAGAAAGAAAGAAAGAAAGAAAGAAAGAAAGAAAGAAAGAAAGAAAGAAAGAAAGAAAGAAAAGAAAACCTCAAGGACAGGATCCAAGCCCTAAGTTCAATCACCAGCACACACACACACACACACAAGTTTTAGAAATAAACACAAATTCTAAAGCAAATACTGTTGAACATACAGGAGTACTTCTGGTGAGCCGAGAACTGAAGCTGCCAGGAATGTTGTAATGCTGGTAATGGCTTTATTCTTCCAATGAGGATAGGAAATCTTCAAAAAGTAAGGTGAATATTCACTTTACATGTCTATCAGTTAGCCTGAAAATAAACTATCAGTTTGCCAGAGAAATACAGATTCTTAAATCCCAAGACACGGAGAGGAAAGAAGCAAACTCTACATCAGGGAAAAGAATAAAGCAAGCATCCAACTTCATCCTTCTCCACACCTAAAAACATGGAGGCATAAACTTTAAATAGGTTTTGAAAAACCCCACTGTCGTCATAGTTGTCGTCGTCGTCTTCCTCCTCCTCCTCCTCCTTCCTCAGGGTCAGACACTGTCCCTTAGCTTTTGCGCTCAAGGCTGGCACTCTAGCACTTCAGTCAGACCTCTATTTCCAGTTTTTTTGCTGGCTAATTGGAAATAGGTCTCACAGAATTTCCTACCTGAGCTGAGTTTGAAAAAAGATCCTCAGATCTCAGCCTCCTGAGTAGCTAGAATCACAGGTGTAAGACAGACTTCCAATATCTCTGAGGCTGTTTACTTCCAACTAACAGGGATTTTTAACTCAAGCAATGCTAGAAATAACCATCATCTCTTCACTCAACAGCTCTAAACACTAGCTACTATCTTTACATCACAGAGTACATAAAAGAAAAACAATTAGTCATCCCAGGTTTTGCCCTGCCCCAGCCATGGTACAAATCAAATATAACCACTGAAGGGACAAGTGGACACCTACAGGTCTGAAGGACTTGAACACTTTTTCCAAAACTTCATGGAGTGTCTTCTTGCCGCAGGAAGATATGTAATCCTGTGCTAACTGCAAGAAAGGCAGGCAGTCTTCACTCTCGCTCCACACGTGCTGTGCACCCATGCATGGGCAAGGAGAAAACAAAGACATACAAGTCATTACCACTGGTATGAATACCGAACACCATGCAAAAGAAATTTTTTAATTTAACATGAGTTTGAAGACATCTTTTATTATTCTATAATGATATCTATACATTCATTCTTAATTTACATGGTCGGGGACCAGAAAAATGTCAAATCCCCAGAGAACTTTCCAAGATTTTTGGCTCAAAGAAAATCTCACCTGCTCCATCCGCACATCCATTCTTAGGTAAATGAGGGCAGCAGAGAAAGTAATCCTCACTTGTGACTTCTACTACTCACCTTCTCGCCGTGGCTAAAGGTTGTTTAAGCTAAACTAAATTTAGGCTAAAGGCACCAGTGATTCCTGGTAATCTTAGCTACTCTGGAGGCGGAGACCTAAAGGTCATGATTCAAACACAGCCTAGACAGAAAAGCCTATAGAAATTCATCTCTAATTAACCAGCAAAAAGCTAGCCTGGAAGCATAGATTAAGCGGTAGAGCACCAGTTGTGAGCAAGAAAGTTGAGTGAGAGCAGGATGCCCTCCTTCATACCAACACCAAAAAAAGTTTGTAAAGAAAAATCAAAGCTTTTGCCTTCAAGATTTTTAGTTTTGACTTCAGTGATGTCTATAGGAGTAACGAAACATAGTTTATAACTATGAAGTTGAAACAAGATATTCTTTATGCAGACCATCCTCTAGCATGATGGTGGTGATCAATTTACTCAGAAATGAAATGAACTTGAAAAAACACAAACTGTCACCAAGACACCGGGAAACAAGGCTTGCTAAAAGCATTCTTTCCCCTTCTATGCTTTAACAGGGCATTCTAGCAGGGTGCTGGTTACAAGCCTATAATCCTAGCTAATCAGGAGGCTGAGATCTGAGGATTGCAGTTCGAAGCCAGCCCAGCCAGGAACATCAGTGAGACTCTTATCTCCAACAACCTACTCACAAAAGGCCAGAAGTGGTACTGTGGCTCAAGTGATAGAGCACTACTTGAACACAAACAGGCTCAGGGACAACATCCGGGTCCAGGCCTGAGTTCAAGCCCCAGGATGGGGGGAAAAAAGCCATTCTACACAAGCATCACTAAACAACATGATGCCTATGAATAAGAGATTAAGTTTAGGTGTCATTTTATCCATCAGGCTGGGCACTCTTTCTACCTGTATTAGCATATCTAAATTAGCATATTTTGCAGACTAGGCAAGCCACTCTTAGAATATTCAAGGACCAGGAATAAACCCAAGAAATAGGCTCAAGTGGTCTGGATATAGAAACACCAGCTGTGCAGATCTGACCAGGCAGAAGAATAGAGGTAATGCTTCATGTCAAGTAACAAGTATCCTCTCTGAGGGTGCCAACTGTTGATAGTTCAACACTGGCCCAAACGGTGTTGAACTCTGGTGGAGGGAAAGATGGTTAGCAGATTAAAAAACACACAAGGACTAGACAAGAGGAGATGAACTAAAACCCATCTGGTGAAGAGGACGCGTATGCTTGTCCCCTCTTTCCATATACCCGATTAGGGCATCACAGAGTCTGTTAAAGTTTTATTGTGGACACTCAATAAACACATTTCAGCACCTTCTTTCTCACTACAAGGTTTCTAAGAACTACATCTACAACTATAGCTTAGATCAAAGTGAGGATAGCTAGGTGCTAATATGCTATCTTCACATACCCATTATCTGTGCCTCATAGGTATAAAGTTCATTTCCAACACCCTCTGTTCAAACTGCAGACACTTGTCCAGCTCCTTCTCTTTGTTGATCTCCCAAAACCAGCAGCTTCAAAAAAACCCAGCTCAAATATTCGTCCCTACTAATTAGAGACCCTTAAAACTGCCAAGCCACTGAAATGTCACAAATGTAATAGTCACATTGTGTGAAAGTCTAATAGTACAAAGTACTTTTATATCCTTTTCCCCATTTGATTCTTAACCAATGGAGACTTATCAAGAACAGCAAAGTCCTACTTGAGTAAATTCTGTTCACTATTGTCATCCTCAAATTTCTAAACTTACAGCATATTTCACATTATTTATACAAATTAAAGATTGGGGTTAACATCTAGCATCAGACATATTTTAAGCTTTCCCTCCTGGACTTAGTGTGAAGATCAGAGAGAAGGAAAAGATTAAGGATATCAAGAGCTTAATGCAGTGCTAGGCTTGGCAGGAAGTGTGTATTCATTCAGCAAAGAGTGAACAAGCCTACCTTTTTATCACTTTTGTAATTGTAGAGGATGAGTTTGAAGAATGATGACTTGGGCTTTACATCTGCCACAAGGGTAAGGTAACTTCCAGTGATGCTCTCCAAAGCAACTTAGATAAAGGTTAACTCAGAAACAGGCAGAGGTATGAAAATTTTGAATACTTTTTTTTTAAGTCTTAGATTGTAAATAGAATAGTGTATCAGTTAAACCACAATGGAATCACAATATCTACCACCTGGTGATTAGACTGCTTACTTAGTTGTGTTTCTAGGCATCACTAACCTAATAAATAGATTTTTTCATGTCTCTATGTCTCATTTATGAATGTATAATGCAGAAGACTTAAAACCTACAAAAGCAGCCAGGCGCCAGTGGCTCACGCCTTTAATCCTAGCTACTCAGGAGGCTGAGATCTGAGGATCGTGGTTCAAAGCCAGCCTGGGCAAGAAAAGCCATGAAACTCTTATCTCCATCAGAAAACCGGAAGTGGCACTGTGGCTCAAGTGGTAGAGTGCTAGCCTTGAGCTGAAGGGCTGAGGGATGGTACCCAGGCCCAAAGTTCAAGCCCCATCTCAGATAAAAACAAACAAACAAAAAACCTACTAAAGCTCCTACTTTCTACATTTACTTCACCTACCTTTCTACCTCAGCCTAGCTTCCCAGTTTTGTTGATTTTATGAGTTAATTTTTTAAACTAAATCACTGTCTACATGATGCAAAGAGGGACCTGAAGCTTCAGGCAGGTCGGACAGATTCAAGTGGATATGTCACTTAAAACACACAACTTAGAGCTGGGAGCCAGTGGCTCATGCCTATAATCCTAACTACTAAGAAGACTGAGATCTGAGGATCACAGTTCAAAACCACCCCAGGCAGGAAAGTTTTGAGACTTTTATCTTCAATTAACTACCAAAAAGCCAGAAATGGAGCTAGCTGTGGCTCCAGTGGTAGAGTGATAGCCTGGAGCACAAAAGCTCAAGGATAGTATCAAAACCCTGAGTTCAAGCCCCAGAACTGGCATTAAACAAAAAAGACACAACTTACTATCTGGTATTTGTTTTTATATCCATTGCATCTTTTTTCTTCTTTTTTCTTTTTTTTTGGGGGGGCGGGGATCCAGTCGTGGGGCCTGAACTCTGGGTCTGGGCGCTGTCCCTCAGCTCTTCAGCTCCAGGCTAGCACTCTACCACTTGAGCCACAGCACCACTTCCAGCTTTTTTTCTTTTTGCTTATGTGATGCTGAGGAATCGAACCCAGGGCCTCATGCATGCAAGGCAAGCACTCTACCACTGAGCCACCTTCCCAGCCCCTCCATTGCATCTTATAACAAAAATTACTTCATTTTATTGAAACTGATTCTTCCCCAATCCAGTCAAGGTAGTTGACAGAGCCTGAACACATAAGACCAGAAGACTTGAAAAGTCAATCAGTCCACAGCTGTGGGGAAAAAAAGAATATTAGGAAAATGATGGGAGGGAAAAAAAAAAAAGCAAAACAAGGTATAAGGGCCTGGCCACTTGCTGCAGACAGAGCACAAACTAGCAGCCCATATAGACAGCAGCACTGCATTGTGGGGCAGTATCCCCATATAAAACAGACTGGCTCTCTGGGAGCATTAATACTCAAGAGGCTGATGGGAGAGTGGTATTCTTTTAGGGAAATAGGGACAAGTCTAAAAACCAAAAGTGGTAGAAAGAGTATATTGAAACATAGCCAAAGCTCTTAAAAACAGATTTTAGGAGCTAATCTCATACACAAACGGGTGATTGAAGCCACAGATTCTCGGCTTCAAATGGGAAAATACTTCAAGCATGCATAACCAAATATGCCTTTGGCCAGGAAATAAACTTTAACAGGAATCAGAAAACCTCTGCCCTTGTTAATGGCACAACATGGCCAAGGTGACTCTAGATACTGACTTTCTGATATGGTAGCTGGAGCAAAGGCAGGCTTCAGACTCCCTGTGATAGCAGGAGAAACAAAGACAGGCTTCAGGAAGTGAAGGACAGCAGCAGTTCCTCAGCTTTGGCCAGCACTGGATAACATGGAGGCTTATAACAACACAGATGGCCGGGACCAACCTTAGAAGAAGGTTGCTAATAATTTGATGTCCAACAGATTCCCAGTGGTGATCACCCTGTGGGCCTAGGGACAGTTTAAGAACCATAAGTAGAAGTTGGATTAGGAGTTGGGGGGAAGGGTAACATTACATTAAATATCTTTCTAGAGGAACTGAATAATGCCATTACTGACAACGACAAACTCCAGCACTGGCATGGGTAGAAGCTGCACTGAAGTGGCCTTCGCTGTCCACCATGGAGTGGTCTGTGCTTCCCTACCAGAGATGGCTGGTGAAAACTGGGAGGTGAGTGTAGGTCATCTGTGGCCATTTTTTCTGTTAGGTTGGGATGGAGTTTAGTATAAAAACTGAACCAGCTAAGACAATATAACCATGTAATCTGCAAATTGGAAGGTGAGAATATTCTGTTTTCTATAGTGGGAATGAGAATATCTAATTTATTGAGACATGGTATTAGATAGTTAAGTAATGTGGGTGGACACAAGCTGTGCATACTGTTCTGAATCCCAAGGTGGCATGCCATTATACTTCCTAGTATTACACTAATGGAATTAGTGAGTGTTAGGAACACAGCCTGACTCCTGTCAATACTTAGCTGAGAAAGGTCACTGCTACCAGTCTCTCTCACTGAAGTGTAGTCAGCCCTCTGTTGTTATAGGTTCTACATCTATGGATTCAATCTACCTGCAACCAAAATTATTCTCAAAACATTCAACTTGTCCAGGTGCTGGTGGCTCATGCCTATAATCTTAACTTCTCAGTAGGCTGAGATCTGCGGATCATGGTTCAAAGTCAGCCTGAGAAGGAAAGTTTATGAGACTATGAAATCCAATTAACCAGCAAAGCGCCAGAAGTGAAGCTGTGACTCAAGTAGAAGAACACCAGCCTTGAGTATAAAGGCTAAGGGACAGTGCCCAGTGTCTCAGAGTTTGAAGACAGTGTAGATATAATAGAGAGAGTGAAGGTAACCATACAAAAACCAAAACAAAACAAAAAAACCAAACCATCAAGCAACAGGAAAGAAGTTTTTAAGAACTTCAGGATTCAACCAGGTGCTGGTAGCTCACACCTATAATCCTAGCTACTTAGGTATCTGAGATCTGAGGATTATAGTTCAAAGCCAGCCCAGGCAGGAAAGTCTGTGAAACTCTTATCTACAATAAACTACCAGAAAACCAGAAGTGGCAATGTGGCTCAAGTGGTAGAGCACTAGCCTTGAGCTGAAGAGCTGAAGGACAGTAACCAGGCCCAGAGTTAAAGCCCCACAACCAACCAAAAGAAAAAAAAAAACTTCAGGATCTAATTTGCAGATAATGATAGGTATTGAGGAAGAAGAAAAGCAGACAACTAAGGATATAAAAAAAAATACTTTAACAGAATTATAGCAGAAATTTCCCAAACGTTCAAAAAGAAAAGTCCATCCAGGTTCAAGAGGCCTTTAGAACACTCAATTGACAAGACCAGCTCCCACCATCACATTGTGATTCAAACTGGTTTAGTAGCAAACAAGGAAAGAAAAGGCTGTCAGAGAGAAAAGACTGATTACATATAAAGGAGAACAGATCAGAATAACTACAGATTTCTCAGCTGAAACTCAAAACACAAGGAGAACTTGGCATGATTTATACCAAGCATTGAATGTAAACAACTATAAACCAAGAATACTGTATCCAGCCAAACTTCCATTCATAACTAAGGGGCAAATGAAAACATTCCATGACAAACTAAAACTGAAGCCATTTATTGCTACCAAACCAGCACTACAGAAGATACTGTCCTACAAACAGAAAACCAACATGAACAAGAAATCAGCAGAGAAAACAGACCCTACCAGATGAGCAGATAGATATAATAAGAACAGAAAAGGCACAACTTCCTAAAATATGGGGGGAAGGTGTAACATGAAAGGAATTATCACATACTTCTCAATTCTAACACTTGATATTAATGGGCTCAATTCTCTAATCAAAAGATAGACGGTAGCATTACCCTTGGGTCACATCCCTGCCAGCATCTGTTGTTAGATTTCTTGATTATGGTACTTGTTGGTGGGAGTGTAAACTTGTTCAACCACTCTGGAAAGCAGTGTGGAGGTTCCCCAAAAAACTATACATAGACCTCCCCTGTGACCCAGCAATCCCACTTCTGGGAATCTACCCAAATGTCCACAAACAAGGCCACACTAAACCAACCAGTACAACAATGTTCATTGCAGCATTTTTTACCATAGCCAAGGTATGCACCCAACCCAAATGCCCCTCAGTAGATAAATGGAGCAAGAAAATGTGGTATATATACACAATGGAATTCTATGCTTCCATCAGAAAGAATGACATTGTTCCATTCATAAGGAAATGGAAAGACTTGGAAAAAATAATATTAAGTAAAGTAAGCCAGACTCAAAGAAAAACAGGTCACATGACCTCCCTTATCTGTAAGAACTAAAATATGTAGAAGATACTCTTAACAGAGGATCTCAAGATCCCAAATGCTTAGTGCAAAAGACTATACATAATGAAGCATATTAACACAAACTCCAACTTTTGGAAAAGGGAGGCTCTCATTAGACCCTGTATACAGTTCATTCTTTTTCTCTATTGTTTTTTTTTCCACCTGGTTTCTCTCATTTGCAATAATTAGTATATGTCTAGGATAATCCTATCAGATGAGCAGAAAAGCTTAAAAGTTATATATACATGACCATATAAAATGATGCTAAGGGGCTGGGAAGGTGGCTCAGTGATAGAGCGCTTGCCTTGCATGCTCGAGGCCCTGGGTTCGATTCCTCAGCACCACATAAGCAAAAAGAAAAAAGGCTGTGGCTCAAGTGGTAGAGCACTAGCCTTGAGCTGAAGAGCTGAGGGACAGCACCCAGGCCTAGAGTTCAGGCCCCACGACCAGACCCCAAAAAAAAATGATGCTAAGCAAAATGAACCACAAGATATGGACACAAGTGGTTCTTTTTGTTGTTGTTGTTTTTAATGTACTATGTAATTGTTTTGTTTCCTTTGTATGTTCCTCCCCCTATGGCATATCTCCTGCTGTCACTGTATTTGATATTGGTACCCTGCATCTTGTATATACATTTGTCCAATTTGGGGACACAGGATGACCCATTGCAACACTGATACCCACAAGACACTATATTGGAAATGAAATTTACAACTTCAGGGGTGGGAGGTGGAGAAGAGTGAAAGAGGTTGGGGAGGGAAGGAATAGTGGGAGAACAACAAAGGAGGGAGTAACAATTCTCAAAAAGAAATGTACTCTTTTTTTTTTTTTACTATTTTTTAAATTTTTTTATTGTGAAAATACTGTACAGAGGGGTTACAATTACATGGGCAAAAAAAGAAATGTACTCATTACTTTACTCATATAATCGTAACTCCTCTGTACAGCATTCCTTACAATAAAATAAAATTTAAGAAAATATATAGGGTGGCTAGTTCAATCAAAAGGGTAAAGGCATAGGATGGGTGGTTGAATCAAAAAGGAAATGGCATAGAGTAGCTGGTTGAATCAAAAGGCAAGACCCACCCATCTACCAAGAAGAGACACCTCTAGCTGGCAAAAACAAGTAACAGCTTCAGGTGAAAGGCAAACCTTTATACCAATAAATTGGAGATTACAGCAGAAATGGATGTATTCCTAGAGACCATCAATATACCTAAAATGAACCCACAAGACAGAAAACAAATAAATCCATAACAAGCAATGGAATGGCAATAAAACTCCTCCCATCTAAGAAAATCCCAGACATGGTGGATTTAGAGCTGAATCCTTTAAGACCTTCAAAAGAGAACTAACACCAATCCTCTTCAAATTCCTTAATGAAATAGGAAGGGAAGGATCACTACCAAACTCAGTCTATGAAATCAGCATTATACTCATCCCCAAACCAGACAGGGACCAATCAAAGAAATGGAAGTACAGATGTATCTCTGTGATGAATATATATGTAAAGCTTCTCAATAAAATTCTGGCTAACTGAAATCAACAACTAACCAAGAAAATCACACACTATGAACAACAGAATTCATCCCAGGATTGCACAAATGGTTTAGCGTATATAAATCAATAAATGTAATACAACACATCAACAGAGGTAAGGTAAGAACCACACAATTATGCCAACAGAAGCAGAAAAATCTTTTGACATGATCCAACACTTCTGTATGATAAAATTTCTGGAGAAGTTTGGAATACATGGACCTTTCCTGAATATAATAAAGGTTGTATATGACAAACACACAGTTAACATTATTATTTATAGTGAAAATCTAAAACCACTCCCTCCAAATTCAGGAGTGAGACAATAATGTCCACTCTCTCCACTCCTCTTCAATATAATACTAGAGCTCCTATCAAACAATAAGGTAAGACAAAAACATAAAGGGAATACAAATAGAGAAGGAATAAATAAAACTATCCCTTTTTATAGATGACATGATTCTGTACTTAAAGGGCTCTATAGACTCTTCCCCAAGATACTAGAGCTTATCGAAAACATTGGTAAAATAGTAGGTTATAAAATCAAGTCACATCAATCAGCAGCCTTTCTGTACGCCAACAAGAATAGCAAGACCGAAGTCAAGAAAGCAACTCCATTTGTGATAACCTTAAAAAAATTAAATACTTAGGAATTAACCAAAGACATAAATAATCTGTATAGTAAAAACTTTCAAAAATAAAGAAGGAAATTAAAGAATATTTATGGAAATGGAAAGACCTTCCATGCTCCTGGAAGAATTAACACTGTGAAAATGCAATACTACCCAAAGCAATCTACAAATTCCATTTAATACCCATCAAAATACCAACATCATTCTTCAATGAGATAGTGGAAGCAATCCAAAAATTCATTTAGAACAACAAAAGACCTCAAAAAATAAAAAAGACCCCAAATAGCAAAAGCAATCCTTAGCCAGCAGAATGGTGCTGAAGGAATAATGATAACAAAATTCAAACTCTATTTCAAAGCCATAGTAATGAAAACAAGTTGATACTGGCACAAAAACAGGTCTAAAGACCAGTGGAACAGAATATAAAATCCTGAAATAAACCCACAGACCTACAGCCATTTAATATTTGATAATAGAGACAAATACATAGGCTGGAAGAAAAACAGCCACTTCAACAAATGGCACTGGCAAAACTGGATATCCACATGTAGAAAACTGAAACCAGGTCTTTATATATCACCTTGCACCAGCACAAATTTAAAAATATTAAAGACCTCAGTGTAAGACCTGGAACCATGCAACTATTATAGGAAAAAGTAAGGGAAACATTATAGGAAAAAATAAGGGAAACACTAGGGCTCCTAAGCACAGGTGAGTAAAGAACTAGAAACACAGTAAATCAATGAAAGACAGGAGAAATGAGACTACATCAAACTAAAGAGTTCCTATATATCAAAGGACATAGCCAACAAGCTAAAAAGACTACAGAATATAAGACAATTTTTGCCAGCTATACATCAAACAATGGCCTAATATCCAGAATATATAGGAAACTTTAAAAAATAAACCCTCATAAAATCAACAGCCCAATTAATAAATGGATTAGTGAACTAAAGAGTCTTCTTAGAAGAAAAAAATGGCAAATAGACACATGAATGAATGTTAAAAATCTATGGCCATACAGAAAATGCAGCCAGATGCCCGTGGCTCATGACTATTGTACTAGCTACTCAGGAGGCTGAAATCTGAGGATTGTGGTTCAAAGTCAACCCAGGCAGGAAAGTCCAATTAACCAACAGAAACTTGGAAGTGGTGCTGTGGCTCAAGTGGTAGAGTGCTCGCCTTGAGCTGAAGAGCTCAACGACAGCACCCAGGCCCAGAGTTCAAGCTCTATGACCAACAAAAAAGAAAAAGAAAATACAAGTCAAAACAACATTGAAATTACAACTCACCCCGGCTAGAACAGCCATTATCAAGAAAACCAACAATAACAGATGATGGGAATGATGTGGCCAAAAGGGAAATCAACTGTTAGCAGGAACTTGTTCAACTACTCTGGAAAGCAGCAAGGAGGTTTCACCAAAAAAATTAAACATAAAACTATCCTATAATCCAGCAATTCACTCTTGGACATTTACCCAAAAGATTACAAGCCAGGATACAGTAAAGTTACTAGCACAACCATGTTCACTGAAGCACTATTCATCATAGACAAGGTATGGAATCAGCCCAAATGTCCCCTCAGTGGACCAATGGAGCATGAAAATGTGGTATATATACACAGTGAAAATTTATTTGCCTATTAAAAAGAATGATGTTATACCATTTGTAAAGAAATAGACTTGTAAAAAACTATGTTAAGTGAAGTAAATCAGTCCCAGAGAAATAAAGGACCCATGTTTTCCCTTATATTTGGAAGCTAGATTTAGCTAACAAACTCATAAGAAAATATGTTACATGGTATGCAAGTGTATACAAATGTATTAACTGAAATTTAGTAGACTCAGGTGAGATCTCAAATAATGTAGTTCCATAGAAGGGAAAAATCAAAGTTCAGAAAAATAAACCACTAGGAAGTGAGGACTCAAAAGAGATGGGGTGGAATCTAGGGAAAAGGGGCAAATGAATGAAGAGAAGAAGGGGTAAATACAGACAAGAATCCAATGTATATCCTACAAAATTGGGAACAGTGAGGGAAGGGTTGGGTTGGGATGGATGGCTGAGAATGTTGGAAAGGGTGACATTGACAAAGTTATATTGTATTCAGTAACTGCTTTGTTAAACAGCAGTTTCTTTATACAACTACTTAAATAATAAATATTTAAAATGAATAATAGAGAAATTATATATATATACATAGAAACATATATTAAGTCAAATAATATAGTTTTTCTATAGCCTTTGTGTGTGTGTGTGTGTGTGTGTGTGTGTGTGTGCGCGCGCGCGCGCGCGCGCCAATCCTGGGCTTGAACTCTCGGCTTCATGTTCTTGGTTAGCTTTTTCACTCAAGGCTGGATCTCTACCACTGAGCCATTCTTTTTTTCTTTGTCGGTAGTGGGACCTGAACTCTAGGCCTGCGCACTGTCCCTCAGCTCTTCAGCTCAAGGCAAGCACTCTACCACTTGAGCCACAGAGCCACTTCTGGCTTTTTCTTCTTATGTGGTGCTGAGGAATCGAACCCAAGGCCTTATGCATGCAAGGCAAGCACTCTACCACTGAGCCACCTTCCCAGCCCTGAGCCACACTTTTTGCTGGTTAGAGATAAAAGTTTCTTGGATTCATCTGCCCAGGCTGGCTTTGAAGCATGATCCTCAGATCTTAGCCTCCTGAGGTGTGAGCCACTGGTGTCTGGCACCAGAGACTTTTTCTTCAAAAATATCACAATTATTGTCTATGTTTCTGTATGAGGGATGAAATGATACAAAAAACTGGATCCAAACACATTTCTGATGGCTTTATAGAAAAGCTATTAACAAGGAAGCAAACTGGTCCACAAGCATTAGGACTTGGGCTTGGTGACTGATTACAGAGCAGGATTTGTATATAGCAGCTGCTATTCCCATATTCAAAAACACACCATGTGAACATATCTGCCTAGGTGTGCACTTCACAATCACACAAGTGCTTACATCCCTCACTTATTTGTCCTACACCTCACTTATTTGTCCTAAAAATCTTCAAGAAACTTCCAAGTTGCAGAAAAGGAGGAGCATTCAGCCTGTCTGTGAGCTCCCAGTCCCTCTGCCAGAGCCATTGAGCCTTTCCTGCCACCTGCAGAGTCTGCTTTACGCCCACAGCCCCTCTATCCCAGAAATGACTCTGCCCAGAGACCCTAGTCAGGGTGGCAGGCTGGAAAGTGGTGGAATGGTGGAGGTGGCATAAGGAAAGGGTATGCCAGGAACCCAGGAACTGCCAAGTGGACAATCAAAAGAAGTCCTTGTTCCTTGGCCCGTGAAGCTATTGGTCTGACTTTGTGTTTACCCACACTGCATAATGAGGGAAGAAGCCTCTGGGCTGGGGATCAAGTCTTGCATGATCCCTTACTGACTGAACTCAGCTGTCTCATCTGTAAAATGGGAAGAAGATGGTGCATGCTTATAATTCCAGCAGCGCAGGAGGCAGGAGGATGCGTCTGAAGTGAAGTAACAGCCTGTCTAAACACATGCACACCAAATAAATAAGCAAAATGGAGGTGAGAACACCTACCTCACAGAATTACTTTGTCCTTTTCTTTTTTTGGTCTGGGGATCAAACCCAGGGTGATACACTTGCTAGGCAAGCACTTTGCCACTGAGCCACATCCCAGTCCCTCACAGAATTTTTGAAGGCCAATAAGAAGTCACCCTTAAATTTTATCTGGATTGGGTGCCCCATCGTAATCTGTGTGATGATACGTGTATAGTATAGGGCTAGGTTCAGGCTGCTTTACCACTTCATCACAGTGAAACAGTCAGTAAATCCCAATGTGCCTCAGTTTCCTTAGCTGCAAAATAGGGATCCAGTACCTTATGAGATTGCTAAGATTCAATCAATTCATATATGTAAAGTACCTGGAACCATGTCTGATATGTAGGAAACTGGACATAAGTAGTAGTTCTTCAAAGCGATCTTCTGTAAGTTTAATAGACTATTACTCATTCTTTCTTTCCTAAGAAAGAAATGTGCTGAGCACATGTCACTTATCTGATACTGTTCAAGCTACTGAGACCCAGTGAGGAAGATAGGTCTCCCAAGGAGCTTACAGTTCCGTGAGCAAAGTAGAAAATAAAATAGAGAGACTATCCAGTCTAGTGAGAGCTATAAGAATAAGAAAAGGTAAGCTGAGCGAGAGTGAAGTCTTCCAAGCCTAAATAGCATAAAGGAGCCAGCTATATAAGATTTGAGGCAAATGTGGTCCAGAGAATAGCAAATGCAAAGGCCCTGGGAGAGAACCAATGAAAGAGCCAGAAAAGCTAGTGTGGTGGGATAAGGCAAGCAGAGAATGGACCAAGATGAGTGCAAATACGGCATGAGATAATAATATGAGAGCTTGAGGTCAGGGTAAGAACCTGACTTTTATTGCAAAAAGAATGAGAAGTTAGCTAGGATGAGGGAGGGAGGGAGAGAAGATCTCCACCAGCACAACCACTATTGACATCTTTGATTTTATACAGATCAAGATCACATTTTAAATAGCTGCAAACAACAGAACTAGACAGAAGTTGATTGAGGGGAGGGTGGCTTAGACTAGAGTGACAATATGAGAGGAAAACAACTGGATGATACATGTGCTCTGAAGATGACTCCAGTAGAAGTCTGTTGTGTTGGGAAAGGATGGTAAAGTGACTTAAGGGTGTCTCCTTTACTTTTTGCTGGAGCCAAATAGATAGTAATAGCATGTACTAGATGGTAGTAATAATATGCATTATATACCAATATGCATTTGTGATAATATGCATAATATTATAACAAGATGGCTGTGCTCCCAAGCAGCCCTTCCAGATACTCCCTGATACCATCATCCCAACTTTAAGCCCTGACCTAAACTAACTATTAAGAAAGTAGACCCCCGCTTTCACTATATTTGATGTCAGTATAACTTGTGGAGGAGATGGGGAAAAACAAGTCATTTAAGGATACAGGTGGACCTGTTGCAACAATGAGAAGTACAAGTTGTCATGTCGAAAACAAGCTTTACAACGTCGATGGGGGGGGAATTGGGGGGGAGGGGGAGGCTGGGAAGGGATGTGAAGGGTAAACAAAGGAGGAGGCTGCAATGCTTGGTAAGAAATGTATGCATTATCCTGCCCATGTAATTGTAACTCCTCTGTACAGTATGTTCACAAATAAAATAAAATTAAATTTTAAAAAAAAGAAAGAAAGTAGGAGGTCTGGGAATGTGGTTCAGTAGTAGAGTGCCTGCCTAGCCTGCATAAAGCCGTGGGTTCGATTTCTCAGTACCACGTAAACAGAAAAAGCCAGAAATGGCTCTGTGGCTTAAGTGGTAGAGTGCTAGCCTTGTGCAAAAGAAGTTCAGAGACAGGGCCCAGGCCCTGAATTCAAGCCCTAGGACTGGAAGGAAGAGAGGGGAAGGAAGGAAGGAAGGAAGGAGACTTTGAAGGAAGGAAGGAAAAAAGAAAAAGAATGAAAGAGAGAGAAAGAGAAAGCAAGGAGGGAAGGAAGGAAGGAAGGAAGGAAGGAAGGAAGGAAGGACGGAAGGAAGGAAGGAAGGAAGGAAGGAAGGAGACTTTGAAGGAAGGAAGGAAAAAAGAAAAAGAATGAAAGAGAGAGAAAGAGAAAGCAAGGAGGGAGGGAGGGAGAAAGGAAGGAAGGAAAGGAAAGGAAGGAAGAAAGAGAGGGAAGAAGGGAGAGATAGGGAGGGAGAGAGGGAAGAAAGTGGGAGAAAGGGAGGAAGGGGAGGAAGAGAAGGAAGGAAGGAAGGAAGGAAGGAAGGAAGGAAAGAAGGAAGGAAAGGAGATATGAAAGTCATAGAATAGGGGACTTCATAACTTTCCTAAGCAAACAGATGGGAAGCTGGGATGTCTGACCAGTCTATGCTCCCAGCTACTACCCACCACTATCTCTTAGCTGAGTAAAATGACCCCTGAAGCCTAAGTGCTATTTATATATTAAGTAGTACTGACCCAGCAAGGAATAAATGGCTAAAAATGTTTGTTGAATGAAAAAAATGCCATGAAAATACTTTGTGAATTGAGAGATGCTACGTAATCTTCTTCTTGCTAACACACCTTTCAAATAATAGGGATTCTACTTAGCTCAAATTCCTCTATAACAGGTTTTCCTGGGTAGAAGCCAGGCAACAAATCAGTACACTTACTAGACACACAGCAGCAGCTTTTCACACATGACTTAGGGCAGTTTGAAGAAATTGGGCTAAATAAATTACCTGTTGGTTAAGAGAATGAGAGCTGGCATCTTTTCCATGATGGCCAACAGAAACTGAAAAATTTCTAGTCCACCCAAGGAATGATCTGACCTATCTTCTTTTGCCCTTACCTATTCAACTTAAATGGTCAGCGCACACTTTCCATATGGGTGGCTTAGATAAAGAAAGCTTGAGTGGTGGTTTAGTGTATGCCTTCCAGGAATGGGAATAACTCTGTGTCTTCCTCAGAATTAGAGTCATGTCCCCTACAGTCCCAGAAAGTACACTGTATGGAGGAACTCTCTCTATAAAGCCCATGAAGTCCAGACGCTTGCCCTGCTGGCCAGAGTTAAGAAAACAGAGGCTATTACAGAGAGATAAGCTCTGAAGTCTGGGAAAACAATGTCTCTGAATCCCAAATGTGTGGAGCCCTGGCATCAGAGACTGCCAGGTGCTGATACCACTAAATTGACTGTATAGATGAGGAACTTGAGTTCAAAAGAAGGCTGCTGGCCAGTCACACAGCCAGAATTCATGCCTGACTGTCACTCAAAGCAAAGCCATCCCCCTTCCAGAGAGTGGCAAGGATAAGATTCTTTCTCTCCGTAGGACGGAGGCTGGGGAGGGAGTGGTAGGAGGAGCATGCTTTTCTGAACAGTCATGGTCAGTAAGGGAGGGCTTCTCCCCTGCCTTTGAGAAGGAATGCCTAGTGTCTCTGATTCCTCCTCCAAAGTCCCATGAGTGGCCAGGCCTGAGGCGTGGGGGTGGGAGATCCAGGCCCAGCTTTGTCTCACCCCCCACCCCCCACCCCAACCTGCGGATCCAGCACCAGGCCATGTAATCAGAGCTGCACCTCCATCTGCAGAAGTGGCAGCAGCAACTGCGGGCTCCAGGCTTGGGAGCACAGGGTAACCTGAGTCCACTGCCTCCTCCATCTTACATGGGGGGGGGGGGCGTTATACACACTCCATGGAGCGCCCAGCATATCCATTCATTCTCTTTACTTCCCCATCCCAACTCCCCTGCCCTCCTTCAATACCTCCCTAAACTAACAGCCCCAAGAAGGAATGGGCTTTTAAAGCAGAGTTTGGACACTGCCGTTCCGGGCCTTTCTGGGGCTGGGGGTAATCTCCCCCTCCACACACACTCGTCCTGTGGAAGAGCTTGAGGGTTTGGCAGAACCATAGACATCTGGCCATACCAAAGCTGCCCAGACCACGCAGCTTGCTGGCAGCTCACAGAGAAGCAAGGGAAGGGCAGGGTAAAAAAAGAAAAATAGGCGTGCCCGAAAGCGTGCGTGCGTGTGTGTGTGTGTGTGTGTGTGTGTATGTGTGTGTTTGGGGACATGTGCGCACGCGCGTGTGCAGTTGTTTGTTTTTTTTTTTTTTTTTTAAGATCCAGGGCGTAATTTTTGCAAGATCCAGGAGATCCGGATTCGCTAGAATGGACCCGGGCTTTGTGTGGTCCCAACAGGCAAGGCAGGGAGCAATCCCGAGGGGAGGGCGCTCCCGAGTTGTGTCTGGCCTCCCTGGGAGGGAAACGGGATTTCCCCATCCCGGCGGGAAGCCCAGGTGCCCAAGGCGCAGGACTCCGAATCCTAAAGGAGCGACCACAGCGCGCCCGGAGCGCACAGCCCCAGCGCGCTCCCAGCCCGGCCCGGAGCGCAGGGAGCCGTCCCCGGAAACCAATGCCAGCGCGGAGGGGCGGCGGTGAGGGATGGGCTGCCGGGGGGGGGGGGGGGGCCCCCCGCCCGCCTCCGTCTCGGCCCAGCTCCCAAGATCTAAGGGCGCCTCCCACCGCCCTCCGCCCCCCCTCCCTTGGCCCACCGGGACACTGACATCACCCCCACCCCCTCCAGCTGCCTGGAGCCTCCCAGACCCAACGAACAGCCGCGGGGTGCCCGGCGACAGCGGGGTACGCCCCTCCAGCCGGCGGCCACGGCAGCTCGGGA
>NW_012267292.1:4484429-4489028 GCF_000151885.1 Dipodomys ordii
CCCTCCCTTCTCCCTCTACCCCTGCTTACCTCTTTAATTTTAAAGCCTAGCGGAAGCACCCAGAGCCACTCCCCCCTTCCGCCGCTCCCCCCCCCACCCCACCCGTGCGCCAACCCCGGCTGCTCGGCCCGTGACGTCATGGGCCCCCCATCAATCCTGACGTCACGGCGCGGGCCCAGCACCCCGCAGCAGGGTGGGTTACAGAGAAGTGGGGCCCCACCTCCTCCCCCTGCCCTCCCGCACCCCTTTTCCGTTTTAACTGGAGTTAGCCTGGTGAGTGTTCCACCACCCTACCCCCCCCACACACACCCCGAACTCCATCGAAAATGACAGATGGACAAACAACTTGGATCTTCTCTGAGGCTCCCAGTGGAGAAGCTGGGAAAAGCTAAAGGGAAAGGAGCTTGCCTTTTCTTTTTGCAGAAACTAAAATACTATAGTTGTTTTTTTAATGCGTTTGCCACGGATGAGACTTCAGTCCATTTTACAAAGATCTGAGCTGGCTGTACTGTTGAGCTTGAAATCATACTGTATAAAATCGTCCACTGCTGCTTTGGAAGACAAAAGTTCCCACCCCCTTTTGATAGCGGAGGTCGGAACCCTGAGCCTTGTGCACATCCTCCACTAGTGAGCTATAGCCTTAGCCCCTGGAGAAGTTCCTTGAATACACAGCCCAGAGATTGCACCTGTTGAATGGTCAGTGGCTGCTGGATACCAGACAAGCATCGCTGGATTGCAGAAAATGCATTGGAGTCCTTGCCAGCAAGACTCAAATGACTACCAGCAGAGACATGTTAAATAGCATTCATAGCATTTATCTTTAAAGTATGTCTTCTGGATGAGACACCAGATGCTGGCTCTGGGGCTATAAATACAAGTAATAACTGTTTCCACCCTCGGTGAGCTGGGAGATAGTCAAGGGATATTTATGACACCGTGAATCCAGTGAATACATCCTTTGCTCTGCAGAATAGATATGACTATAGATAGTTGTCTGCTTGGCACATTTCTGGAATAGGAACTCTCTTTCGATTTACTCCTCTATGTGAATCAAAACAATATTCCTCCAAAGCTGCTCCAAAGAGATCCTGAGCAATGCATCTTTTCCAATTTTTGTTCGGTTGGGAGCTTTCCTTACCTAGAAATTCACGCCAGCAGAACAATGTTCTAATGCCACCTGCCTTCCTTTGAAACAATTTAGTTACTGAGTATTTATGTAAGGAGCATCTACTGGATATCAGAAAAAGATGCACAAGGCCTAGCTTTGTCATTAAGGAATTTACAGTTTGAAGTAGGCAGGATCTTAATATGGTCGGTCCTGGTTATTCAATCACATGAATCACCGTGCTGCTGTCAGTGATTTCAAAGACATAATTAGGGTCCTAAATCAACTGACCTTAAGATAGAGAAATTGTAAGTAGTGGGCAATCTTTAAAGAGGCTCTTTGATTCTTCCTGGAGAGAAACTCAAAGCATAGACTATTATTACAACTCAGATTCTCCACTCATGGCTTTGGATATAGAGAAGATTGTGGCAAGATAGTGATGCCTAGGTGCTGAGGGTAATCTCCAGCCATAGTCAGCAAGGAAACAGAGAGCTCATCTTCCCATGAAGGGAACTGGATTCTGGCAAAAAAAAAAAAAACTGAAATAGCTTACTTAATATTTTTACTTAAAGCCAGACAAGAACTGAGAATCATTGATATTATGATTTCAGCCTTGAGACACCCTAATGGCTATGTTCGGACCATTGGCTGTTAGAACTGTGAGCCAAAAATGTGGTATTGTTTGAAATTAAGATTTCTTAAAATATTCCTGTAATAATAGAAAACTAACAGTCAGAACAATGAAGGAAATAGGCCCACAATAAACACATTCCACATGCTGTTATAAAGTTACAAAATATCATTACAAATAAGTACATTGCAAGCAACCTTGGAATAATTAACATATAATTTTGGCACAAAAGTAAATTTTTTTTGTGGTACTGAATTTTGAGCTCTCAAGCACTATCACCTGACCTATATCCACAACCCTTTGTTATTTTTCAGACAGGTTCTCATTCTTAGGCTTTATTTACTTACTTATTTTTGCCTGGGGCCAGTTTTCTACCTACACCTGGCAACCTTGAAATAGATATGAATCTCTGCACCCAATTTATTGGTTGATATGGGGGTGTATCACTCACATTAGCACTTTTTGCCCAGTCTTTCTAGAATCATGATATTTTTAATCTCCAACTCTGGATTAGGTGAGATTACAAGTACCCAGTTAAAAGGGTGAAAATATTTATGATTAAAAAAATAGAATACTGGGCATGAAGCCAATACCTGAAATTGAATAGATAATATTGATTTCAGTAGAGAGATGTCATAATGAAGAACAAAAACCATATTTAGTCCTATATTTAAGTTTTATGCACATCTGTAACTTTATTTGAGCTTTGATTTTCTTTTTGAAATAGAAATAATGAGATAAACTATATAAAGTCCTCTTAATTGGCATGTATTAATTTTACAAAAGGTTTTCAAATTTAAAGAAAATGGGGGAATATTTCCTAAATAAAGTATATCAAATTAAGGACAGACTATCAGTGCTCACAGACAAAAGAGATGTATTAGTACAGTCAGGTGAGGAAGTATAAAGAACACGCAACTGCTAAAAGACCAAATCTATGAATCATGGGCTTAGAGGAAGTAGAGGTTGTCCATGCTAACCAGATATAAAACATATTCAATAAAATAAGAGGAGAAAATTTCTTAATTTTGGGAGAGAAACAGCCATCCAAGTATAGGAGGCTTTAAGTATATCTGACAGACTAGAACAGAAAAGAACCGCCTCAAGACACATAATAATTAAAACATTAAGTGTGCAGAACAAGCTGCAAGAGAGAATTACCATGTCTCATTGAATGGCAAGCCCATTAGAATAAGAAAGGATTTCTAACAGAAAATTTAAGAACAATTTATGATCACAAAACCAGCATGGCGGGAGACATTCAAAAGAAAGCAACAGCACAATTAATAAATGGGAAAGTGCCCCACACAGACAATTCTTGAAAGAAGAAGCACAAATGGACAAAAACACATGAAGAAATGTTTAACATCCCTGACCAAAAGGACATACAAATCAAAACATCATTTGAGATTTTATCTCACTACAGCTAGATTAGCTAACACCAAAAACACAAACAACAAGTGCTGGCAAATATATAAAGAAGAGGAACCCTTGTACACTGATAATGAGAATATAACTTAGTGTAACCACTTTGGAAAGCACCATGGAGTTTCTTCAAAACCTGAAAATAGAACTGCCATAGAATCTAATAATACTACTCTTGGGCATATATCCAAAGAAATCTAAGTAATAACACAGTAGAAACACTGGCACACTCATGTTTATTTCAGCACTCACTATTCACAATAGCCAAGCTACGGAAACAACCCATGATAATAATAATAAAAACAAAAGGAGATGAAAGAATGTAGCTTAGGTTTGTGACATAATAGAAAAGCTTGAATGTGAGAAAGAGCTCAGATCATGACTTTAACATTGTAACATAATAGGTAAATTACCTCACTTCCGGGAATTGCAATTTCCTTATCTATATGCAATTTTCTTAGTGCGTGTGCGCGTGCGCACACACACACACACACACACACACACACACACACAAAATTTGATTCTGTTATAAGGATCTGAGATAAGATATTAAGGATTGGAGTTGAGCACCAAATGCTCACATCTATATGCCTAGCTGCTCAAGAGGCTGAAATCTGATTACCATGGTTCAAAGCTAGCCTGGGCAAGAAAGTCTGTGAGACTTGTATCTCCAATTACCCACCAAAAAGCCAGAAGTGGAGCAGTGGCTCAAATAATACAGTGCTAACCTTGAGCAAAGAAGCTCAGAGATTGCCAAAGCCCTGAGTTCAAGCCCCAGGACCAACACACATGCACACAAAATATTAATAAAATTTTAAAAAATAAATTAAAAATTGTATATGTATGCATATGTGTGTGCTTTTGTTGTAATGACCTGCACAAATACATAAGGATTTTGATAGCTCACATCTATAATCCTAGCTACACAGGAGGCTGAGATCTGAGTAGCAAGGTTCAAAGCCAGCCCAGACAGGAAAGTATAGGAGATTCTTATCTCCAATTAACCAGCAAAAAAGCTGAAAGTGAATCTGAGGCTCAAATGGTAGAGTGTTGGCCCTGGAAGAAAAAGCTAAAGGACAGTGCTCAGTCCCTGAGTTCAAGCCCCAGTTCTGGAACAAACAAAAACAAAATGAAAATTTGAGAAAATATATTTGTGTATGTGAATATGTTTTGTGTAATAAGGAAAAGATATAAATAACCCATCATGAACTTTTAAAATTAAGCAATTTATGGTCCTATGGTTCTTATAGCAGTGGCCTTTGATATATATAATTTTTATACATATATTCGATATATATATCGTATATATATATATATCAAAGGTCTATATATATCTTTACAAAAAGGTAATGATTAAGTTGATATTTCAGTGAATCAGGTATGCATATTAAAAATGAGGGTGTAGGGGCTGGGAAGGTGGCTCAGTGGTAGAGCACTT
>NW_012267292.1:4500908-4503804 GCF_000151885.1 Dipodomys ordii
GGCTGGGTTGGGCGGCCCCCGCCGGGTCGTTGCGATCGCGATCTTCTGGCTACTTTAGAAACAACCCTACCTACTTCAATTAACAATCAAGTCTTTTAAAATAAACATAGAAACCCAACGTCAGTTGCTCACACTAGTAATCCTAGCTATTCAGGAGGCTGAAATCTGAAGATTGCAGTTTGAAGCCATCCCCAGCAGGAAAGTTTGTGAGACTCTATCTCCAATTAATCACCAAAAAGCCAGAAATGGAGCTATGGCTTGAGTGGTATAATGGTATAGTGTTAGCACAAAATAAATAAATGAATAAATAATAACAATTTAAAATAAACTGCTCTTTTATGCTAAAGATTTTTTTTTTGTCAGTCATGGGGCCTGAACTCTGGGCCTGGGAACTGTCCCTCAGCTCTTCAGCTCAAGGCTAGCACTCTACCACTTGAGCCACTTCTGGCTTTTTCCACTTATGTGGTGCTGAGGAATCAAACCCATGGGCAAGAACTCTACCACCTTCCTAGCCCCTAAAGAATTTTTTTTTAGTGTTCCTTCTTTAAATAAAAATGGAATATAATAATGATAATATAAAGCTTAGTAAGACCCAGAATGTTTGCTACTCAGGCAGATTACACAGTCAGTAAAGGATAATCAGTTATAGCATATAGCAATTAGAGACATTTTTCAGGTTCAAATGTGTGTGTGTGTGTGTGTGTGTGTGTGTGTGTGTGTGTGTGCTGGAACTCAGACTTGAATTCAGGGACTCAGTTTTCTCTGAGTTTTCTTGCTCAGGCTGATGCTCTAACACTTGAGCTTCATGCCTCTGAGCTAGATTTTTGCTTGTTAATAGGATATAGAGCCTTGAGAATTTTTCTGCCCAGTCTAGCTTCAAATCCTGTTCTTTCTGGTCAGCCTAATGACTAGACAGAATTATAGCAGACTCAAGCATTTGAAACTAAGGCAAATAAAATTTACTTTCCAAATTTTATCCCAATTTTATATTCCACCATAAGTTGATTTCTTTTAGGACCAATTTCAAGGCAGTGTAAAAGGCCAAAACTAGTTTTTTAATACCTACAATCCTATCTACTCAAGCAGTTGAGAGTTGAGAATCATGGTTTGAAGATAGCCCAGGCAAATAAAGCTTGAGAGACGGCTATTTCCAATTAACCAGCATAAAAATCAGAAGTAGAGGCATGTCTTACATGGTAGAGAGCCAGCCCTGAGTGAAAAAGCCAAGTGAGAGCCTGAGGTCTTACATTCAGGCCCCAGTTCTGGTGTAAAATGTTGTTTCTAGTTTTAATACAATAACTATTGATAGTTAAAACAGTATAACAAAAGTTCTTTGAGGGGCTGAGAAGGTGGCTCAGTGGTAGAGCGCTTGCCTTGCATGTGTGAGGCCCTGGGTTCGATTCCTCAGCACCACATAAGCAAAAAAAAAAAAAAGCTGGAAGTGGCACTGTGGCTCAAGTGGTAGAACGCTAGCCTTGAGCTGAAGAACTGAGGGACAGCACCCAGGCCCAGAGTTCAAGCTCCATGACCGGACCCCCCCCAAAAAAAAAAGTTCTTTGAGATCCTTAATATGCCCAAAGAGTGAGAAACTAGCAACAAAAAGTACAAAGATTATTGCATTGAGACAAAATTTCTTTCTTCTTAGAAATTTGCACAATTTCTCTTTGTTACTATTACTCTTAGGCTAGCTTTAATGATTCATATTAATGAACTTTTTAACCAAAATTACTAACATCTATTTATAACGACCCAACGATGTAGCTTATCTGTAATATATAAACCAATAACCAAAATTTATAAATTATGATTGGTTAAAAAATTCAGTGTTTTAGTATCTATATTAATTGGTTTGTATATATAATTCAGCTCAATATCTGTTTCCAAATATCCAAACAACTGTGCCTATGGCACAATAAATATTCATCCTGAATCCCTTACCCATTCCTGTGTGTTTGAACCAGTGGATAGCTACAATAACTATGGAATCTGAATAGAAAACAGACATTTGCCTTATGTACCATGTTAAATATTTTCATGCAAAGGCAGACTTACAGTGGAAAGAACACCAGATTGGAGTTCAAAATACTCATGGCTTAGCTCTGGTTCTAACATCTCCATGTGAACTTTTGTAAGCCATTATTTCCTTGGGCACCACTGTTTATACTATTAAAACATAAGACTTGGATTAGATGATTCCTGAGCTAACTGGCTATATCTAGATTTCATTAAGTCACAGAGAATCAAGGTTCATTCTTCTTTTCCCAGCTCAAAACTAAACAAAATATAGATTCTAGTTCTCTTATTCCAAAGTCTTTTGGCTGGGCTCTGGTGGCTCACGCCTGTAATCCTAGCTAATTAAGAGGCCGAGATCTGAAGATTCAGATCTCAATACAAAGTCATCCTGGATAGGAAAGTCGGTGGGACTCTTATTTCCAGTTAACTACCAAAAATGCTGGAAGTGGAGATGTGGCTCAAGTGGCAGAGCACTAGCCTTCAGCAGAAAAGCTCAAGGATAACACCCAGCCCCAGAGTTCTAGCCCCAGGAAAGGCACAAAAAAAAAAAGAAAGAAAGACATCTTCTGAACTGGGAATTGGTGGCTGACAGCTGTGATCCTAGTAACTTAGGACACTAAAACCTGAGGATCATAGTTCAAGGCCACCTGGGGCAGAATAGTATGTGAGATTCTTATATCCAATTAACCAGTGGAGGTTTGGCTCAAGTGGGAGAGCACTAGCCTGAAGCATGAAAAGCCAAGACATGATTCAAACCCCAGGACTGGCATACACACACACACACACACACACACACACACACAGAGACCTGATTCAAACCCCAGGCTGGCACACAGAGAGAGAGAGAGACAGAGAGAGAGAGAGAGAGAGAGAGAGAGAGAGA
>NW_012267292.1:4503854-4507075 GCF_000151885.1 Dipodomys ordii
GGAAGTGGCGCTGTGGCTCAAGTGGTAGAGCGCTAGCCTTGAGCTGAAGAGCTGAGGGACAGCACCCAGGCCCAGAGTTCAGGCCCCACAACCAGACCCCCCAAAAAATAAATAAATAAAAATGAGGGTGTACTAATTTGCTATTGCAGTCATTAGTAATAATTTTTTAAACAAAGTGATTAAATAAGAAAGAAGCTACCTTTAATTCACGTGAATGGGATCTAGAGGTGAGCAGCTCAGGGATGATTTGGTGAGGCTTATTTCCATTTGTTTGTTGTTGCTGCTGTTACTGTTGCTGTTGTTGTTTGGTGATACCAAAACTTTAATTCAAGGGCTTAATGCTCACTGGACTTGCTATGGCTAGAGCTCTACCACTGAAACTATTCCTCCAGGTCAGCTTTTTGTTAATTAATGAGAAAACAAAGGCTCTTGGAATTTTCTGCCTAGTCAGGCTTTATACATACCTCTAAGTGTTAGCCTCCTGAGTTGCTAGGATTATAGGCAGGAGCCTCAGCACATGGCTGATTTCTTGATAATTCGAGTTTGTGATAATTAAATTTCAGCCTCTTCTTTCTATAAGATTTAATGTGAGATTGAACCTATGGATGAGAACATAGTTAGAAAATATCATGCAAAACTCACTTTTTAGGTGAATTATAGTAAAAACAGAGGAGGAATATAAGAAAATGAATGAGAAACTATATAATGGGCAAATACTAAAAGATAAAATAATGACACACAAATACAAAATAAAATATCAGAAATTTTATCTAAGTGGTTCATGACGACACCCGTAAGAACTTACAAGGAAGAATTTAAAACAACTTTTAATTCATGGTAGAATATGTATAAGTAGATATAAATTTGGTTAATATTTACATTGCATTTCAGCACACATAATTTTTACATTCATTAGTTTTTGATTTTTATAAAACAGCTCAAAATTAATGAAAGGCACAAACTCTAGAATCAGAACACTCAACAATTTTGTTATGAAACAATACCAATTCTCCATAGACGACCCCGAATAACCTTTTGTTATGTTTCAAATGTTTCACAATTATTCCGTGTCCTTTCTTCCCTTATGATGATATCTATCTCAAAGATTCTCCATTTTCTTCTCCTCCTCCTCCTCTTGTTCCTCCTCCAGCTCCTTCTCTTGCTCCTCCTCCTCTTTTTCCTGCTTCTCCTCCTGCTCTTCCTCCTTCTCCTCCGTTCCTTCTCCTACTCCTCTTCTTCCTTCTTCTCCTGCTCCTTCTCCTCCTCTTTCTTTTGCAACTCCTTCTTTCCTACTCATTTTCAGAGGCTTCAGATCAGAATTAATGCATAACGAAAGAGACAACTAACTATGGTTAATTTGTAACTTGTCACCCTCAAAAGTGAAAGGTCGGGAGTGAGTGCACAATTATAATACAACTGCCAAGGATATTTGGTTGCTTATGTGGCATGCCAACCAGGAATAAAGCCATTTCAAAAAAAGAAAAAAATATATAGAAAACTTGTCACTATAATGATTAAACTTGTATTTGAAGAAATGTGATTTACAAAAATACAAACATAATTTTTCTATGAGAAAAGAATATCAAGGTTTGACACAATGATCATGAAATACAATGTATGAAGAACAAGCAGAGACTCAAAAACAGGGCTTAATCATCTTTATTTTTATAAATTTGTCTTAGTTTTTTGCCACTGCGACCAAATATTAGAATGAATCAACTTAAAAGGAAGGAAGATGATTCATTTTGGCTTATGTTTAGAGATGAGATTGCTTTGGTCTGACAAAGGCATTATGGCAGAGAGGGTATAACCAGAATCCTTATTTCATTAGTCAAGAAGTGGGGGGCAGGGGGAGAGGGAAGGAGGAGGGGCAGATGCACCTTCAAAGTCATTCCCTCCTTCTACTTCTTCCACACAAAGTCACTTCCTAGTTTTCACCAATATCAATGATGCTACCAAGTTACTAATGCATTATTGGACTAATCCATTGATTAGGTAAGAGCTCTTACAATGCAATCACTTCTCAATGAGGGAACTGACCAGCCGGGAGCCAAGCTGTCAATAACTGAGCCATTTGAGTGACACTTCGTTGTCAAAGCATAGTCATAGGTAAGTTCTGATGTGCACCCCCACTTGCAAACCACTGGGCCAGAAAATACTAGATTCAACTTGAAGACATAAAACTATAATCAGGCCAAAGGAACAATTTAAATAGTATGTAAAATTAGAACTGAAAATACAATACTCTTGGGGTCAAGTATCATCAGACAAAGTCTTGCCAGGATTCTAATATAATACATACACACACACAAACGCACACACATACACACACACACACACACACACACACATATATATATATATACATGCACACACATATATATGAAAATACAACAAGTCTGTTTCAAAGGATTTGATCAGCAATTTTTCAGAGTATTAAAAATATAAGCAAAGCATTGACGAATCTCCAGAAAATTCTATAAAATATACTGTTTATGAAATATTTATATCAATACTATTTTATCCACATATATTTAACCTAGGGAATGCTGAGTATCTCTGCTGATTTGATTCCCCCCCCCCGAATTTTCTGCAAGACAGTCACAGCAAAGAAAATCAGCATCAATCCTTTTAAATGGCAAAAGAACAGTCTCAGTAATTTTTTATAAGTCCACCAGAAAATACCAAATACAGTTTTACAAAAGAAACCCTGATTTTTCTGTACACTTAAAAGTGGATAATAGCTGGGCACCAGTGTTTCACACCTGTAATTCTTGGGCAAAAAAGCTAAAAGACAGTGACCAAACAGTGACTTTAAGCCCCAATACAGTTACAAAAAATGGTTAGAATGATAAAGCCTATGTTCCATATAATTTAACTTTATAAAAACAGTAACAAAAATGTGACCATAAAATAGCCAAACAATTCTAATTTTACTCCCCCTCCCTAAATTTTAGGAGGATAAAAAAATGTTTAAAGCTGGGCGCTGGTGGCTCACACCTGTAATCATAGCTAGTCAGGAGGCTGAGTTCTGAGGATTGCAGTTCAAAGCCAGCCCAGGCAGAAAGTCCCAGAAGATACTTGGTACTTGATTAAAATGGGATTCTGGCTACTTTATTTTTTTTTTTTTTTAGTTTCTGTTTTTTTTTTTTTATTGTAAAGATACTATACAGAGGGTTACAGTTACATGAGTGAGGTAATGAGTACACTTCCTCTTGAAC
>NW_012267292.1:4518265-4580215 GCF_000151885.1 Dipodomys ordii
AGAGAGAGAGAGAGAGAGAGAGAGAGAGACCTGATTCAAACCCCAGGCTGGCATACACACACACACACACACACACACACACACACACAGACCTGATTCAAACCCCAGGACTGGCATACACACACACACACACACACACACACACACACACACACACAGAGACAGAGAGACAGAGACCTGATTCAAACCCCAGGACTGGCATACACACACACACACACACACACACACACACACACAGAGACAGAGAGACAGAGACCTGATTCAAACCCCAGGCTGGCATACAGAGAGAGAGAGAGAGAGAGAGAGAGAGAGAGACCTGATTCAAACCCCAAGACTGGCATACACACACACATACACACACACACACATGGGGGGAGGGAGTGGGAGAGGGGGGAGGGAGAGGGAGAGGAAGAGGGAGAGGGAGAGAGTCTTATGGTTGTCAAATGATACAAACTCATTCAAACAAGCATATGGGAGTAAAAAAAAGATCATGAGAACTTCGTATAAATCTGGAATACCTCACAGAATCCAGGGACAAGAAAGGGACTCAAAAGGGCTGAGAACCAGAAGTTGAAAAACTACCTGAAGCTATTATTGCCCCATTGCACATTTCTCTGCATCAGACTGTTCATCTCCCTCTCTTCCCAGGTTAATTTTTCATCTGCCTCTTAACTTTGTACAACACTTTTCTTCATCTCTTTAAGTGTCCCCTTTTTGGGCTTTTCTAGATATGTGGTAAAGATGGTTTCCCAGCTAAGGCGCCAGTGGCTCACACCTGTAATCCCAGCTACTCAGGACGCTGAGATCTGAGGATCACAGTTCAGAGCGAGCCCATGCAAGGAAAGTCCGTGAGACTCTTATCTTCAATAAACCACCAGAAAACTGGAAGTGATGCTGGGACTTAAGTGGTAGAGCACTAGCCTTGAGCTGAAGAATTCAGGGGCAGCACCCAGGTCCATAGTTCAAGCCCCACAACCACCAACATCAATAAAAAGAATGGTTTCCATGGTGGCAACTTTCTCACATCAATGTGTGATGTGTACAACTCACAGCAGACTGCCATCTATCTCTGCACCCCAATTCCAGTCTCATTGGCTCTTAAACCAGGTGTCCATTCACAAGGAGGAAGACTTACTGACCACAAACCTGGCTATCTGTTGGAGATGGAGGTATTCCCAATGAGAAGGAGTAGAGCTGGGAATGTAACTCTTCCAAACAGCATCTATTCCATGCATTGAGCCATCTTTCTATACCCACAATGCAGGATATTACTGTGAGTGAGGAACTCTGTAATTTTAAGATTTTTATATAGACAACCATGGTATTTTTTAAAAGTATGTTGGAAAAGAATGGATTTCCAGAGCATAGAATGATGAATCAGAAGCATAGAATCTTATTTAAGAAACATCATGAGGGGAAACCAGTGATTATGCACGATTTATATAAACTTGGCAGTGAGGACAAAGCGATATCCATGTAGAGATGTGATGGAATATATTTTCTGAACCCAACTGAACTAGCCAGGTAGACCAATTCTTATTACAGCTCTTTAGAAAATGTGTTCTCATTTTACCTTTGAAAAGAAAAGCCATCAGCTAGACACCAAGGCACAATCAAAAATTATATACTCACATTTTCATGGTTTTTAGAGTTCTTTATACATTTAGGTGCTTCTCAAATTATGATGGGTTTACCTCCCAATGGACATACCATAAGTTGAGAGTGCTTAGGTCAAAATGAACTGCATCCACCTTCCCAACAGAACAATATAGCTTACTACAGAGAGAGGATCACTTATGGATAATTCTAACCTGAGCTGTATGTGTTTCTACTGAATGTGAATTGCTTTTATGCCTTCAGTAAGTTGAAAAGGACTCTCTGTCTCTGTCTCTGTCTCACATGCACATTGCTTTCCCCTATAGGTCTCTAAGGCCACCTGGCTTACTTTCCTTGTAGCAATTGTCACAGGAAAGATGAATGAAACTCCTGAACATGGCTTCAACTAGCTCTGGCCTAGGTATGGAAAATGTGAGCACCCTGTTTGTAACTGCAGGTTAGATTGACATCAACATGGCCAGCGTTTTCTCTGGAAATGTCTATTAGTTAGTTTGGGGTCTTTGACCCTGCTCATTTATTTGCTTAGACATTTAAATATTGACCTCTTTAAAATGTCTCCAGGCAGAGAGGCAAAGGTTAAAAGTAAAAAATGAATGCAGTCAACTCATTTTCCATGTAAAGGAAGGAATATCAATAAACTGTAACTTTGTTTTTGTTGCTTATTAAATTTCATTTTTATTATCTTTACATAGATATACAAAGAAATTTCAATTCAACATGTCAGTTTCTGAGTACAAGGTCCCTTGTTCAGTATCACTCCTTCTCTCATTCTCCCCTGACCTCCCTGACCCCACCCACTTTCATACATGTGTATGAAATGTTATACTTTTTTCACTGACCATTCCTCTCTCCATCTATCTACACCCTCCTTAAGCTCTTCTTCTCAGAAAAAAAATTTGTTTCTGCTTTCTGGTATTCACTTTGTTAAATTGATAGTTAAACTGTTCAAAGGAGTTATACCATGGGAATCCACCAAAGAGTATACCATACTTGAAAAGTTGTAAATTCTTCATCCCACAGAGCACTGAGTGTCCCTCTCTGCATCAGTTTCTGACCAGCATTTTTCTGTCATCCACTGAGAGACCACTTTCTGACCAGCCTTGTGTAGAAGGAGACATGTATGGCTCAAAGAGCAAAACTGACAAAGAAGAGAAGCTGTGTATTCCCCCTCTGCCTCCCCCCCCCCCCCCCCGTGGAACCTTGCCCGTTCTACCTTCGCATTCTAATCAAAGTGTGTTTCTTTAACTCTGCCCCTGGACCTTTCTGTTTCATTTTCCCACAGGTAAACTGGATTGCTTCCAAAGTGTACTATAGTTGGTTTTTCTAAGGAGAAAGCCAGAAAGTATATGTTCTGAGATAGTCAGACTAAGGGAAAAAAATCATTCTTTGAGATGTAAAGGTAGAATCACAAAACTTCCCAGGAATTAGGGGCTAGAGGTATTTAAGGGATAGAAACTTGAGCGTGTAGATTTTCTGCTAAGAAGTTTAAAGAATTCAGTGAAACGTTGAAACATATTGTTAAGCTCATGTTTCATTTTATATTCTTAGGGGGAAAAAACCGCTGGAGATTTTTGCAGATATATTCTTAAGTATTTTATTAACTGATTGATGGAGCAGAAAAAGTTTACCAATTATGACCGTTAGTACACCCATGTTGCTTAACAATCACCACTATCTAGTTCTGAA
Source organism: Dipodomys ordii (assembly GCF_000151885.1). Lineage (NCBI taxonomy): Eukaryota > Metazoa > Chordata > Mammalia > Rodentia > Heteromyidae > Dipodomys > Dipodomys ordii. The sequence goes on from NW_012267292.1 coordinate 4,521,569, forward strand.
ATATTTCAACATCTCAAATAAAAACCACATTTTCATTCATCCCTCATCCCATTCTCTCAGCCCCCCAAGTTCCTAGGAATCTGCTTTTGTTTCTGTGAGTTTATCTATTGTATTTTGTGTAAATAATATGTGTCCTCTGTGGCATGTCTGAGTACTTCCTTCATTCAGCTGAATAATAGTTTATTGTACAAATATGCCTAAACAAATAGTGGATACCCATTTGTTTATTTGTTTATAAATATTGTTTATCCATTCATTACTTGAGAACACATAAGTTGTTTCTACCTCATATCTATTGTAATATTGTTATGATCATTTATGTATAAGCTATTATTTAAATATTTGTTTTTAATTATTTTGTACATATACCCATAGAATTACTTGGTCATATATCTAGTTTTAACTTATTGAAAACCTTTTTTAACTTATTGCTAGACTGTTTTCCATAACATCATTTTACAATCTCACTAGCAACATACAAAAACTCCAGTTTGCTGGGTGCTGGTGACTCACGCCTATAATCCTAACTACTCAGGAGTCTGAGTTCTGAAGATAGTGGTTCAAAGCCATCCTGGATAGGGAAGTCCACAAGACTCTTCCAATTAACTACCAAAAAGCTGGAAGTAGAGCTGTGACTCAAGCGGTAGAGCACTAGCCTTGAGCAAAAAATGCTCAAAGTCCTGGTTCTAATCCCATAAGTGGCACACGTGTGTATGTGTGTGTGTGTGTGTATGTGTGCGTGCACACACACATACACAAAAGGTTCTATTCCTGCACATCTTGGTCAACACTTGTTATTGTCTGTTTGTTTTCTAATCATAGCCATCCTAGTGATTATGAAGAAGTATTTCACTGAGGTTGTTTTTTTTTTAATTTTTTAAATTTTTTGTGGTAATGGGGTTTGAACGCTGATGCTTTTCCACTTAAGCCATGTCTCCAGCCCTGTGGGTTTTTTTGCTGGTCCTAGGGTTTGAATTCAGGGTGCTGTCCTTGAGCTTCTTTGTATTCAAGGCTAGTGCTCTACCACTTGAGCTACAGCACCACTTTTGGCCTTTTCTTGCCTGGGTTGACTTCGAACCATGATATCCAGATCTTAGTCTGAGTAGCCTTCCTAGTAGCTAGGATTAAAGATGTGAGCCATTGGTGCCCAGCTCAGCCCTGTTTTTTATGGTTTTGTTTGTTTGGGGTTTTTTTTGGTCGGTCATGGGGCCTGAACTCTGGGCCTTGGCGCTGTCCCCCAGCTCTTCAGCTCAAGGCTAGCACTCTACCACTTGAGCCACAGCACCACTTCCATTTTATTCTGCTTATGTGGTGCTGAGGAATCGAACCCAGGGCCTCATGCATGTGAGGCAAGCACTCTATCACTGAGCCCCCTTCCCAGCCCCTGGATGGTTATTTTTGAGGCAGGATTTCACAAACTTTTCTGCTTAGGCTTGTCTTGAACTATTGTCCTTCTACCCTCAGCCTCTCTAGTAGCTAGGATTACAGGAAGGAGCCCATTGGTTCCTGGACCATTTTGTTTGTTTTGCCAGGACTAAGGTTTGAACTCATGATCTCACATTTCCCCAGTTTTCTTCCTTGGCTGATGCTTCACCACTTACTTGCCTCCAACCTGACATTTTGCTGGTTATTTTGGATTTTTCTGTCTGGGTTGGCTTAGAACATCCATCCTCCAGATCTTAGTATGACAAGCATAAACCACTGGCAACTGGCTCATTTTATTATATTTTTACTCAGAGTCTATCAATGTAGCTCAGGAGGGTCGAGAATGATGTCATCCCCACAAATCCTGATTTGTGATTCTCTTGCCCTTAGCCCCTGGGTACTGAGATTAACTGGTAGTGTCTCCACACTCTGTTTATTATTATTTTAATTTGACTAGGCTCTTAGATTTTAGGAAAAGAAGCAGTAATGGGATTTGAGCTCAGGGCTTTATTATTAGCAGGCACTTTTCCACTTGAGCCACATTGTCTTACTTTTTTTTCTTGAGTTCTTTCTCTGATAGAGTCTCATGCCTTTTGCCTGGATCAGGCCTTGGACTTGGAAATTTCTATCTATATCTCCTACGAATTTTGGTCTAGAGGCATGTACCACCATGTTCAAGTTATATGTCAAGATACGATCTCTTTTAATTTTTTGCCCAAATAAGCCTCAAATCATAATTCTTTTGATTTCTATCACCTGAGTAGTTGGAATTATAGGTGTGAGCCACTGTGTACAGGCTTCATTTCTGTTTGTTGTTGTTGTTGTTAATGACATAGAAAAGACTTCTGAGAGCATGGATTGTAGCTGAGAGTTTTAATATTTTCAGTGCTGAGAATACAGTAGGTGATTAATCATTACTGTTAACAAATTCCTCTCTATAAAGACAGCCTGAGATTTGTATATCAATCAATTCAGTGACAAAAAGAGTTCTATTTATCTCCAGAGGTCAGAAGATTGAGCATATAAATATAGTGAGTGAGAGACTATGACCACAGGCTGCTAAACTGGGAAATTCCCACCTCAGCATTAGGCAGAATGGAAGCTTTTGAAGTTCTCCCAAGCTTTTGCACAAAATGGTGTCTGAAGGCCATTTAGACTTACAACAAGGATCAGCTGCCAGTTTCATTTCTCATTTCATTTTTAAGTAAAGTGTCTGTTTGGGGCAGTTACCTCTTAAGGGAAATGGATGTCTGCTTCTCAGAGGTTTTTGGTATATTCATATGAATACAACCCTGCTCACATGATAAGAATTCTGCTGCGATAAAAAGTAGAGGTGCTCTTATCAGTAACTCTTTCCATGAACATTACACCATGAGAAACCCTGTCCCAGGGAATTTATTAATAACTGAGGATATAATGCATTGCTCAAGGACATCTTAATCTCAATGAGAACTCTCTCTGGGCTGCAGCCTGGATACTGTCTGGGTTCAGATCTGAGTGCTGCTATTTTGCTAGCAACCAGCCTTCTCACCTCTGTGAACGTCGATTTCCTCATCTACAAAGATAGAAATGATAAAATAACCATCTCTTAGGATTGTTTTCAGGGTGTCCTAAAATAACCAGATCAACTTGCTACACTGTCTGATACATGGAGAAAAGTCGACACATGACAGTTCTCTTTGATTTCACTTAAAAGTAGGGATATTACAAGTGCTTTTTCTCTTACTTTGCAAGTAGGAAAAGTTGGGCATCAGCTCAACAGTGATTGAGAAGTCAAACCTTTTTGGGGTTTCTTATCAGCTTGTAATAATTTCTAGCTGTACCTTGAATCCAAGTGATGGACACTCATAGGTCCTATCAAAGGTCCTCAAGTCATCAATTAGTATCATTTTCCAGTAGCAGAAATGGGACAAAAGTGGGCCAAGCTGATTCTTGTCCAAGAAAGTGGAAATGACACTAAGAGATAAATGATTAAAATCTGTTGGTTGCCAGTAGCTCACACTACTAATCCTAACTACTTAGGAAGCTTAGATCTGAGGATCACAGTTCAAAGTCAGCTGGGGCAAGAAAGCCCATGTGACTCTTATCTCTAATTAATCACCAGAAATGCCATAAAAGCTCAGGACAGCACCCATGCCCCAAGTTCAAGCTCCTAGACCAGTTTTAAAAAAAGGTCAAAATCTGTATGTGGTTAGCACAGTGTCATATAACCTAAAATATGATGACATATTGGCATTCGGTGAGAGAAGTGAAGTATGTTCTCAGAAAGAGAAGGGATCACAGAGAGAAAGCCAAATGAAGCAATGACAGCAGATTGGGGTGTCTTTCTATTTCTGGTGCTAGCACTCCCTGAGCTAGCCCCTAATTTTCCCTTTTGATCCTATGAAACTTCCACTGCATGGTTATGATAAAGGACCTCAGGTGGCTTCTAGATGGTAGACAAGATTTCCACAGGTAATTGAATGCTGTTTTCCAGTAACACAATGTAATATTCCTTTTCAGGCCACTTTCTCCTTTGTGGCAGAAAAACAGCCAAATAAGCTTCAGATAAATACAATCGCTGTCACATTTTCTCAGGCATTCGAGGTTTCCTTTAATTTAGTGCATTCCTATATACTTTCAACTGTCTAGAATGTCATCTCAGAACTTTTTGGGTATCTTGGCATAGAGAAGCACTTAGTTCAGACTCATTCTCTTGGAATGAGAAGTGTAACACAGATGTGTCACTGCATACTGGAATACCATCTTACTCTGAGTGACAGTCTCCTTGAAGTCTTTGGCCATTCTCAGAGATCTCTTTAGCTCTTGTAGGAACTCACCAGCATCGAAACTTTTTTTTAAATTGGTTGTGGGGCTTGAACTCTGGGCCTGGGCGCTGTCCCTGAGCTCTTCAGCTCAAGGTTAGCGCTCTATCATTGAGCCATACCACCACTTCGGTTTTTCTGGTGGTTAATTGGAGATAAGAATCTCATGGACTTTCCTGCCTGGGCTGGCTTTGAACCTCGATCCCCAGAGCTCAGCCTCCTGAGTAGCTAGGGTTACAGGCGTGAGCCACTGGTGCCCAGCTAAACAAACTTTTTTTTTGGGGGGGGGTCCGGTTGTGGGGCTTGAACTCTGAGCCTGGGCACTGTCCCTCAGCTCTTCAGCTCAAGGCTAGCACTGTACCACGTGAGCCACAGCGCCACTTCTGGATTTTTTCTTTTTTCTTATGTGGTGCTGAGGAATCGAACCCAGGACTCAAGCATGCAAGGTAAGCACTGAACCACCTTCCCAGCCCTAAACAAACTTTTTTTAATGATCATTTTAAGAGTGCTGGTCAACCTTTAATCTATCTAAGCTATCAGAAGAATCCTTCTTCCAATCTCTTTCTTATATCATATTAGCTGCATACAATTTATGCTCTGATCTTTTGAGAGTATGTAAATTTTATGTTAGCTATGCAAAATTTATGCTGTAATATTTTGAGAGTACAACCTTGAAAAATAAAAATTCTCCCTCTCTCTGATAAATTCTGTATGCCATAAATCAAAAGTTTTGAAGCTGGGCTGGGAAGGTGGCTCAGTGCTAGAATGCTTGCCTTGCATGCCTGGGGCCCTGGGTTCAATTCCCCAGCACCACATAAGCAAAAAGGAAAAAAGCCGGAAGTGGCGCTGTGGCTCAAGTGGTAGAGTGCTAGCCTTGAGCTGAAGAGCTGAGGGACAGTGCCCAGGCCCAGAGTTCAGGCCCACGACCAGACCCCCCCCCAAAAAAAAAAGTTTTGAAGCTTAAGACAATTGTTTCTGATACACATTTAAAAATTTAACTTGGAAACTGATTAGTGTCTCAATAATCTAACTTGCATAGTAAAATACAAAGTTTTTTTTAAAAAATCAAAACTGGAATTTAGATCTATTTGTCTGAGATACTGCATTGTCCTGACAGCTCAGGAAGCCATGTAACCAACTTCTAGAAAGGGCGCATGCTAATCATTTCATGAATTTGAGGGTCTTTGTTTTCTATTGCTGTAAACCAAGAACTCTAGTCCTCCAAAAATGTTTTCTATCCCGCAATCCTGTCTGCCTCTCCTAATTTCCAGGATTGTTTCTTCCCAAATATTCAGTCTTCCTTAGATCTAAAATGCACTGGGATGTGACAAATTACACAAAATTCTAGATACTCACAAACAGTGAGACCAAAAGAGGATAGTCTTAAGAGAGAGCACATAGATGCAATATCCAAGTGCCTCTTCATACGTATATAAAATAATACATACTGAAATGAACCCCAAAGATATGGAAACAAAAGACTTGTTTCTTAAGTTGTTTTTTCTTTTTCTGATGACTCTGTACTCTTTACCTTATATACTGTGTAGTCAAGCACATCTGTGGGAAGGTGGGGGAGGCCAAGGAATCAGAGGAAAAAGCGTGGAAAGTTCAGCAGTGGAGGGCACTGGCTGCACTGGACACTGATGAAAGTGAACTATGCAGCTGGTGGGTAGAGATAGGAGGGAGGTAATGGGAGAGAATGAGGGAAGAGATGACACTATGGGAAAGGAAATGTACTTACTACCCTACATATGTAAGGCAACCCCCCCACCCTGAGTATCACCTCTAAAACAATAAAGTAAATCAGAAAAAATATAGTTTTGAACACTAAAAAAACCTTTCTGTCTTCTTCCCTAAATCATTACGCCAAAGGGGGTGTGTATGTTAGAGACAGACAGAAGTGTTGTGCCAAAGTTAGAGCTACATTTTTCAGGATGAAGTGAAACGCAATGCCCATTCTCTTTAAGCCAAATTAAAAAGAGGGAAGAGGAAAGGCATTCCATCTAGCATACTTTTCATTCCCAACCTTGATTTTAGGTCATTGTTATACTCTGGCTTGTGGACAGACCTGCTCTTACATTCTGTTCTCTCAGTACATATACAGCAACTGTGTTGGAGGAACTTCAGGCTTCCCATGCCTCACTGAATAAGTGATTTCTACCAAGAAAGCTGGAATGGGGGAATAGCGGAGTACTTGAGAGTTGCAGTAAATCAGAGACCCAAAATATAATCAACTCATGCAGAAAAAATCAAGAAGAATGATTTCTGTGAGATAATGTATTATCTTCTTTATGTATGATTTATCTAACAGTGGTACAAAGTTCATTAAGATTTTAGGGCTCTTTGGGGAGGAGATCGGAGGAGGATGGAAAATAACTGAGAGAGTGAGTCTGACTAAAGTATATTGTATGCATGCATATATGGATGTGTCAAAATAAAATACTCTTATACAACTAATTGATTCTAGGGCTCCTTGTGTAGGTATTTTTCTTTTTATTTCTAGCCTGCAGGATGCAAAATAATAAATATTTGGATTGGCCAAATTTATAAATGAAGATGCCTCCTATTTATCCTAAAGTTGCTTAAGATGGAAGTTTTTCCTTGGTTGCTTTCTAATGGATTTTAATGATACAAGAAAATACAGTAAAGTCTTTTCTAATCTGTTGACAATGTAAACTCAAGCTTTCATCTTTTTGAAGAGAATCCTTGTGGAGTTAAAAATTAGATGAAAGTGACACATGTAAACAGATGTGCAAATACGAATTCAGTTATTCAATATGTATCGATACTGTACATGTGTATATAGAGAGATAAATACAGATATACATACAAAACACAAAAAGACAGAAGCATAGTCAGTGATCATTTCAGTAGTAGTAACGGGCAATTTTCATCTCTTCCCACTACTTTTATACATGTTCCCAATTTTTCATTTTTCTTATGAAAAGAAAATAATTAATTTGATTTTTAAAGGTGAGAGGGAACCTCTAATTCTCATAAAAGAAAAAGAAAATGATACTCTCACAGCTCTCCTGAAACATTGCCTAAAAATGCTTGACAAAATGTACCAAAAAATACTAATAAATGCATAGATGAACTGGCAAGAGAGAAAGGAATCATCCAGGTGTGTTAATAACCAAAAAAGAAGCACATAGTCAAATTGTAAGAAGCTACTAAAACTTGAGTTATTAAAAAAAAAACTGTATCAGTTTCTATAGGGCTGTATTAACACTAGAAAAGTAGACAATCATAACTGGCAGAGAGAAAAATGCATATGCCTCTCAATGAGGAAAATGTCATATAAAAACCAAATAATTCAGATTGGTTTCTCCCACAAATGTTAAGATTCAAATGAGCACATCTAAGAACCATAATAAATGTCCTCCCAAACAACAAATGGTCAAACATTAGTCCAGGTATGGTGATCTCACAGAAAAAACAACAACTCGCAGAAGAATACAAACAAGCCTGTCCAAAGACAAGCTTATAAGTAAAAAATAAATAAAAATAAGAAGATGAAATAGAGAAAACAAAATCCTCCAAAAGAGACAGCACAACACAAAAAATGGCACCAGAAGAGTCCCCAGAATTTTACATCATAGAATGAAAGAAATGTAAAATAATCATGTTTAAAATAATTTAAATAGGTAGGAAGATTGTGGTCCAAAACCTGCCCAGAGAAAGTGCAAGACCCTATTTAAAAACGAAAGCATGAGGGCCTGGTGTGTGGTTCTAGTGTTTGACTTAGAATTGCTTTCAAATTTCAACATCACCAAAACAAGGAAGCTTGAAGGAAAAGAAGTATCACTTAGCACTAATGTCAGTGACAACCGTGTAGTAAAACCTAAATAGTTTTAAAGCAAAGCTTGAGTTATTAATGGCATATCTTAGAGAAGAAAGCCTGAAAATTAATATCATTCATATCTTCTTTGTTGTTTAAAACATATAAACCCAAAAATCTAGAAACTAGGAAAAATGAAAAACAAATTAATGAAATAAAAAACTGAGGAACAATAGGTTAAAAATCACAAATCTACAGTTGTTAAACTAATTAATGAGGTGTCATAGGATAGAAAAAATAATCTAAAAGAACAGAGTTGGAAGACTTAATATTTTTTTATTTTAAAACACTACCAATTTACAGAAATTGAGATAGTGTGGCACTAATGAGCTTTCATTAGTGGTCAGTTCAATTTTGAAAAATAGGCTAAGAAATTCAAGAGGGAAAAGAGCAGTTTTCCTATCAATGGAACTACATATCTACATGTAAAACTTTACATCATATGAAAACATAACTCAAAATGGATCAAACATATAAAAATATAAAACCCTGAGTGTGACTTCCTAATCTTGGATGGGATAATGACTCTGATGACTCCTTAGATATAATACAAAAGCACAAAAAGTAAAAAAAAAAAAAATTAAATGGAACTCATCAAAATTGAAAACTTTTGTGCTTCAACTATACTTCAAAAATGTGAAGAGACAAACCACAGTCTATGAGGACATATTTGTAAATTATATATATAAAAGGAGACTTTCATTTATATCCTTAAGAAAACAGCCCCATTAGAAGTTGGGCAAAGGATTTGAAGGGACATTTTTCTAAGGAAGATTATATAAAGAGCTAATAAGTACTCTATGTAAATGTAAATCAAAACTGCAATCTACTTCACACCCACGTGGTGACTAGAATGATTATATTTAAAAAGAAAACACAGACAATAAATATCAATGAAGGAAAAATTGAACCCTTGTATATTGCTAGCAGATTGTAAAATGGTGTAATTCCTCCAGAAATGGTTTGCAGTTCTTTAGAACATTAAATACAGTTACCAAATGACTAAACAACTCTAGTTGAAGGTATATACCCAACAGTTTTTGTCACAAAAATGGATATACAAATAATTGTAGAAGCATTATTATTAGTAACCAAAACCTGACTATGACTTGAAGTGCAAATTTAAACTAAATGAGGTACAACTGTACCCCTATTAATATGGTGGCTCACACCTGTAATCCTAGCTAGTTAGGAGACTGAGATCTGAGGATCATACATCAAAGCCAGTTGGGGCAGGAAAATCCATGAGATTCTTATATCCCATCAACCACCAAAAAGCTGAAAGTGGGGCTATGGCTCAAGTGGTAGAACACTAGCCTTGGTCATTAAAAAAAAATCTTTGGGACAGCACCCAGGCCCTGAGTTCAAGTCTCAGGACAGGCACACACACACACACACACACACACACACACACACACACACACACACACACACACACACACACACACACACACACACACACGTCAAAGTTAGCAACTAAAATTCTCATATATTGTTAACTACAGTATAAAATGGAATAAAGCCACTTTAGTTTGGTATTTTCACTTAAACATGTCCCTCTCCTAACTAGCAATAATATTCCAAGGTATTTCTGCAAGATAAAGGCTTTTCTCATATTACCCACAAATGAGCCATCTTCTCCTAGGTTGTGATTTATCTATTCATTTTCTTAAATGAATAAATAAATGTTGGTATAGTAAAAAATGGAATAGAACTCAACAAGGAACAAAGTACCCCACATTGTGAATGAACCTCAGAAACAACTACATGAGCAACAAAAGCCTGACACATAGTATATGGACTTTTTATCTCATTGATATGTAATCCCAATAGGCAAAATTAAGCTATAGTAAAAGTATCAGGCTGTTTAGATTATGAAGAGTGTTTACTGGTAAGAGACAAAATATACTATATTAGGTTCTTTCTTCTGTACCTATAGGTACACTATTTTCCTCATTTTGTCATTTTGCTGAAATAGCCATAGTTTCCCAACAATACCTAGGAGTAGGAGCTGAATCCCCATAATTTTAGTTACTGGGGAGGCAGAAATAAGGGTTGCAATTCAAGGAGATGAAGGCACAAACCTGAATTACCTGTACTCTGGAACACAAAGAATGAGGTCCTTCCTGGAAAGAGTGTCTGGTCCACCCTATAAAAGTCTAATCTCATACTTTCTTTGCACATAATAATAATACTATTATTATCACATCATTTCCAGAGGGTTTCCGTGTGTGTGTGTGTGTGTGTGTGTGTGTGTGGTTATATTTTGTTTGGTTATATCGTGTGAGATAGGTTCTCACTATATTAAGAACTAGTTTTAAGTCCCTAGCCTAAAGCAGTCATCCTGCCTCAAACTTCCAAGTAGCTAGGACTCATATGCACCTTCTACCATGTCTACTGCTATTTTTGGAATACTTGCTCTGTGCTGGGCATTGTGCTATGTACAGAATGTTGTGCATTTGATCCTGTAACATACTATGATTGCATTGTAAATTTCTTTGTAGAGGAAGAAATTTGCTAGCTTCACAGTTCTGTGACCATCTTTCCATACTAATCAAGATAAAGATTTGAGACTTCACAAAGCTGAGAATCTCAGATTTTATAAGTTTGCGTGGTAGGGAGACAAGTGAGTTAATTTCACATGTTACAGGAAAATAGAGGGTTTTATAGGTTTGCCTAAACATAATACTGGATGGTCCTTAAAAAATACTTAAGTTTACTACTCAATTTTGTCATCTACTATCAATGGCTGGTCAGGTTTGATGAGTATCAGCTGATGCTGATGCCATTGCCTGGCAGTTTCACTTCAGCAGGGAAAGAGCTGACATTTCATTCCCAAATTCACAGCAGCCCAAAGGGGTGGGGGGAAACCTTTCATCTGTTCTGATGGACTGCAGCCAATTCATATGCAAAAATCCCCCAACTTGTGGTATATTTCTAGCTGTTTGAAAGAGGATGGAGGAGAGGAGCCACTCTGATGGTTTTCTCACATTTTTCATTTGTTTCAAATGAACTGAATAAATCCCTAGGTATCATATGAATGTTCAGTTTTCCCCTCAAGCCTCAAAAGGATGTAATATGCATAAGCTACAAAACATGGAATGCTTAGATGAGAAATATCTCTGTGGGACAAATGAATGCAAATGGCAACTTATAAGCTTTATCAATAGGGGAGAAAAAAACACCTGGTTTAATAATAGTAAAAACTTAAAGTAAGTAGAGCTTTAAAGTGTGTTAGTCAACTTTCTACTATGAGATAACTGAAATGAAGTACTTATTTTGGCTCACATTTTCAGAGTTGTCAGTCCATGCTAACTTGGTGATATCTCTTTGGGCCAGAGTGAGGCAGACAATCTTTGGATGGAGCAAAGCTGTTTACTAATGGTGGCCAGGAAGTAGGGAGAACAGGAATGGAACCCAATGTCCCCTTGAAGGACACTTCCTTAATGATCTAAAGTCCTGCAACTAAACCCCATCTTCCACCGCAGTGCCACAGGCTGGTGACCAAGCCTTTAGCACAAGACCTCTAGAGGACATTTTAATGTCTAAGCCATAACATAAAGCAAGTGACAATAGACGAGCAGACTACCAGCAGGAGGCCCAGGTTAAAAAAGCTTGATAACCTTGTATTTGGACTTTGAGTCTTCCTACCTTCTTTTTTCTTTTTCTTTTTTTTTTTTTTGGTGCTAGGAATAGACCATGGCCCCAGGTTGCTAAGCACAATTCCTTCCTCCACTTCAAAATAAAAAGACAGCATGATTATCAAATAAAAAACAAGAGACACACAAAGTAAAAATAAGAGCAAAACATTCCTATAAAAATTAAAATTCACCTAAACAATAATCATCATTGTCAAGGGACAGTAGCTTATACCTATAATCCTAGCTACTCAGGAGTCAGATCTAAGGACTGAAACTCAAACTCAGCCCACAGAATAATCTTTGAGACTCTGTTCCCAATTAACCAACAAAATGTCAGATTGGAAGGGTGGTTCAAGTACTAGAGCACCAGCTTTGAGCAAGAAAGCTGTATCATCACTAGATCAATAAATATCATTCACTTTAGATGAATATCATTCCCATTTATACAGATCTACAAAGATATGATTGTTATAAACTTATTTTTATTTTTTTAGTTTTTCTAATCACATTATTTGGTGCCAATCCTGAGGCTTGAACTGAGGGTCTGGCTACTGTCCCTGAGTTTTTATGCTCAAGGCTAGTACTCTACCACTTGAGCCATAGCTCCATTTCTGGCTTTTTTGGTGGTTAATTGGAGATTAAAATCTTACACATTCCTGCCCAGGTTGGCTTTGAACCACAATCCTCAGATCTCAGCTGCCTGAGTAGCTAGGATTATAAGTGTGAGCCACAGGCACCTAGCCTAGTAACACTATAAAAAAATTGTGAGGGAAAAAACAAAATGCTTAAATAAGGATACAGGTTGACCCATTGTAACAATGAGATGTACAAAACACTATGTTGAAAATGAACTTTACAACTTCAGCGGGGGGTGGGAGGATGTAGTTGTGGAGGTGGGAGGGAAGGGATGGTAAGAGGAAAACAAAGGAGGAGGCAACAATGCTCAATAGGAAATGTACTCATTACCTTGCTCATGTAACTGTAACCCCTCTGTGCAGCATTTTTTTAAAAAAGCATACAAAAAAAAATTGTGGTTCTAAGGTTTAAACTCAATGCCTCACACTTACTAGGCAGGTGATCAGCCACTGAGCCACACCTCTAGTCCTTATTTTACAATGTTTGAGATAAAGCCTTGTTTTTTGCCCAGCTGTACCTACACCTGGGCCATGATCCTATCTTAAGCTTCCTGTTGTAGTTGAGATGACAGGCACATGACACCATACCTAGTTTCTTCCATTCACATAGAATCTTGCAAGTTTTTGTTGTTGTTGTAGTTGTTTTTGCCCTGACAGTCCTTAACTGTGATCCTCCCATTTCAGCTGCTCATGTAGCTAAGATGATGAACACATGTCCTTGCATGCAGCTATTGGTTCAGAAAAGGTCTTGCAATTTTTTTTTTACATGATCTGGCCTCAAAACACAGTTCTGATCTCAGCCTTCCAGGTAGTTAGGATTATAAGCATGAGCCACTGTGCCTGGTTCATATTTACTTTTAAATAAATAAAATCCAATCAATTTTGCTTTAAAGGAAAACAATTAAAGTGAACTGAAGTAATTGCTGAATTTGATCCTTTAACATAAATTTCTTTAAAAGTTGATTTCGTTTACTTTATCTTGTTTCTTTTAAATAAAACCTGTTAGGCAAATAAGAGACTTGTGCATTCCTATCTTCCTTTATTACCAATGTATTGCTCACGTTGTTAAGGTTGCAATATTTGCAGTCTCTATCTGTAACGTTACAAAGTCTTGGTCATGGCTCTTTACTTCCATAAAGTCAAAATTCACCACTAGTTCCTTTACTATAAGCTTCTCTGTTAATGAATTGATTCAAATCTCCTACCAAATGGTTTCTTTAAGAGCTCACATGTATTGTATTCCATGCATACTTACATATGCATATTTAAGAAGATCATTGTGCTTAATGACTTGGTTGCAATAATACACTCAATCAGAATTTTGAAAATACTCCTCCATTGACTTCTGTCATTGAATTGTTTTTTGCGTGTGTGTCGGGGGGGGGGGGGGGTCGGTCATGGGGCTTGCACTTTGGGCCTGGGCACTGTCCCTCAGTCTTCAGCTCAAGGCTAGCACTCTACCACTTGAGCCTCAGTGCCACTTCCAGTTTTCTGGTGCTTTATTGGCAATAAGTGTCTCACTTACTTTCCTGCTTGGACTGGCTTTGAACCACGATCCTCAGATCTCAGCCTCCTGAGTACCTAGGATTACAGGCGTGAGCCACTGGTGCCCAGCTATCATTGAATCTTACAGTAAGGAAATCTAAGATTTCTTGGTGACTTGCCTTTTATGCTTCAGTGGTGAAGAACTCCTTGTTTAGTTACTATATAAGTGTTCTGATATCAAGGGTTTTCTGTTGAATTTCCTAAAACATAGTATATCTTCTCATTTGAAGAGTCATTTCTTCATTTTAGGAACATTTTTTTCTGTATTATGTCTTTCAATATGTTATTGTTTTTTTATATCACCTCCTACTCTTATGTTACAATATCACTGTCTTCTCTCAAGAATTACTTGAATATGTCTCTTAAAAAATGTTCACTCACTGCAGTTACTCTAAGCTTTCTCCTCTATTTAGATGTGGTTCTTATTATTTCCAGTTCACTGTTTTCATTTATATCTCTGCAATCTCCCTTGTTCTCTGTTGTTTCCTCAGCTCATGTCAGAATGTGTTTTATGCATTCATTATCTTCCTAAGCTATTTGAGAGGATAGTATACCTTGCAGCAACTTTTGTCTCTTGAATTAGATTTTTCTTCCAAATTGAATGTTGGGTTGTTTCTATTGTTTGATTTCTGGTGATTTCTCTAGAAACTGGTTAACTTTAAATTTCTTATTAATTTTGGATGTTCTTTTGTTAGGAGTTGCGAGGAGTATGGAATATCTGGCTTTCAGGATGGCCCTGAAAAATCATTTGTGCCAAAGCACATAATGGGACAGAAACATAGGCTGGTGGCAGCCTGCCTGCACTCATTTTGTGTGGTTTGTGAATGGTGTTAAAAATATCCAAATGGCCCTTGGCAGAATAAAGGTTCCCTTGCTATTGGAGTTTGAGTACTGTGATTTAGCATTATTTATCCTAAAATATTCTACAGTACAATTTTCAAGGACTAAAGGAGCTGTTCTGGGATCTCACTGTAGGCTGTACTGGAGAGATTTTAACAAGGTTAAGGAAGGACAAGCCAGATTCCTGAGGTTGATATAAATAGCCTGGGAGGTACCAGATAGCAGGGGTTTCCTTCCTTGCTTCTTTCCTTTCCTTCCTTTTTTCCATCCTTTCTTTTCTTCATTCTTTCCTTCCACCTTTTCCCTTTTTTTCTTTACTAACTTTTAGAGGCACTGGGGATTGAACCTAGATCCTCTCATACATGGTCGGCATGTAGTCTACCCTTGGGCTGTACTCTGAGCCCCATTTGCTTTTTTGAAAGTTCTTACAGTGATTCTAAATGTACAAATAGAGGAAAGAACTGCATTTAGCATTCTAATCGTCCATATTTGGACCATTCATATACCACGATCCTCAGATCACAGTCTCCTGAGGAGTTAGGATTACAGGCGTGAGCCACTGGCACCTGTATATTTTACACACACACACACACACACACACACACACACACACATTATACATGCATCAACAAAGGAAAAAAAGCTATAGAAAACACAAAATACATTTTGAGTGCCTCGTATTTCTTGAACAGCTAAAGAAACGGGGGGGGGGAAGAGATGTGTATGATTTTTGCTTCACATGTATTCTTATTGAGCTCAATAACATAACTTACACATCTGAATTAGAGAAATGTCACTTGAGCTAACAATGAACTCCTCAAGACTTTGGGAATCCTACTCTCTGAACAGGATAGGCACTGTCTGGTGCTGGCTACACACTTAAAGGTGAAATTCTTAATGGAGAGAGGAAGCTATAGCAATAATTACAACATAACATCTAAGCAGCAGCTCATCATTGTGGTCACAATTCGGCTATAGGATAAATTTGATACTTTGGAGTCACACTTTATCCCTAACTTATAATTTGCATTATCTTTAGAAACACAAGAGAACCATGCTGCTCCAAACTCACCACCTCCATGAGGATGACAGGTGATGGATGTATACCAGTTTATACAGGCACCTACATGTGATGTGTGCACACAGAAATACCATCTCTTCCAGTTTGCTCATGGGAATGTAAGAATGAGTTCAAGTAATAACCCTAATATGTTCCAGTATCTCTTTTGGTTTCTCTATGGCTGACCTGTAGCACAAATCTTCCAGTAGGTCCAAGTTATCATAAAATACAAACAGAACAAAAAGATATACTAGTGTCCAGATTCTGGAATAACAGCATGCATGTAGCCTATAAGACACTTTCCTCAGTTGGTCCTTCCTAACAAGACAACCCTACTCTCCTACCCACTCAAGTCAAAACCAAACCTCAAACATATTCACTTTCTGAAATCAGCACTCTATCTTCTGCAAAGTTTGTCTTTGCCTAGTTCTGAAGTGGACCAGAGCAGGTGCTGAGCAACAGGAATGGTCAGGCCTGATCCTTATACAAACTGATCTGGGAGTACTGTTTGATTTACAGGAGACAAGCCATTATGAAAAGGTCTTGGAGGTTGGGGGTGTGAGTACCACCCATAACCTAAGGTAAGCAAAGCCCATTAGACTGGCTTCAGATACAGCACTGCCATTTTACATTTTGAGGAGGATGATAGTGGTTTACTCATATTCTGTCTGAAATGATACGAGCTTGTCAGTCATTATTTCAAGGGTCAGAAGATCCATAAAATTTGTATAAATAAAAATGTCAAGGCAGTAGATTGTAGTTTCCTGAGAATAGGGGAAAAAAGTCATTCCAGGACAGAAAATAAAGCCTTCACATAAGTAAACAGTGAAAAGGGAAGCCAGCATCTCTAGCGACCCCACAGTTCATCTCAATGCACCTGCCCATCCTTTCTCTTCCTTTCTGTACATGGCAAACATGGTCACCCAAGCCACACTTTCATGACCCCTTTCTGTAAGCACTTACCACTTTGGTTTCTCCTTCTTTAATCACTCCCATTCCTAGTTCTAATCAGCCCACTTGTGTTTAAAGAAATGGCTAGCCAAAGGTAAAAGTGAGAAAATTCTGAGAATCAATTAGAGAAAGATTCTATGTATGCTACTGAATGGAAGCCTAATTAAGCAGACAGTCATTCAATCATTATACTTGAAATTTATCTTTCTGCACTTACAGTTTCTCTGAAAACAGAATAAAACCATCCCAAACAGCAGCAATGCTTCCGGAAAGGGCCAGTCTTTCTAGAATGTTTAAAACATCCAGAGAAATGTTATTAAGGAGGTTATTTGAAGCTTGAAAATTAGCTTTTGGTGAAGTTTTAAATAGATTTATAAAGATTTGCAACCTGGACTTACTATATTTATAGCCTAGCTGCATTTCTCATTCAGTACGAATATTCCATATTCTTCTTGGTGTATTTGATTGTTTATTTAAAAAAACTCTTTGAAAGCACTTGATAAGATAGTTTAAAAATAAGTTTATTATAACTAACAAATATAAAATCTGGCAGATGTTGTCAAACATTTTTCAAAAAAAAAAGTAGAACCCTCCCGTTTCCACTCCCCATGAGATACAGAATTATAATGAACAGAGAAGCAATATAAACCTAAACATTCTCATTCATTGATTGGTCCTAAAAAGTTCTATTACATTATATTTTAAGTAAAAGTCAACAAAGACTAGGAAGCTAACAAACCATTTGTCATTTTCATAGTTTAACTTGCTTTCTATTGGTATTATGATACCCATTCAAAATGATGAGGGACAGAAACAGGCGATATATGACTGCATGTGACAGACAAAGTGCAAAACTACAAATACTCATAAGACTATTTATTAGGTGTGTAATTAAACAGGGTTTTCAAAACTAAACCAAGGAAATGTATGTACATTTTAGCCTTTGGCATCTGGCCTAACATGTTTCTTCTTTATAAAGACATCATTTGTTCACTCTACTAGTCAGAATAAATTTATCTGAACATATTTCCCATCAAACATAGATTGTCTACAGCCAGTTCACATGAGGTAGTTGGGCTGTTTAATGACATTCTAGTGAAATTCTCACAACACATGGGAACCCTACATTAAGCATGAAACTGCCTCCTCCATCTTCTGATCATTTCTTACCATTGCTGCCTCCGTGTGCACCTGTGGAAAGACACCCGCACAGGAGTAAATCGATGAGACCCACGTGGTGTAAGGGGACCAACCACCCCAGTATGGTTCGTGTGGAAGGTGCAGGAAGAGATCACTCATCACTTAAAAAGATGAGACATTTAACAAAAGCAGGATATTGTTCCCATACAGCTTAGCTCAAAATATTTTTCACTCTAAAAATGAAGTGATTCATAGATTCAAAAGTCATGAGAATTTTGAAAAAGTTTGCATTGCAGAGTAGTGGTATTTTTTATTTCTTTTCCTTTTAATTAAAGGCTATCTAAAAAGTGGAGGAGAGAGATCAATGCATGCCTTAACTGTACCAGAGAGGCACCGTCAATGACCCTTAAATAATCATGCCCTGAAGTGCCCAAATGCAGCAGTGCAACAAGAAATCATGCAAATGGTCCACATGACTGACTGTCTAGACAGAATGGGACTAGGAACAATTACAGGAAAGGTCCAGCGGACAGTAAGCTATGGAGTTGTTGAAAGGACCCCTAATAACCTTGTAGTAGATAATTAGTGTTAAAAGACCATCAGACATCTAGCGAATACTTTGTCATTTCCATGAAACCCCTGAGTAAGCAACTGCAGGTACAAAAGGTCATTCTGAAGTAGAAGGTACCTCTAAATAAAGCACTCGATAGATAGTTCACAGAGATAGAGATGAGCTGTACGCACAGATATGTGCATACTGAATGGTATCACAAAGTACCTCAAATCAGGCCCTTCAAAACCAAACATAAGCTTACTAAATAGAACAATGGCTTAAAAATATTTTTCTTATGTATAAGCTGTATACCTATTTTTAAAAAGTTGGTAGTCTTTTAAAAGGAAATAAAAGAGGTGGGAGAGATAAACTAGTGTAAAACCTATGACTGAAGTCAGAAGTAACTAGTTTACTTAATGATTCAGAAATGTACTGTTATGTAACCAAATTCCTGAAGGGCATGGTAATTTAGTAGGAATATATAAAAACTAGTTTTCTACTAGACTGTTTCCAAGATGCCCTACATTCTCTATTGCTCATGACCCTCTAACTTTCTCTGTAGCTTAGTCAGATATTCCTTCATATATATATGATTTTTTATGATCAGAATTGTTTCCTTTATAAAAATTTACCTCAGGTCACTTCCCTCACTTCAAATTTATAAAAATTTACCTCAGGTCACTTCCCTCACTTCAAATTTAATAAAGCATAGTTTATTCATTGGTCCTTACCACATAATGTCTTAATTTAAAACACTATTTTAAAGGTATGACATTGAAAATATTAACTTTCTGGATATGTCTTGGAAATAATAATCAAAAGAAGAGCATAAACTTTCCCAGTGGCAGATACCTAATCCTAGGTCATTTCTCCAAGTGCCATTCATTGTGGTATTCTATGGTGACAAATGAAACCATCAGTTCTGCACCAAGCTCTTGAGGTCTGGGTATGTTGGGGCCTGATGTTTTAATTAGGTAGAAGTTACTCTTCAGGAAAGGAGGACATGGGGTTGAAGCCATGGCTCAGTAGAGTGCCAGCCAATGAGGAAAAGCATCAAGTTTTGTTTTTTGGGAAAACAAAAACAAAATAAAGGAGGACCGATGTTGTATACTGAAGGAGTACAACAATTTTCAGTTGCAAAGAGAAAAGCCACATACTAAAACTACAGTGTTCAGATGTCCCCCCATTAGGTTTTTGCTTTTTGTTTCCAAAACAAAACTTCTTCTCTTTTCTTTCTTTTCTCTTTCTTTTCTTTCCTTTCTTTCTTTCTTTCTCTTTTTCTTTCTTTCTTTCTTTCTCTCTCTCTATTTTTTTGGTACTGGGATCAAACTCAGGACCCTGCACTTGCTAGGCAAGTGCTTTGCCACTGAGCTACATCCCAGCCCTGTTCCTCCATTATGAAGAGATAGTATTTAAGTGTCTTAAGCCAATACTCATGCTTTCTAAGAAATACTAGACTCCTAGGTTAACTCCTTGGAGCCTATGTGCTCAACACTCCTAGAGCACCCTACTGGAATCTGCATAAAAGAGAGAGTCACCTCCTTCTCCCTAAACACACAAATTGGTTTCCATCTGAATGACCTCCAATTTAATGTATTTTTTTAAACCAGGGTTAGTTAGCTACAATAAACTGGATTTGCTTTCAAAAGACAAGACTTGATATCATTGAAAGGCCTTTCTTTATTCAGTTCACCAAACACAGACACACAGATCTGTGCGTACAACTTGATGGACTCCCGCATGAGAAGTGATTCATAAGAGGTCAGCCAATGTTAGTCATTCATTTCTCTTAGCATCTAGGAGAACATGAATAATCTCTTCGGGTTTTCCCTAAAAGTTGTGCTAAAAAAAAAAAAAAAGGAACTCTAAAATAGTTTTAAGTAAGGAGAACAAGGTGAGTATTCCATGAACAAACATCTGTCATCTCTTTGTTGAGTAAAGAAAGTTTAGGAATCTCAGAACCCTTGGAGGGCTCTGGGAGGAATTCTTAAGTCTTTTCTCATTTTTACTGTCTTGGACAGTAACTGCAAGCTGGGTGTTGGTGACTTATGTCTATAATCCTACTTACTCAGGAGGCTGAGATCTGAGGATTGTGGTTCAAATCCATCCCTGGCAGGAAATTCTGAGTCTCTTATCTCCAATTAATCAAAAAAAAAAAAGCTGGAAGTGGAGCTGTGACTCAAGTGGTAGAGCACTGGCCTTGAGCAAAAGAAACTCAGGGACATGGCACAGGCACTGAGTTCAAGCACCAGGACTGGCACACACACACAAAAGTAACAGCAGGTCAGTACCAATTACAAGTTTAAGTAAAATGTAGACCCAAGTGGAAGCTCTGACTGGGCCAAGGTTTAAGCAACTTATTATAATAGAGTATTTATGGATTAGGTCCAGTTTTAAGTTATTTTTATTTAAGTTTATACATCTTAGGCAAACAATATGCTCTAGTGAGGAAAATATCTTTCAGATAGTATTATGTTTTTCGCAATACTGGAAAAGATGATGAGGAAATGGGACTTATTCAAGTTATCCAGGCTGTTCTGCATGATTTTGTTTCCTAATGATCTTACATAGTATCGAATGCCTCTTTCTCCAAAACTCCAGTCATAACCAGCCAGGTAACAACTAAAAATGTGACATGACCATGCAGAGCATCTTTCCTTTTGTGTGCATTCCTAGTCTCAGTAGCAAACACAAGGTATTTTCCAGAGCACCCACTCAAGTTTGTCTGTGGTGACCGGGAGTACCAGCAGTTGCCAGAATGACCATCCTTCACAACACAAGCCACTTCTGGTAGCACCTCCTATTAATCATACGGTGTCTACCCCACCCTCACTAAAGAGACTATGTCAAGGGTACAATACTGTCCCCATATTCATACCAGACAGAGATGATCCATAGGATATTCTCATGGAACTTGGAGGAAGATAATACCATATACCTTAGCAGCTGCCAAGACCAAATGCTAAAATACAATATAATCATTTTAGCACCATTTTCCCTCTACTCTTAAAATATATAATGTTGCTTTTCTAAGATTAAATACTTTCCAGAAGTTCTTACATGGGTAAAATGCCAATTCCATTTTTAAAAATTTAGTTCAAAAGAACCTTTTTTTTTTTTTGTGACAGGTTACTTATGCCTCTCAGCCTGGAACTGCTCAGTTCAAACATTATTCCTGCCCCTGTCTCCTAAGTAGCTTGGGACTACATATGTGTCCCCACTACTTGTTTCATTAAGCTGAGCTAAATAAATGCCAATTTGTTTAAAGACAAATGACAAGAGACAAAATCAGTACCCCTCCTAACGTGACATTCTCTGCTAAGGAGAGGATTTTCCTGCCCTAAAATTCAGGAAGAGCAGCATCTAGAGCAACGTTACACATCTATGTTCTTCAAAGGATATCATCTTTGGCCATATGAACCTATAGGAACTATCATTTGCTTGAACATCCCTCCCTGCTACCAGAAGTAGCCTCTAGTAGGAAAGGCACTCATGGCTTCTCTACTATGCATATTCTAGGCAGCTTAGCCTGGGAGATGAAAGCATCACACTGTGTAGAAGAAAGCCCACGCACAGTTGTTTGAAGAATAGTTAAGTTGCATCTATAAACTCTGACACCATACCAAAGCATTTAGAAATTAAAAACAGCTGGATTTAGCATGCCTTGCACTCCTGGTCATGGAGACCAGACTGAGGAGACATGGAGACCAGTTGAGAGCCCGGGCCCCTGAATGCTACGCCAAGGCCTACTGGCTGAGTGGTGATGGTGTTTCAATTAAGAATGCAGCTAAGCCAGTCATTGGTGGCTCACGACTGTAATCCTAGCTACTTAGGAGGCTGAGATCTGAGGATTGTGATTCAAAAGCAGCCCAGGCAGGAAAGTCCATTGAAACTCTTATCACCAATTAACTACCAAAAACCTAGAAGTGGCTCCAAGTGGTAGAGCACTAGCTTTGAACACAAAAGCTTAGGGACAAAGCCCAGGCCCCGAGGTTAAGCCCCAAACCCCAGGACCAGCACACACACACACACACACACACACACACACACACACACGCACGCACGCACGCACGCACGCACGCACGCACGCACGCACACACGCACAGTTGAATCAAACTATTCCATTTCTCTCTATTAACTATTTTTACTTAAATGATAGCCTCCTATTTGCAAAATAGGAAGGACAAAGAGGGGAGGGGAGGACAGGGAAAAGAGGAGGATGGGGTGAGGGCATACCACTCATAGCATTGAGTCACAGTCCTTGTCTATGTCACCACAATTGCATGGTCACTCCAATGTCCATCACTAACACAGCTCTTCTCAACAACAGAGCCAAAGAGAAGGGGCCACATGGAAGAAAGTCTAGGAATAGCAAATTTTCACATTGCAATTTGCTTCAACCAAGGGGTTTGTACTTTTTGCAAGTAGTCAATCTAATCTAAGGTGATTTAAACATTATTATGAATTAATAGTCCATCCTGAATTTACTTGCTTTTGGCTTGGGTTTGGGTGGTCTATCAAAACTGAGAATTAAAACAAAGCAATACAAAAACATAATATTAACAAATTCATTTGTCAAATCTGTCCTTATTACTTGCTTTTCAAATCTGTAACAGCTATGATTTGGTTTCCAGTAGGCCTGTTGAACTGAAATATATAGCACCTTGATTTTTAAACACACAAAACGCAAATGTAGTTTTGAAAATTATATGTAAGAGCACTAGATTTTGTCTGCTAGTCTCCTATCCCCCAAGAGAAGGGTTTGGAGAGGGTAAAGCTGCTGTTGGAAATTAACTAGGGCAACACGACATTTTAACAAACTTTATTCCCTGAAGTTAGAAGACGCTGTCCTGCAGCTGTCACACCACCTCATCAGACTCCAGCCCATGAACCTCGTACAAGGTGTCCAGAATGGCCAGCTGCTTTTCCATGGCAGGAAGGTAAAGGCTGAGGTCCCTCTGCATCCCAATACTGAATGCTTCCTTCTGGTGGTCACCTTCTTTAATGGTGAGTGCAGCCACAAAATCTTCGTAGGATGGAGCTGCCCTCAGAGCTAACTGCAAAAGAATCACCCATGAGTACCTGCATAATAACTGTCTCTTTTACACTTATTCCAATGCCCTTTACATAAATGAGTGTGTACAATTATATAAAGGGAGATGGAGGGGGAAAAGGGGGGGGAGAGAGAGAGAGAACTGAGAAGAAATATGAATCTTTGTAATTCTTAGACTCTCTAAAATTATGTTCCAAGCATCAAATCATTACAAGTCTAAAAGCAAGCATGTACTTGGGTCAAATTAATGATGAATAATGCCAGTTTATGAAAAGTTTTCTTCTCATCCAAAATTTGATCCAGACTCCTTGAATGCTCAGTATAAACCTGTACATATATTGCCATCTGTTTGTGATTCCTATTATCTACCATCCAGGGCACTATCTTTTTCCCTCTGCATGGATAATGGTTCCTTTATATCCCAGAATATTATTTAAAAAGAAAGGGAGCTGATATTTTCTGTTTGCTTATATAGTGATTCTTGAACAAATTTTATTCCAACTGGTCTCCTGAAATTTCCTTATATTTAGAAAGTCTTTGAGAATCTCTCTTCCCCATAACTGCAAACAGAGAATGACTGGTCCAGCTGGGGCTGGCTTAAGTGGTAGAGCACTTTCCCAACAAGTCACAAACCACTGAGTTGACACCTCAGTAATACCAGAGGTGGGGGGGGGCAGACAGAAAAACTGGTGGTACAATAATGTTATGGTTAAGCACAAGCTTGGATGAAAAAGATCTTTCAAGCTATTAGTCTGAAAAAAAATCTCCTTTTCTTTATCTGTAGAAGCAGGCTGACATAACTTTCCCAATTTGAAGAATTAATGAAATATGTAGAAAATGGTTAGGCCATGACCTGGCACATAATAAATACTTAGACAATAGTGGGAGAGAACAGAAAAATAAAGAGAAGGCAGATATCCAACAAGATGATATGAGCAAATCTCCCAGAACTGGAGGACAAGAACATTTGAAAATGGTCATGATAGAGGCTAAAGGTAAAACTGAGTGGCAGATTCTTGTCTCGCACATTCAAGGCCCTGGGATCAATCCTTAACACCATAAAAATAAGAACCACCAAAGTCATGATAGACTTAATTGTGAAGAAAGAATTCATAGTTATACAAGGTAGCTGTTGAAGAAAATTAGATGAATGTACAGGTAAGAACATAAAATAGAAACAATTACACCCATATATTATATAGATATAGATATATAAATATAAACATAAGTGGAAATACATATTTATTGAAGTGACTAAATAAATATATAAAACAGATATTTGATCTATTCATTACAAATAATAAATTATATAGATCAATATTATAAAGAATTTAAGGCTAAAAAAGAAAAGCTAAAAAAGAACATAAAATGGAAAATTTAATGTTTTAATTTTTCCCTTTGTATTTTTCCACCTTTTAATCGTTCCATTAAAAAATTTTTTGCAATGAATTCATATTAGAGAAAAACATTTTAAGTTGAAACATCCTTTAGAAACAGATGAATTGGCTCATCCTTATAATTGTCCCTACTTGGGATGGGATCATCCCTACTTGGGAGGGAGAGTTTACAGTTAGGGTTACCATTGAGGCTAGCCAGAGTAACAAAGTTCATGAGACTCCATCACAATGGAAGAAACTGCATGCAGTAGTGTGCACTAGTCATCTCAGCTATGGTGGGAAGTATAAAATGGGACTGGGGACCAAGCTGTGAAAATGTGAGACCCAATCTCAAATTAACTAGTACAAATAGGACTAGAATTGTGGCATTGTAGTAGAGTGTCTGCTTAACAAGCATAAAACCCCGAATTTAAACCCCAGTACTACCCTAGGAGATAGGGGGGAGCCTTTTTACAGATTATACAACAGTAAATTTTGTACTATAGTTGTTTTCTTATTGGATAACAGATATTTCAGGGTTATACTTGCCTTTATACTGAAAAAGAAAATGTCTTTAACAGAGCAACTCCATGCTTTTTCATTTAGCCATTAAGGGGTGACATTTGATCAGATGTTAGTAACATCTAAACAATCAGGATTTTCTTGGGGAGATCAATGAGCATTGCCCACACCCTTTACCTAAGAACTTAGTAATTCTGATGGGCTTTATCATAGCTCACTTTGGGAATAAATCATTTGAAGAGGTGGTGGGTAGAGCCAAAATACACAAATAAAAGCAACTTCTCAATGAAAATATTCCCATCCCTAACTACTGGCATACCTAATACAGTTAACTCAGATAAAATTCAAGTGAACAAAGATGTGCAAAGTAACATAATTGAATAAAATGGGCAGCAGAGGGAGCTATTAGCTTCAATCCCATCACTTAAAAGCATCATTCTCTCTTAGGGTTAAGTATTTAGGATCACTGCTTCCTGCTTTCCTTTGTGCATTGATAACTTTTTTTAAACTATTCTATCAGAAAGGATCCACTTCAGAGTCAAGGTCATTCAAATTGGGTAGATGAATGCATATTCTTTCATTCATCTTCCTTAAAAGTAGTCTTTGCTGAGGCTAGGAAATGTGATCTAGTGGCAAAGTGCTTGCCTAGCATGCATGAAGCCCTGGGTTCGATTCCTCAGTACCACATAAACAGAAAAAGCCAGAAATGGAACTGTGGCTCACGTGGTAGAGTGGTAGCCTTGAGCAAATGAGGCTCAGGGACAGTGCCCGGGCCCTGAGTTCAAGCCCCAGGACTGGCAAAAAAAAAAAAGTCTGCTAATTGTAGACAACTATTGCTGATACTCCAAAGACCTATAAGTATAAAATAAGCATTTTCTTCCTACCCTCAAGGAAACAGAAAAATAAGAGATGCAAAACATAACAACTTGTTTCTGACCATCTAAACATTAGGTAGAGAGATGACTTACCGCAAAAACCCCTCGAACTACCCAGCCATGGTGTTGCCGCAAGGTTTTACCATATGCATTATCTTGAAAAGAAAAAAGATTCCATGAGTAACGATTGATCTGAAAATGATGCACATTTGAAGTACATACTTTTTAATGTATATGGTAGCACAGTCCTATTAATAATTAAAAACTGCTAAAAAGAATGTAAGTGTAACATGTATGTCCTTACAGTCTTACAAAGATGAAAGCTCACAAGAAGATGCTTCTAATGCTTATCTTAAATCACTTATGGAACAACAACTTATTTATAGTGAGGAAAGTTCAGACACCTGAAGAAACAAAGAAGGAATGGACATTGAAAAATTGTAGCTAAATATACTAGAAATATAGTATTTTAAAAAAATGAAGTTTTTTGAAATATGGTATGACCCTGATCCTGACCCAGGTCTCTTTAACTATTTGCCCCTTTGTAAAATGACCTCTAAAATTCTAATTCTAACATTCTATTCTAGGATGCCTAATGTTTGCCTTAAATGGCCACTGACTCTTTGTATCTAAGCTAGAAACCTTCAAAAATGTTATGAAAAGTTAGGAATGGTGGTACATGTCTATACTCCCAGCTTAGCAGCCTGAGGCTAGAGGATCACTTGTCCCTAAGAGTTCAGGACCAGCCAGGACAACACAATGAGACCACCCTTCCCAGACTCTTTCTCAAAACACTCACACCCACCACACCCAGCCCCCTTCTCAACAAAGAAAACCAAACTAAAACAAAACTATCCCAAGTAGACCAACAAAAAAATTATAGAAAAAGGGAAGCCACAAAAAAGTAATGACTTGTTCTAATATCATAAAGCAAAACAAGTGAGAACTTACGCTATTTGTGTCACATTAAACCATCTGCCAAAAGAAAAAGGTTATTATATGTGAAAGAAAATAATGAAAATGAAAAATTATCCCTAGAAACCCCTTCTGGGCATGAAAACAACAGATCTGATTTCTTTTTCTTTTCTTCTTCTTCTTTTTTTTGGTAGGCCATGGGCTTGAATTGTGGGCCTGGGAGTTGTCACTCAGCTCTTCAGCTCAAGGCTAATGCTCTACCACTTGAGCATTCCAGTTTTCTGGTGGTTTATTAGAGATAAGAATATCACAGACTTTCCTGCTTGGGCTGGCTTTGAACCAAAATCCTCACATCTCAGCCTCCTGAGTAGCTAGGATTACAGGCATGAGTCACTGGTGCCTGGCTCAGATCTGATTTTTTTTTTTACCAGTAATTCAGAAACTGACTATGAAAAATTTAGTAAGATAAGTGTTCTGTTGCTCTTGGTGGATACAATGAATGATCTAATAAATACTGCCAGGACAACTGGATTCTTTATTTGGAATAATAAAAGTAAATGCCATTCCCCAAACTAATTCCACCAAGATTAAAGACATATACATGGAAAAAGCAAGCATACAAACTTTGAGAATAAAGCATCGAGAATGTCTTTGGGTATCAAAACACATCATAAATGAAAAGAAAAGGCAAGTCATATACTAAAAGAAATATTTACAAGTCATTACTGAAAAAGATTAATATCAAGAAATTATAAAGGACTTCCATGATACAATAAAGAAAAGCAAACCTAAGCAAAAGATGGTCAAAGTATCTAAATTCACTGGGGAGAAAATTCTCCTCAGTAAAGATAAGAAAGGCTGCTCAATGTAACTAGTAAAATAAGAATACAAACTGGCAATACTTTATCATTTTACAACTACCAGGCACAAATTTAAAAGTCTGCCAATGACAAGCATTAGCAAGAATGTGAGGTATTCTACTCTGTTGTTGATTACAGGCATGGAAACCAATTTTTCAATATCCAATCATGTGGTTTAGCCATTCTAACAACCATTATACATGACAGCAGCAGCTCACAGAGTATGGGTCTTCAAAACAGCAGCTTTGGCACCCTAGGGACTTGTTAAAATGCAGTCTTGTATTCTACTACAGATCTTTGGAGCAGTATGTACTTTAAAAGAGCCATTCAGGCACTACTAATACAATCCAGAGCTTGGCACCATTGTTCTGGGAAAGTTTCTTATCTAGTAAAGTCCAATGAAATCCATACCACTGAACAGCCTCCTTTCCTCCTGCCTGGTATGCTATTCAGACACTTACATTTTCTATATGACAAAGATCAGTTGCAAAAATAACATGTACATGCTAGGCACCAGTAGCTCATGCCTGAAATCCTACTTAGGAGGCTAAAATCTGAGGATCACGGTTTGAAGCCAGCCAAGCAGGAAATTCCATGAGACACTTATCTTAAACTACTAAGAAAAAGCTAGATGTGGTGCTGTGGCTCAAGTGGTAAAGTGCTAGACTTGAGTACAAAGATGCTCAGGGCCAGTGCCCAGGTCCTGAGTTCAATCCCTGGGACAGGCTAAATAAATAAACAACCATGTACATTAAAGAATTGTTTGTAATAGTAAAAATCTGAATCAACCTAAATGTCTATAGTAACATGCTAAGAATTACAGTCTACTGACAAAATAGAAGTCTAAATATCAGGGGAAATGAATAGGTTAGGACTACAAGCATGCAGAGTGAAAACTGAAAATTTAAAAACAGTGAGTGAAAGAAGAATTTATACAATATGATGTCATGTATATGAACCTAAAAGATACAGTCCAATACTAGATAGTGGTTTGTGGACACAAAAATATAGTAAAATCATAAAAACATGCATTGGATAGTGATAAACATCAAATTCAGGATGATGATTTCTGGAAAACGATTAAGAAGTGATAGATGAGTATTTAACTGTACTAACCTATTTTAAGACATTAAAAAGCTGCTAAGAAAGTATCCTATGAATTTTTTATAGTGACTCAGCTTCAGGCAAAATAAATTCCATGGAGAAACATCATCTCAATAACCAATGGACAGCCACAGAACAAGTGCCTAGAGATGCCCTTTTTAAACTCCAGACATTGTCAAAACTAATAATGCTTATGCCAGTCACCAATGGCTCATGCCTATAATCTTAGCTATTCAGGAGGCTGAGATCTGAGATTTGATCCTTCACCAACCCAGGCAGGAAAGTCTGTGAATCTCTTATCTCCAATTAACCACCAGTGGAGCTGTGGCTCAAGTGATACAACCCCAGCCTTGAGTAGAAAAAGCAAATGGACAGTGCTCAGGTCCTGATTTCAAGCTCCAGTAGTAGTGAAAAGAACAGAAACAGAAAACAAGCAAACAAAAATCCTAATGCTTGTGTGGTAAGTCAGTGTGGGCCCAGGATGTAAGTGGTTTTGGAGAAGGCATGAATTGGCTCATGTTCAATAGTAATTCACAGTAACTGAGTTATGATTTGATGTTTAGTATCTGTTCATAAATTCTGTCTTTCTCTTGCTTATCTCTCCTCCTTTGTGAAACCTTTCACATTAAATACATCATTGAATAACCTTTACAATATTTTCTTATTTTGTGCCAGAGATCTTGGTTGGATTAATTTGTACTTGACATTTACAGGATCTTCTGAGGTTCCAGTTTTATCAGTATGGTATTCTGCTGAATGGACAGTGCAGAGCACATAGCATTTAATACAATGGTGCATGAAATGCCAGAGCAATTTTTCTTCCTTCCATTTACAAGACTGCTTCCTAAAACTTGTTTTGATGTTGGCATCGTTCTGATGCAACATCCTAACAAGGTTTAAGTCTAACTGTCTGTGGGTCCAACTCCTTCCTTAAAAAAACCTTCTAGTGAATATCACCAAGATGCTAAAGGTACAAAGCCATTGTTGGCATGAGACCACCCAAAATGTTTCGCTTGCTCATCATTTTGAGGAATCCAAGTGATTGCTCAAGAATGAAGGAGGGTAATGTAAAGCCTAAGGCCTCAATCAAGTTGCTGGGAAAAGTTTAAAGTCATAGTACTGTAGCAGTGCATTATAAATTCATTTTCCAGGAAGGCAGTACATATCAAGACTTTCACTATGCCATTTACAACTCTTATATTTCATCTACTTTATCCAAGGGCACTAAGATTAGACAGTTTCATGAGCATTTACCTCAAAACCTTTTCTTAAGCAGTATTTTATTGAAAAGCAATTTAACTATGATTAAAAGGAAGCAAAATTGATAGTATTACTAATTCTAACAATTTCAGTCCTGCTTATTAACAATTCCTCTGAGGAAGTAATAAAGCTCCAAATATTCAAACTACAGCCAAGTAGTAATGAGTTTCAATGGACTGCACTGAGATGAACGGGCCACAAACTTCACCACAGATTAGAATTACATTGCATGACTTGTTAGTATACAGATTGTCAGGCCTCATCCTGCAGGTTCTGATTTAGCAGATCTTGGCAGAGTCTAATGATCTGAATTTCTAGTATGATTACAGGCAATGAATATGCTACTGTCCTCGATCCATGTTTAAAAATCAATACTCTAGATGCTTACACCCTAGGAAAGATTTATTCATGATAAAGGGGTACATATTTACAAGAGTCGATGAACTTAACATAGAGCTGGGGATGTAGCTCAATGGCAGAGCACTTTCCTAGTATGTACAGGATTCACTGATGCTTAACACTACCAAAAAGAAGAAAAAAAAGGAACTTAGTGTAATCACTACATTGTGTACTCCTCAACAGTAGCTATTATCACAGTAAATCATATTTGCTTTTAGAATTTAAAAAAGCAGGACTAGGAAGGTGGCTTAGTGGTAGAGTGCTTTGCTTGCATGCATGAGGCCCTGGGTTCGATTCTTCAAGCACCACATACACAGAAAAAACCAGAAGTGGCGCTGTGGCTCAAGTGGTAGAGCGCTAGCCTTGAGCTGAAGAGCTCAGGGACAGTGCCCAGGCCCAAAGTTCAGGCCCCATAACCAGCAAAAAAAAAAAGGGAGAGAATTTAAAAAAGCAAGCTAACGTGTCTATACACAATACATTTTATAAATCCTTTGTTTTCCTACACTCTCACTCTCTCATTACAGACAAAACATCAGTTCCACTTATAAAGACTGATTTTAAAATGAAAAAATAAAAAACAAACTATTACCATATAAAGAAATATGCACTGAGGAATTGCTGACATCTGGATAGCTGTCGTATTCTCATAAAATCATGTCTACTTGCTGCATCTGTGTCTGATGCGGGAGGATAGGTTGGTTAAAGCACCTATACCCCTCACACCTAGCAACAGCAGGAAATTAAGGATTATTATAAACAAACAAAAATCTTTGAAATGGATCTGAACATAAAGATGGGAAATGTCAAATTCACAGCTCTTTTTCTTTCTTTTGAAAATAATGCTGAAGAGAGTGTGAGAGAAAAAGAGCTGAGATTGGCTATAACTATTTCAGTCACAGAGCAGCAGGTACCCACAGTCTTCTCTTCACAAAGTCAGTAACAACTGGGCCTTGCCTCTAAATTACTAAAAAGTACCAGGTAGAGGGTGGGAAAAAAAATACAGAGCTTGGGAGGGAGCAAGTCTGAAAAGCTTCATCCTTAATTACTCTCTAGAGTCAACGCCCTTCTTTACTTAGAAAGTGTCCTTTAATTAGGAAGTGTGCTGTGACCAGTGGGTTCTGTTTCACCCCAGATCGAGCATGGGCCTCAGTGTCTTCCTCCACTCCCACATACAAGCTCACAAATGCAAGAGCATCACCTCAACCCCAAAACGTCCTGTTGAAAGCACTGATTTAGAACAAATAGGATCCATTTTCTGGCAGTTTATCAACTTCATGTGTGGTAGTGATTGTGATATTGATGACAACCATGAGAATGACAATGGAAGAATGAACTGATGGAAGCAGATTAGAAGCACCTACCACTTTCACTGTGAATGAGAAGATTCAAGTAACACAGAAGAGACTAGATTCTGATGAGAGAAAGAACCAGAAGCCATAAAGGAGGTGGTAAAGAGGCAGAAAACCACAGGGAAATAAACCCAATAGAAAAAGAAAAAGTAGCAACAAGTTTCAAGTTCATACCTGGGTTCCTTGGAGAGTAATGGAAAGATAAAGACTCCATTACAAAGTAAAATAGCTCTGGCAACAGACTGCCAACTCTAGCCTTGGGAAAACTCTCTAACTCCTAAGCCTTAATCCCAGTATAAAAATTTGTGAGGCAGTAACTAATTTGATGTGAAAGGCTAAATTCAGTGAAGAAGATATTCTTGTTGCTTCACTTAAGGAGCTTGTTGTTGGAGATTGAAAGTCGTGGGGAAATCTGTGGGGAACACAGGTAGCAAAGATGGCCCTGTGAGGAAGTTGAGTGGGCAGATCAGGATTTGTTTAGGTTCAGTTTGTAAACAACTCATGGAAGCTTACTTGCATGATAAGATGTGGCCTTTCAGTGATTGGTTGGTTCCATTTCCTCTCCTCCCACGCAGTCTTTTGCTTTAAAAAGGGGATGCTCCCTGTTAATAAACGAGTTCCTGCTTGACTTGACTCCCTGCTGCGTCTGATTTTACTCCAGGGCTAAGGGAGGCTGGGGACCTCTCCTTGGACCCAGTCCGTCCAAAGAGGGACTAAGACCCAACAGAAAGTTACTCTGGAGACCTGGGAATAAGGAACAATCATGACTCAAGGAATCAAAGGATCCTTGCTGAAGAACATGAGTATAAGTAAGGTGGTATATGAGGTGTTTGAAGAGTGTCTAACAAAGCCCTTTGTGGAAGTTTCAACTATGGAAAATGACACTGGCAGCTTAATGCCAGGAGCAGTGGCAAGTCAGTGACCAAAAGGCTTTTTAACCCTGAGGGAAGAAGAGAAGAAATACACCTTAAAATAATAGAGGGAAGTCTATAGTCAATAGTGTAGTAAATGGGAAACTGAGAATATAAGATATCCACTTTTGCCTGGTGCTGATGGCTCACTTCTTTTTTTCTTTTCTTTTCTTTTTTTTTTTTGGGTCATTGGCCTTGAACTCTAGGCCTGGGCACTGTCCCTCAGCTCTTCAGCTCAAAGCTAGTGCTCTACTACTGGAGCTACAGCACCATGGTGGCTCACTTCTTTAATCCTATTCAGGAAGCTCAGGATGGAGGTTTGAAATCTAGGAAGAAAATTTCATCTTATCTCCAATTAACTTCCAAAAAAAGCTGGAAGAGGAGCTGTGGCTGAAGTGCTTTGGAACTATCCTTAAGCAAAAAAAAAAAAAAAGCTCAAGGGACAGTGCTTAGGCCAAGTTCAAGCCCCAGGACTATCACCAAAAATAAAAATAAAAAAACAAGAAGTGTCCATTTTCACCATGCCTATTTAATATTGTACTGGAATTCTTAGCCAGAGTGATAATGCAAGGCAAAGAAAAAACAGAGTCTAAATAGGGAAAAAAATAAATTATCCGTAGTTGCCGATGTCATAATTTTTAAAGACTCTAAAGATTTCATGGGAAAAAGAACCCTCCTAGATCTTAAAACAGTTCATCAATGTAACAGGATACAAAATCAACACTTAAAAATAAATATATTCCTACGTACTAGTGACTCACATCTATAATCCTAGCTACTCAGTTGGCTGAGATCTGAGGATTGTGGTTCAAAGTCAGCCTGTGTAGGGATGTCCAGGAGACTTTTATCTCCAAATAAGTACCAAAAAGCCAGCTGGATAGCTATGAATCAAGTGGTAGAGCTCTAGCCTTGAGTGGAAAAAACTAAGGGACAGTGCCTACGCCTTGAGTTCAGGCCTGAGGACTGGCAATAAATAAACAAACAAATAATCAGTATATTTTCTATATATCAAAAATGAACAAGCAGAGAACGAAACCAGGAAAAAATTCTATTCACTAATGGCTCTAAAAAAATAGCTGGTAGTAAATACTTTGATAATGAAAACTACTAAATATTAAAGAAACTGAAGACATGATAAAATGGAAGGACCCCCTATGCTTATTTACTGGCAGAATTAGTACCATGAAAGTGGCCATATTACTAAAAGCAGTCTATAGATTCAATGCAATTATCCAGCAAAATCTCAATGTCATTCTTCACAAAATTTTTTTTAAAAAGTCAATCAAAAAATTCATATGTGGCTGGGTGCTCGTGGCTTCAACGCCTGCAATCCTAACTACTCAGGAGACTGAGATCTGAAGATTGTGGTTCTAAGATAGCCTGGATAAGAAAGACTCTTATTTCTAATAAACTACTCAGAAAAAGCCAGAAATGATGCTGTAGTTCAAGTGATAGAGCACTATCCTCGAGTAAAAGAAGCTCATGGACAGCATCCAGGCCCTGAGTTCAAGCCCCAGGACTGGCACTAAAAAGAAAAAAAAAATAATTCATATGGAAGTATAATAAACCCACAAAGCAAAAGGAATCTGAGCAAGAAGAGCGGTTCATCACAATACTGGCTACAAATTATATTACAGATCTACAGTAACAAAAACAACATGATGCTGGCACAAAAACAAACATGAGGACCAATGGAAGAGAAGTGTCACAAATAAAACTGCACAGTTACTGTCATCTAATTTGTGACAAAGGAACCAAAAACATATGCTGATAAAATGATAATCACTTAAACAAATGGTGCTAAGAAACAAGTTATCTACATGCAGAAGATTGAAATTAGATTTTTACTTCTATCCCTATACAAACTACAGCTCCAAATGGATCAAAGAGGTGTAGCACTAACCTTACTAAGCTCAAGGACAATGCCCAGGCCCTGAGTTCAAGCACCACAAACACCAAACAAACAAAAAACATAAGGAAAATTATTCTTGAGGACATAGGCACAGACAATTATTTTCTGAATATGATTCCAATCAGGACCATCCTGTGTCTATCCAGAGCCTACTAGGAGAGCCCAACATCGAAAGCCCTTTGAACACACATGCTGCCGAGCTCTGGAAAAAGCCCACAGCTTTTAAGAAGTACCTTCAAGAAACCTACTCAAAACAAGTATCCAGCCAAGAGCCTTGACCTGAGCTGTCCAGCTTCTCCTGTGTTGTCTGTTTTTTCCTTAGTCTACCTGTCCTTTTCCTTGACTTCTGTACAGGACTCTTATCTTGAGCTGTGGTGTTGTTTTTGTTATGTTTTCTGTTTTTTAAATTGAGATTTAAGTCCTTGCAATGTATATTAAATAAATAACATTTGGGTTGTTAAAAAAAAAGGAAATCCACAGAATGTAAAAAAGAAATTTCACCAACTATTCAGCAGATTCTGAAGTATTAGTATCCAGAAATAAAAAGAACTCAAAAAGTTAAAGAGCAAATAATCCATCTAATAAATGGGAAACATATTAAACAAACAGTTCTTCTCAAAAGAAGAAATACAAATGGCTCATTGGCTCATAAAGAAATGTTAACATGTTTGGGGGGTGGGGAAAAGGGAAAGTGGGAGAAAAAAGAGGGAGGGGAAAACAAGTTCGGTAAGAAATGTCCTTACCAGAAGACAGAAAGATGGACACTACAAAATAATAAAAGGATCTCTCCTACAGGATGATGTAACAATTCTAAATATCTATTCACCAAATACTGGAGCACCCAAATTTATCCAAGAAATACTACTTTCCCTAAAATCACACATAGATCCAAAGACATTGATTGTTGGTGACTTTAACATACCACTTTCCCCGCTGGATAGATCAACTCTGCAAAAACTCAACAGAGAAACAGCAGATCTAAACAACTGCATAGACCAACTAGACTTAGCAGAACTCTATAGAATATTTCACCCATCAACAATAGATTATACATTCATCTCAGCAGCACATGGAATATTTTCTAAAATAGACCACATTTTAGGCCACAAAGCAAATCTATCCAAATTCAGAAACACTGAAATTATGCCTTGCATTCTCTCAGACCACAAGGCAATAAAATTAGAACTCAACACCAAATGCCACCAAAAAATACTGTATAATACATGGAGGCCGAACAACATACTGTTGAACCACTAGTGGGTCATAGAAGAGATTAGAAAGGAAATTCAAATGTTCAGGATATGTCACAAAAATGAACATACAAATTACCAGCTGCACAGCAAATGCAGTACTCAGAAGAAAATTCATAGCTCTGAGTTCTTACATCAATAAATTGGAGAGATCTCAAACTAACACTTTAAAGATGTACCTGAAGCTCCTTGAAAAAGAGCAACAAGCCAAACATCAATCCAGTAGATGGAAACAAATAATTAAAATTAAATCAGAATTAAATGAATTAAAATCCAAAAAAACCATAGAAAAAAATCAACAAAACAAAGAGTTGGTTCTTCAAAAAAATTAACAAAATTGACAGACCCTTAGGAAATCTTAGCAGAAAAAGAAGAGAACACACCCAAATAAACAAACTCAGAGTTGAGAATGGAAACATCACTACAGAAACCACCAAGATACAGAGCATTATAAGGGAATATTTCTTAAAGCTTTATGCTAGTAAGTTTGAGAACCTGGATGAGATGGAAGAATTTCTAGCAAATATTGATTTGACCAAACTAAACCAAGGTGAGTCAAACCAACTTAACAGACCCATATCAAGTGTTGAAAAGAAACAGCAATGAAATGAGACCTTCCATCCAAGAAAAGCCTATGAGCAGATGGGTTCACTGCTGAATTCTACAAGGCTTTCAAAGCAGACCTCACACCAATACTCCTCCAACTCTTCAGTGAAATTGAAATAGAAAGTTCACTATCAAACTCCTTCTATGAAGCCATCATAACCCTCATCCAAAACCAGACAAGGCCTCACTAAAAGAAAGAGAACTATTGACCCACTATTGACCCATTTCTTTGATGAACACAGACGCAAAACTTCTCAACAAAATTTTGGCCAATGGACTTCAACACTCATCAAAAAAATCATACATCAGGATCAAACAGGATTCATTCCAGGGATGCTCAATATACACAAATCAATTAATGTAATACATCACATCAACAAGGGCAAGGATAAGAACCACAGGATTATCTATCTCAATAGATGCTGAAAAAGCATTTCACAACATCCAACACCATTTTATGATGAAAGCTCTGGAGAAGCTAGAAATCCAGGGAACATTTCCCAATATAATAAAGGCCATGTATGGCAAACCCACAGCCAGTATTATACTTAATGGCAAAAAGCTTAAGCCATTTCCTCTAAACTCGGGAACAAGACAAAGATGTCCACTCTCTCCACTTCTCTTCAATTTAGTATTAGAATGCCTAGCTACAGCAATAAGACAAGATGCAGACATAAGGGGATCCAAATAGGGAAAGATGAAGTAAAACTCTCCCTCTTTGCAGATGACATGATCTTCTATTTAAAGAACCCCATGGAATCTGCTCCCAAGCTACTCCAGCTGATTTGAAAATTTGCGAAGTAGCAGGTTATAAAATGAATCCTCAAAAATCAGTGGCTTTCCTGTATGCCAATAACGAGAAGAGCGCAGCTGAAATCAGGAAAGCAACTACTTTTGTAATAGCCCCACAAAAAATAAAATATCTAGGAATAAACTTAACTAAAGAAGTGAAGGATCTCTGTAATGAAAACCTTAAAACCCTGAAAAAGGAAATTAAAGCAGAACTAAGGAAGTGGAAAAACCTTCTATGCTCCTGGATAGGGAGTATTAACATCATGAAAATGGTAATTCTGCTAAAGACTATCTACAAATTCAATGCAATACTCATCAATATCCCAACCTTATTCTTCAAGGAAATTGAAGACGCAATCCAAATATTCACATGGAACAATAAAAGACCCCAATAGCAAAAATAATCCTTAGCAGAAAGAACGGTGCTGTAGAAATAACAATACCAGACTTCAAACTATACTACAAAGCCACAGTAATCAAAACAGCGTGGTTCTGGCACAAGAATAGACATGAAGATCAATGGAATAGAACCAAAGACCCAGAAGTGAAGCCACAGACCTATAGCCACCTAATCTTCGACATGGGAGCCAAAAAAATACAATGGGATGAAGATAGTCTCTTCAGTAATGGTGCTAGAAAAATTGGCTAAATACCTGTAGAAAACTAAAATTAGATCCTTATATATTACCCTGCACCAGAATCAACTCCAAACGGATCAAAGACCTCAAAGTAAAAGCAGACACCCTGAAAATATTACAGGAAGGAACAGGAGAAAACCACCCCATTAATAAGTGGGCTAAAGACTTAAAGAGAAACTTCTCTGAAGAGGAAACAAGAAGGAAGAAATGCTCAACTTCTCTGGACATAAAAGAAATGCAAATCATAGGGGAGCTCTATGTGGAGTCTTTTGAGGAACCTCCATACTGCTTTCCAAAGTGGTTGAACAAGTTTACACTCCCACCAACAATGTAGTAGGGTTCCCTACTGTCCACATCCCCTCCAGCATCTGATGTTATTAGAGTTCTTGATTTTAGCCATTCTAACTCGGGTGAGGTGGTATCTCAATGTTGTTTTGATTTGCATTTCTTTTATGGCTAGAAAGGTTGAGCATTTCTTCATGTGTCTATTGGCCATCCTTCTTTCCTCTTCAGAGAAGTTTCTCTTTAAGTATTTAGCCCACTTATTTATTGGGCAATTGTTTCTTTGGAGATTTGTTGTTGGGGGATTTAATTTTTTGAGTTCCAAGTATATTTTAGATATGAGACCCTTGTCTGTTGTATGGCTAGTGATTGACCCAGCAATCCCACTTTTGGACATTTACCCAAATGATCACAAATAAGGCTACTAAGGCTACCAGCACAACTATGTTTATCACAGCATTATTTACCATAGCTAATATATGGAACCATCCCAGATGCCCCCTTTCTTGGAGCAAGAAAATGTGGTATATATAGACAATGGAATTCTATGCCTCCATCAGAAAGAATGGCATCGCCCCATTTGTTAGGAAATGGAAAGACTTGGAAAAAAATTATATTAACTGAAGTAAACCAGGCCCAAAGAAACATAGGTCCCATGGTTTACCTTATTTGCAATAACTAATACATGTCCAGGACAAGCAGAAAAAGTCAAAAGCTATGTACATATGACCATATAAGATGATGTTAAGCAAAATGAACTTCAAGATAGGGACACAATTTTTTTTCTTTCTTGCTGTTGTTTCTAATGTATTTATAATGTACTGTGTGGTTTTGTTTTTATGTGTTTCTTTGCATGTTCCTCCGCCACAGTATAACCCCTAGTTTCACTGTATTTTATTCCAGTGCCCTGCATCTTGTATATACACTTCTCTAATTTGGGGAGGGGAAGGGAAAAAGAAAATGCTTAAATAGGGATACAAGTTGACCCATTGTAACAATAAGATGTACAAGACACTATGTTGAAAAAGAACTTTACAACGTTGTGGGGAGGGTGTGTGTGGGCGGGGGGGGGGAATAGTTATGGAGGTGAGAGGGAAGGGATGGTAAGGGGAAACAAGAGGAGGCAACAATGCTTGATAAGAAATGTACTCGTTACCTTGCTCATGTAACTGTAACCCTTCTGTATAGTATTTTTACAATAAAAAAGTACCAAAATATTTAAAAATTAAAAAAAAATACAAATCAAAACAACACTGAGATTCCACCTCACCCCAGTTAGAATGGCTATAAAAAAAAATCTAATAATGACAGATGTCGGAGGGGATATAGCCAAAATGGAGCCCTACATTGTTGGTGGGAGTATAAACTTGTTCAGCCACTCTGGAAAGCAGTATGGAGGTTCCTCAAAAGACTACCCATAGAGCTCCCCTATGACCCAACAATCCCACTTCTGGGCATTTACCTAAATGACCACAAACAAGGTCATATTAAAGCTACCGGCACAGCTATGTTTACTGCAGCATTATTCACCATGGCTAAAATATGGAACCAACCCAGATGCCCCTCAGTAGATGAGATGATCAAGAAAATGTGGTATAAATATACAATGGAATTCTATGTCTCCATTAGAAAGAATGATATTGCCCCATTTGTTAGGAAATGTAAAGCCTTGGAAAAAATCATATTAAGTGAAGTTACCCAGTCCCAAAGAAATTTAGGTCCCATGATTTCCCTTATTTGCAATAATTAGTATACATATAGAATAATCTTATCAGATGAGCTGAAAAGCTCAAATGACCATATAAGATGATGCTAAGTGAAATGAACCCCAAGATATGGACACAAGAGGTCTGTCTTTATTGTTATTGTTTTAAGTGTACCATCTGATTTTTATTTTTTTTGTTTTTTATTTTTTCCTTTGTATGTTCTTTCCTCTGTGTCATAGCCCCTGTTGTCACTGTACTTGATTTTGGCACCCTGCATCTTGTATATATGTTGTCTAATCTGGGGAGGGGAAAGGGAATAACAAAATTCTGAAACAAGGACACAGGATGACCTATTACAACAAGGATACCCATAGGACATGGACTTTACAACGTTACAGGGGGGTGATGGAGGGATGGAGGAGTGTAGGAGGCAGGGGAGTGAAGGGAAACAACAAAGAAGGGAAGGGGTAACAATGATCGACAAGTAATGTACTCATTGCCTTACTCATGTAACTGTAACCCGTGTACAGCATCTTAACAATAAAATAAAATAAAATAAAGGTACTCATTACCTTACATATGTAACTATAACCTCTCTGTACATCACCTCGATAGTAAAAGTAGATTTTAAAAAAATGTTAACATGCTTAGTTATAAGGGAAATGCAAATGAAAACCACATCAACATTCCAACTCACCTTAGTCTGAATGGCAATCATCAAGAAAACAAACATCAACACAAGCTGTCAAAGATCCTTCCCCTAACTCCACCCCCACTTTCTGGCAATGTAAACTAGTGCAACCACTATGGATATCAGTTTGCAGGTTTCTCAAAAGACTAAAATTAAACACTTATGACCTTCTATACAACTCTTCGGCAATACCCAGTGGATTCTAAATCAATATACATGACAGATATTGCAGCTTTGTTCACAATAGCCAAACAGTAGCATCAGCCAAGGTTCTCAACAACTAATGAATGAATAAAAAAATAAAAACCCAACATAGTACATATATAACATGGAATACTACTCAGACAAAGTGAAACTATATCATTCATAGTTAAGTAGATAAAGCCACTCAAAAGGCTAAATATAGCATGTTTTCACTCATTTGTAGAATCTAGACTTCAAATACATGCATATACATACATATACAAGTATATAGTTATATATACATATATACGTTCATATAGAGAGAACTTGACTGTGACTGTGGGACTTTGGGGGGGGCATAGCTGAGGGAGAGGAGGAGAATGATGAACAGGGAATCATATTGAAAGATCAGTGTCTGGGGCTAGGAAGGTGGCTCAGTGGTAGAGTGCTTGCCTTGCATGCCTGAGGCCCTGGGTTCGATTCCTCAGCACCACATAAGCAAAAAGAAAAAAGCCGGAAGTGGCACTGTGGCTCAAGTGGTTGAGCGCTGGCCTTGAGCTGAAGAGCTGAGAGACAGTGCCCAGGCCCAGAGTTCAGGCCCCACCACTGGACCCCCCACCAAAAAAAAAAGATCAGTGTCTTCCAAAAAGTAGGCATAAGAAATCTCACTGAAAGCTGTTAAACAAATAAGGCTAAGGCCAGGTGCTGGTGGCTCACATCTGTAATCCTAGGTACTAAGAAGACTAAGATCTGAGGATTGTGGTTTGAAGCCAGCCCAGGCAGGAAAGTCCATGAGACTCTTATTTCCAATTAACCACCAGAGAATAGGAAGTGGTGCTGTGGCTCAAAGTGGTAGAGATCTAGCCTTGAGCAAACGAGCTCAGGGACAGTACCCAGGCCCTGAGTTCAAGCTTCATGACGGGAAAAAAATAAAAAAAAAAAAATAGAATAGGGGCTGGGAGAGGAAGTAAAAAAGAGCATCAGAGGAAGATTTTTCTGGTTAAAATATAATAAAAGCACAGGTGAAATACTTTGTGAAACCCCTTGCTATACAATTAATATACACTCGGGCTGGGAAGGTGGCTCAGTGGTAGAGCCCTTGCCTTGCAAGCAAGCCTGAGGCCCTGGGTTCGATTCCTCAGCACCACATAAGCAAAAAGAAAAAGCCAGAAGTGGCGCTGTGGCTCAAGTGGTACAGCGCTAGCCTTGAGCTGAAGAGCTGAGGGACAGCACCCAGGCCGAGTTCAAGCCCCACGACCGGACCCCAAAAAAAAAATTAATATGCACTAAAGAAGTGAATGGAAGCAGAGTAAAGTTACATAGGCTCTGTTGGGAGCAGGTTATCAGCGAGAGGAACGAGTATAAATGGAGAGGAAGAATGAGGGTAAACATAGTCAAAATACTTTATATCACATATGAAAATAAAATAATGAAACCAGAAGGAAGAAGGGAAGAGCGGAGAGTAAGAGTGGGTGTGGTTGATAAACTATATTGTATTAATGTATGGAAATGTTATAATGAAACTTCCCTTGTGCAACCAATTTATGATAATAAAGCCCTGTTTTAGAAA
Source organism: Dipodomys ordii (assembly GCF_000151885.1). Classification (NCBI taxonomy): domain Eukaryota; kingdom Metazoa; phylum Chordata; class Mammalia; order Rodentia; family Heteromyidae; genus Dipodomys; species Dipodomys ordii. The sequence goes on from NW_012267292.1 coordinate 4,564,258, forward strand.
GTGTTAAGGACAGGGGGCACTGGTGGGTTATACCTGTAATCCTAGTTACCTAGGAGGCTGAGATCTGAAGAGAGCCAAACCCGACAGGAAAGTCCTAGTGAGACCCTCAATTTTAATCAACCATGCAAAAACCAGTAGCGCTGTGGCTCAAAGTGGTAAAGTGCAATAAAGAGCTCAGGGACAGTGCCCAGACCGTGACTTCAAGCTCCATGACTGACAAAAAAAAAAAAAAAAAGGTAAGAAAAAGTAGTAATGATAGAACCTAATCTCTATTAAATATTTTTATGTTCCTAATACTTTTCTAATTTTCCCCCTTGTAAGAACCTACTTAATTTTTACAACAAACTTCTTAGGAAAATAGTATCACTGTTCTCATTTAACAAATAAAAAAGAAACTGAGGCACAGAAAAATGAAGTAATTAGCCTTACAGCACAACAGCAATGGTGGTGGAACCCAGGGAGCTACTCCAGAGTTTATGATCTTACTCTGCACGCCATAAAATTCCACAGATAAGACTGTGTAGAAACAATAAATGTAATACATTTAGAACTTAACATCAAGACACATATGGGAGACTATCCTGGAAATTTAAGGATCAATACTGTGGTCGAGGGATGGTGAAAAAAGACCATTTGAGGGAAAAATGAGGACCTTTAAGACAAGGGTCCTGAAGTGACCCAATTTCTAATCCTCTAAAGCAAGTATTTTAATCTTTCCTAATCTCAAGTTTTCTTTTTATTATGTAAGAACTGATATAAGGATTAAGTTGTCAGAATTCTTAACAAAAAAACCAGTAATATCTAGCAATTTCTAGACAGGTGGACTGGGGAAATCTTAGAGATAAGAATCTCCTAAGACTAACAGAAAAAGGTAAAACATACTTGTGAAAATGGGGAGAAAAATCCAAAGAATACACTGGTTCTCCCTTCTACCAGAAGTATCTAAATAATTCGTTTCACTATTTATAATCATTGCTAATCAGCAATGTGGACCTCTATAATACAACATTGGAGGACTTCAAAATGATATGGAATTTCACACCTCCCCTTCAAACACACAGCCCTCAAGACTCATGCCAGGAGGCTTTCCACAGGGCAAGAGTGAGACTTCAGCCACATCTTTAGAGGCACTAGGAGAGTGCTTCCAAGTCTTAATGTATTTTTTCCAGAAGTGATCTGACAGAAACATTCATCTATTCAACCCACCTGCCCACTGTATATTAAAAGCCTACAATACTTCAGGTATTCACAATAAAAATATAGGATGGTCTCCTCTGATCAAGGCTCTCTTCAGTCATACTTGTCCCAATTCAAGACAGATACCTACAACATCTGAGGAGTATGATAATCAACCTATAAGCTCACTCCAGAACTCATCACCAAGATGTCCACCTCCACCTTCCGTCTATGATTTCCAAAATTAGCTTTCCTTTGAATACTGATTTCTGAAGACTTCTGAATATGAAGATTAGGTTAAAGGAAACTAGTCTTAATAAATATTAGGTCTTCTGTTAAGACTAAGGTATGGCTTTCTGTTAATTCAGTACTTCAAGATACACTAATTTTAATAAGTTAGACCAAGATTACCCAGTCACTGTAGCATGGGTCCTTTTAAAACAAAGCTTTCATAAAAGAAACAATGAGTAGTAATGAGATAAGAAAAGAAACAAAATCAAATCCTGAGGAGCAGAAATATCCCCCATAATTCTTCTCCTCTTACAGATCATCACTCTAGCCAAAGATCAAATCTGATTTGATCAATATATCAAAATGTAAAAGACACTTACTCAGGGCTGTCTGTATATCCTTTTCCCCATTTTTTACTTCAGTCAAAAATCCTTTTAAAAATTTGAGACCTCTAAAACAAAAACAAGGAAAAAATATTTTAAAAGTTCACTTATATGAGGCACTAGAAATGACAGGCACTATATTCTGTTTCAGTAATATCTTGGGTGGGTATAGCAGTAAACAGTCAAGACCATGAGGTGATCTTTTTGAAGTTTCTTCTCTGTCATTTCACTTAGGATGCTCTGACCCTTTCCGTCATCCCACATGACATATCCAAAGCAATGGTTTTCAAAATTTGGTTCCAAACTGGTGACTTCAGCATTGCTTGGGTATTTATTAGAAATAAAATTCTGGGGCCCGCTTTGTACCTAGGACTAGAAACCATGATTCCATATCCAGTGTTTTTATAATAAGCCTACTAAGAGCCACTAAATATAAGAATCACTAATTTAAGAAAAAAAAGTTTTCTTTCTGTCATTTATGATTCCTATTATATATGTAAACATACATACATGTATGTTTACCTATATATTTATTATATATACATATATGTATATAAACAAAATATGTGTACATTATAATAAATATCTACAATATATGTATGCACGTATACATATGTATGTATATATAAATATATCCATATATAAGCATATGTGCACATATAAAATTGGCACATATCCTATATAATATATAAAATATATTTTATATATAGATAATACACTTGTCATTTATGATTCCTATTATAAAGATTAATATATATGCATGTATATATGTATGTGTGTACACACACACAATAGGAGCACTATCAATATTTATTACCATCAAGAGGGATGAAAAAAGATCTTGCTCTTTTGTTTTAGAAAACACTACACAATTCGGTTAGACGCTTGGTCAGAAACTGTCCTTTGTAGGACAATGTTTTTGCTGGTAACATTTCCACTGCACTGATTTTAATTGCAGCCCCACCCAACTGCCTCACCTCTTCAGCCACAAGAGGGCTTCAGTAGCGGAGTTCCTAACCTGAGCTACATCAGCTTCTACCTCATGCAGCACTATCTTCTGGAGGGTAGTAAACTCTTCCTTGTTCGTTATATACTTCTGATTTACTTTCTGGAGGAAAAATAGAAAACAATCTAAGTTCAAAAATGTAAAAGTTACCAAGGATCTGAATATAGTATTGAGACATAAATCTGAGCAGGCCTGTAAGACTATTTGAATATTTTGTTTGAGAATTCTGACGCTTACTCGAAGTCAACAGTCACAAGGCTTTGTTTTGGGAAGTATTGTGGTTGGAACCCAGGGCCTTGCCCTTGGTACTAGTTGAGTCTACCCCATCATTTTTTTTGTTTCAATTTATTGTTTAGATGGAGTCTCACACTTTTGCATATACTAGCCTCACAATGTCTAGAAGAGATAGGAGGCTACTTCTGCTTCCTAATATTGCTGGGATTAAAGGCCTGCATCATCACACATGGCTAGTCTTTTAAAGTGTCCCAAATTTTTTTGCCTAGACTTGCCTTGTTGCTCCTCCAATCTCTGTCTTCCACATAGCTGAAATTATAGGTATATGCTACCATGCCCAGCCTAGTTCTAGGTTTTTAAAGTATTGTTATTTAGTATTTTTCCTGCCTTGGAGCAGTTCTCACAGTTGATACCACTCATTTTGAGATAAAACTTAACCATCATTTGTTTGAATGGAATTCCATACAACGATTCCCTCAAAATACAGAGTAAGAAGAGCTATGGCTACAGAAATCCCTTACACTGAAATCTCATCATATATACGCAAACACACACACACAAACACACACACACATGCCTTTTGTGTTTTTATTAATAATACATTCTATTGGAGACCAATTTGGGGAAACTTATTTTTTGTACAATAGTCCATAGTATGATACACACACACAAAATCATCACTTGTCCTATTTTCTCTAAACAATGCTTTGTATAGTTTTGTCTTATTAGAAATAAGCTTAAAATTCTTAAAGCTTTGGTGATATTTTTAAGTACCTTATTCTATTTGCCAATTACTTATTCACAGTATATACAAAGATTGATTTCTTCATGCTGAGTTGTTCTTTATAGACATGCATAATTTTATAAAATGATTTTTCTATAGGTATTGAAATCAAGATAAAGATGACAGATATTTAATGGGTACTGTATTCTCAAGAAGGCAACATTCAATCTACCTTTTTAAAAGAAATATAAACTTTAAAAGATAGAAATAATATATGCAGTACTCTCATTTTACTGGGAAGAGAATCCAGAGAAATTTGATGAGCTGCTGATAGCCTCACAGCTGCACATGGAAGTTGGGTCTTTTGAGTTCCAAGCCATTGATAACTAAGCTATTTATATCAACATACTTTTTGGAAAACTGTAACTGGTCATTGTCTAAAACTAACTAGTACAGAATCAGTGCTAATACATGCATGAGTCTCTAAATGATACACCAAAAGGAAATCCTGTTGTCATTCTTTAAATTGTATTTTGTTTTAAGTAGTTGGACAAAGGGGTCTGGTTTCATTTTTAAATGTACTTTTCACCTCCATTCCCAAGCTTGCTTACCTCTATCATAAAATAAAAAGATTTCGTTACTTCCACAATGATCAATTAGAACATGAGAAAGGTACTAGCTTGCTCTCTGTCTCTCCCCCTCCTTCTCTCCCTCCCTCCCTCCCTCCCTCTTTCTCTCTTCTCTTCTCTCCTCTCTCTCAGGCTAGGCAAGCATTTGACTGCTGAGCCGTACCTTCAGGCCCTTTTATGCAGTATTTAGAAACAGGATCTTGGTGTTTTCGTGTTTTTTTTTTTTTTTTTGGCCACGTCTGGACCAAAAGTCTCCTATTTTACACTTCTTACTACATATAAGATGACAGGTGCATGTTGAGGAGGGGTCTCTAAAACATTTTTATAATGCCAGTTTTATTTTTTACTTTTTCCCTATCAAACAAAAAGTACTGAAATGTTTTCTTTTGTTTAAAAGTTGATTAAGACGAGCCAGTATACTCACCTTAATATTTCCAACAAGATCCATTTTTACAGGAGCAAACACTGTAGGGCCAAGTTTGTCTAAAAGGATCGAAAACATTTTGAAAAAGCAATTAGATGCAAGTGGAAATTGGTTTGGTTTGGTTGCCTGTACTGGGGCTTAAACTCAGGGCCTTGTACTCCTTTGTTTTTGTAACTCAAGGCTAATGCTATATCACTTAAGCCACACTTCTAGTTCTCATTTTTTTCTGTTAATTGGAGAGGAGAGAGGAGAGACTCTCAGATTTGTCTTGCCCCACTGGCTTTAAACTGTGACCCTTAGAGCTTAGCAACCTGGATTACTAGGATTGCTGGCTTGGGGCACTGTCTGGTATGGAGACTATATATACATATAATGAAACAGGTTTTTGCTGTAATAAGTTACCTTTTTTCCACAACAACTTTAATTTTTTCTTGTAAATTACTTTCTAAACATATGCTTCAAAAGTTTGACACAACACCTTTTCCTATTATATACTACATCTGGTTTATAAAAATGAGTCTCTTTTTAGACTCTTAAAAATCATTTATGCAGGGCTGGGAAGGTGGCTCAGTGGTAGAACGCTTGCCTTGCATGCATGAGGCCCTGGGTTCGATTCCTCAGCACCACATAAGCAGGAAAAAAAAATCATTTATGCAATTCTTAGGCCCTTTGCTTATCTGGATAAATTTAAGCTTTTTAACTTCTATTAGAAAGACTTGGTTGCTACCAGCCACATAGGATGAAATCCTAGTCACTCAGGAGATTAAGACCTAGAAGATATTGTTTCAAAGCCAGTGCTGGCAGAAAAGTTTGTGAGGCTCCATTCAAATGAATCAGCAAAACGCTAGACCAGAGGTGCAGTTCAACTGGTACTGCATGAGTTCTGAACAAAAAAAACATTGCAAGAGCAAGAGACTCTGAGTACAAGCCCCTGTGTACACACACACACACACACACACACACACACACACACACACACACCTTTTTTAAGTTATGTGTTGTTATTAATAATACATTCTACTGGAGACCAATTTGGGGAAACTGATTTCTTGTTCAATAGTCCATAGTATGATACTTACACACAAAATCATTACTTGTTGTCAAATTTTCTCTAAACAATGTTTTTTTTATAGTTTTGTCTTGTTAGAAATAAGCTTTAAAATTTTAAGTCTTTTTTTAGTCTTTTTCTTATTATCAAGGTGATGTATAGAGGGGTTACAGTTACATAAGTAAGGTAATAAGTACACTTCTTGTCAAACTTGTTCTCCTTCCCTCATTTTTAAAATTTTAAGGCTTTTGGGGCTATTTGTTGTTGGTGGTGGTGGTGACCATGGGGCTTGGACTCTGGGCTTGGGTGCTATCCCTGAGCCACAGTGCCACTTACAGTTTTCTGGTGGTTAACTGGAGATAAGAGTCTCACAGATTTCCCTGCCCAGGCTGGCTTTGACTGTAATCCTCAGATCTCAGCCTCCTGAGTAGCTAGGATTACAGGTGCAAGCCACTGGTGCCCAGCTTTTTGGTGCTTTTTGTTGTTGTTGTTGGGCATGAGGCTTCAACTCAGGGGCTGGGCATTGTCCCTGAGCTCTTCAGCTCAAGGCTAGCATTCTACCACTTGAGCCACAGCACCACTTCCAGTTTTCTGGTGGTTAACCGGAGATAAGAGTCTCACACACATTGCTGCCTGGGCTAGCTTTGAATGGTGATCCTCAGATCTCAGTCTCCTGAGTAGCTAGGATTATAGGTATGAGCCACTGGTACCTGGCTTTTGGTGCTGCTTTTTAAAGTACCTTATTCTATTTGCCAATTACTTATCCACAGTATATACAAAGATTGATTACTTCATGTTCACAGTTGTTTTTTATAGTCATGAATAGTTTTATAAAATGATTTTTCTATAGGTATTGAAATCAAGGTATCGTTTCTATCATTTATTAAAACAGTGAACTCCATAGCTGGGACTCGCTATTTATTTACACCATCTTGCTATTTAGTTTCCTATTGGTTCTTTGTTTCTTTTTTGTGACTTTTGATCAATGAATAGACCTTTTTTCTTTTTTTTTTTGTTGGTTGTGGGGCTTGAACTCTGGGCTTGGGCCCTGTCCGTGCACTCCTCACCTCAAGGCGAGCGCTCTACTGTTTGAGCCAGAGTACACTTCCAGTTTTCTGATGGGTTATTAGAGATAGGAGTCTCAAGGACTTTCTTACTAGGCTGGCTCTGAACCCTGATCCTCAGCTCTCACCTTTTTTTTTTTTAACATATTATTTATCCTATTTTGGCTTTTTAAAAAGTCAAATGTGTTTTGCCTTGCTTTCTTTTATGTCAATCAAGTATTTTTTAGAATTCTATTATGTTTTTCTCTTTTGGTTTTTAGCTATTTAAGAAGGGTCATTTTCAATTTGCCTTGTAAAGGTTAAAATGTGTTTGTGACTTTAACTAAGTATCACTATTCCACAATACTGTGAAATATGTGAAAGTTATGTAATCACCTAACTCCAATTTAAAAAAAAAGGAAAGAAAAGTGAGAGAAGGGATGGGTTAGGAGTGATGGGTGACAATGTTGTCAGACACCTTGCATTCATGTACTGTTTTGTAGAATGGGAACTTCTTTGTACAACTACTTAAAGATAATAATAATTAAAAATGTTAAAAAAGAGGACTTATGTCAATTTTTTTTTGGGTCCAGTTGTGGGCCTGAACTCTGGGCCTGGGCGCTGTCCCTCAGCTCTTCACCTCAAGGCTAGCGCTCTACCACTTGAGCCACAGCGCCACTTGCGGCTTTTTTTTTCTGCTTATGTGATGCTGAGGAATCAAACCCAGGGCCTCATGCATGCAAGGCAAGCACTCTACCACTGAGCCACCTTCCCAGCCCAATTTTTTATAGTGTTATTTTATATTTTATAAGATTGTTTTACTTCTAAAATAAAATTGAAAGTTCTTATGAGTGAAAAAAAAAAGAAAAATAGAAGGGTCATTTCATTGTACGCCTAATTTGGGATCTTTCTTCTTCTAAGTAACTGTAATGGTACAAATTCTAAAAAGTAATAAATGCAAGGCAACTGTGGCAATCTTACCTAATACTGGAACCACAGCATAACATGATGCCAAGAATGCTTCTGTAGGAATGCCACTATCTTCCAGAAGTTCAATGTCACTAAAGCTAAGTAATGGGTGATATGGAAGAGGTAAGATTGAAAACAGAACAAATTGTGCAGTTCAGAGATAGTCATCAAAACAGCTATTGTTCTATAGGGAAAAACCACTTAACCTGATTACTCAGATGTGCCCTAGGGATGGTTTCAGTGCTAGAGAAGTCTATTAACATACTTTTCCAAAAAACAATATACCAGAATAAGCTCGTTTGTTTACAGAATAAACCTGAATAATTCAATTCCTTTTCATCCACTATTCAGTATCAGCATTGCTATTTACCACGTATACCAAGAATATATCATTCTCCATTCTCTTAGAATATACTATCATCTGAAAGGATTATTATGACTAATTTTCCAGAAGGAAAACATTTATCAAATTGTTAGTGATTTAGCGGGTCTGGCATACCTTGTGTTCATAGTACTAAAGAAAGTTGGGATAACTTCTTTGCCATCTTCCCAGAGGGATTCTGGCAAAAAACTTGAGTCTGATCCAGTCTGTGCCAAGTCACTGTCATGATTGCACAGGTTTTCCTCTTCATTGCTCTTCATTATGTTACCTTGTACTGCAAAGTAGAAAATAATGATGACAAATCTATTATACATTACAAAAATTAATACAATGTCATTGGTGAAAAGTCCTACAGAACACACAAAATTCTATGAACTAGATGGCACATACATATATATCTACAAACATATATATATATAAATATATATACAAAATGGGCTTAATTCATATATTTGTATATGCACTTTCACTGTACAATAAATACAGCACCATTATTTCATTATCATTCATTGCATTCACTATTCTTCAACACATGATTTCAATGATTGTAATAATACATCATACCAATATGGAACACATTTAGGTACCTTCCAAAATGCTACTATTATAGTCAATCCTCATTATGAACATGTTCCATATTTGTGAGTTTGCCTACTTGCTAACATTTATTCTTAATCCCAAAGTCAATGCTTGCATTTTTTCCAGGTGTTTGTGGACATGTACAGAGTGCTGAAAATCTTCTCTCCTGATGCATACATTCTTAGCTGAGGGGGAATAAACTGATGCTCTGCCTTCTTATTTTAGGACTCATATCATAAACAAATGTCCTTACTTAGGGCCACATTTTCTGCCCATTTAGTGTTGATTTTATTATTTAAAAGGGTCCTAAGTATTGTGTTGTTCAATGCACATAAGGACAGGAAGGCTGTAATATGACTCATAGACAAAATACATGTTTTAGGTTAGTTTCATTGAGGCATGAATTATATAGTACTGTTGGCTACATGGTCACTGTTAATGCATCAGCTGTATATAAATCTACATCTATATATACACATACATATAAACATTACATTCTATTAAGTACAAACATATTCTATACAACCTAATGTATTAATGAAAAATAAAACATATAAAACAAGGTTATGTATTGATTATTTGATAAAAATATGACCAATGCTGATCATGGTGGCTTACATCAGTGATCCCAGGTATTCAAGAAGTAGTAAGATCATAGTGCAAAACCAGCCCAAACAAAAAACATTACATCCTATCTGAAAAACAGTCTAAAGTTAAGGAAGAACAATGAAAAGGATGACACTGATCAGGATGCACTGTATTCATAACCTGCCTTCTGAATTGAAACTCCTTTATACAACTGCTTAATAAAATAATAATAATAAAAGTAACCTAAAAGCCGGGCGCCGGTAGCTCAGGCCTGTAATCCTAGCTACTCAGGAGGCTGAGATATGAGGATATCAGTTCAAAGCCAGCCCAGGCAGGAAAAGTCTGTGAGACTCTTATCTCCAATAAATCACTCAGAAAACCGGAAGTGGCATTGTGGCTCAAGTGGTAGAGTGCTTAACTTGAGCTGAAGAGCTGAGGGAATGAGCCTAGGCCCAGAGTTCAAACCCCACGGCCAACCAAAAAGAGAAAAAAAAGAAAAGTAACCTAAAGTAAAAAGGGATGGGACATGGCTTAAGTGGTAGAGCACTTGCCTAGAAAGAGTAAGGCCCTGAATTCAAATCCTAGTATTGCCACTCCTTACTTAAAAAAAAAATTATTGCAGCCAAATGTTTGCAGCATGAAAATTCTGGATTTCATATCAATCAATAGCAGTATTTGCTAATTCAGTATTTTGAGTGACTTTATAAAATGTAACTACCAAAAGTAATGAAAATTTATTACAGTGTCCCATAAGGAACATACCTATCCACAGATCTTTGTTTACAATCTGATTATTCCCTGAAGAAATACTCCTAGAGATCAAATATATTTACTCAATATTGCTATTGAGTCAGATATAGGACAGTGTTTTGAAAGAAATTCTCTTGTATTTACTCGAGACTTTAATGTGTGTTACTTTTCATAAGTTAAAGGCTAAGATTTTCAAAAGGTTAATACTATATTTCTTAGCTGACTAACCAGGAAAAATTGAGTTTCTTATTTCAGGACAGATGAAAACAATTTTAATTTTAGTAATCATTAATAACAACTAAAACTCTATCCAATACAATTACTTTTGAGTCACTTGAAGAAAGGGTTTTTATGGTTAGTGTCAATGGAACAAATTTACAAGTCAAACTACAGATTGTGTTTTGTTTGTTTTGTCAATTGCAAGGCTTGAACTCTGGTCCTGGGCACTGTCCCTAAGCTCTTTTGCTCAAGGATAGTGTACTACCAGTTTGAGCCACAGTGCCACTTCAGGTTTTCTACCAGTTAATTGGAGATAAGAATCTCCTAGGCTTTGCAGCCTGGGCTGGCTTTGAACTGCAATCCTCAGATCCTTTTTGAGATCCAGCAAAAAGAGTCAGTCAAGTATGTACACTCCTCTAAATCTGTTTACTGAAGACCATAAACATAACAGCCAAGATCATTCATTCCCTTCTCACCTCATCAGATGGGATGACAGAATAATGTGACTCCACCAATCTGTCTTACCAAGTCTTTAGGCTCCTTAGGAGACACCTAACATGCATCTCAGGCTCGTATCTATCAAGTGTTCTAGAATGAGAATGAATCAAATGCCTGAGTTTTCTATTGTTCAGTGGTTTGCTTTAGACTTTATATCTTTTTACCTGTTAAATTATCCTCTGTATTTTCTTTGCTTGATAGGCTGCTGTCTATCTCTGCAGATTTCAAATACAAGGGACTTTCATTTTTCATTAGGGTTTCTTCATCACCATTTATCTCCATATTTAAAGATCCATTTCCACAACTGTTCAACTCCATTTGCCTAAAATTTTTTTAAAGAAAAAAAAATCAGTAAGGGCAGTGATGGATCTTAGATGTTATTCTGATTGACAGGGAAAGGGCTTATAGTCATCAAATCCTTTTAACATTGATTACAAAACAGAATTGTTAATCCCATGCAAAACCTCTCAGTCTCTTATAGACCAGGGCAAGTAGGTGTTTGCCTACTGAGAAAACAGGACACTTGTGCATTTCTAAAATAAAAGAGCCATTAATGGCTGTTCCTATACTCTTCTTTGAGGACCCATCTCCCTGTTCCCTGCCAGCACCAGGAAATAGTAATTGACAGCTTTTTGGTTTTCAATTAGCTTTTTCCAGGTGCCACATTTAACACTTAATTGTTTGTCTTACCTCAACTTCTTCCTGGAAGGCTTTATCTGAACACTAGCACTTATACCTGTATGCTTAGCAATTAACTCCCCAGAAGCCAAATGCTGTGGTCAGCAAAGTAGTCCTGTAGCTTAAATGAAAAATCCCCAGAGGACTACAACACATTCTGAATGACCCGATATCAGGAAAAAAACTATTTAACATTCAGGTGAAATAGCTTATTCTATTTGTTAATGGGGCAATCATAACTCATATTATGGTGGTTCTACTCGTAGGTGGTTCTACCTACCTAGATTAGAACAAAAATATTTTCTTCTAATATAAATAAGGGGTGACACAAGGAAAAGCATTTGTTACTTTCTAAAAAAAAGTATTTAGCCAAGCAATTAAAAATGCTGGTATATCTGGAGGCAATAAGTTAAAAAAAAAGCATTTATAAAAAAAGACTAGAAACAACCAAACTGGGAATAATAAAGAAGAAACAATAGTATTTAAAAGGATGAACTATTAAATTAATACAGAATCATAAAGATCTGTACTACATGGACAGCCCACACAACATAAGGTAAAAAGACCCTGATGACTATGTAAATTGGTACTTTTTTTTTCCCCAGCATTGGGGACTGCACTGGAAACCTTATAAATGCTAAGCAAGTGCCCTACAACTAAGCTACACCCCAGACCAGTGTGTATGATTTTTTAATTGAAAAAGCACTTAACAGAAATGGAGGTAATTTATATTTTATATTATTTTTTTCAGCTTATAAAGCTTCCTGAAATTTTTATCTTTAAACAAAAGAGTAGTTATATTCTCTTTCCTGGATAAAAGTACACTCAATATTCAACTCTTCTATAACACTTCAGTAACACTAAAGAGATTAAGTTATTGGACATAATGGGTGAGATCCATACCTCATGGCAAATATCTGCATTTTCCCATTACTGTTGAATCCAAGGAGTGTTTTGCTTCAACCTCAACCAAAATGGTTTCCTTCTGGTATTATCTTAAATCATGGGGCAAGCCACTAATTGATTATATATATATATTATTCCTTTTTCAAACAAGGAATAAACATACCTTTTTTTCTAATTTATAGAAAGGAAAAAGATGTGACTGTACCTTTCCAATGAATTATGAACTGGAACAACAGGTTGTTTTATCTTTAAAAGAAGCAAAGAAAGTAAATTATACACATTAAAGTTACAATAGAGCATTATTTAGAAACTTATCACATAAGAAACTGGTAAACAGCCATAACATACACTGCTCTACTGAACAGAAACCATTTTACACCTTGTCAAATACAATCATTGATTCCAACTTCCCCTCTGACTAAATCAAATAAGCATACACAAATTGCGTGTGTGTGTGTGTGTGTGTGTGTGTGTGTGTGTGTGTGTGTGTGTGTGTGTGTGTATGGAGAGAGGGAAAGAGAAGGTGGCCTTTTTTCAAAGACTTAATTATCATAGCCAAATTCCTGACGGTTTACTTTCTTTGAAATTTAAATTAAGTGTTAACTGTTAGTAAACAGCAAATTATGGTACACTATTATGTTAAATATGAGAGTGTAACACTACAGAGAAATCCTTTCCTTCAGATAACTTTGATAAAGAGTGGGGCTAGCATAGGAGTTAGTCCTTTCAAAAAGTATTAGGTAACAAAAATACATCAAGCTTTTCAACTTTTCATAAGACACTTTTGCAGCTAAACTGAGCTAGCCTCTTACCTTGCTGGATTTGACCACAGCCAGCTGTGGTGATGCTGGAGGGGTCCGGTAAAGCAGCTCCGAGGTAAAAGCTGCATTTGCAATCTGCATGCATTCTTCCAAGGTCTTTAGAAAAGTATTGCAAGTTGATTTGAGTAGAGTTCCCACATCAATTCCTTCCTACAAAACAACCAGTGAAGATTCTTTTGTCTTGCCAAAAAAAAAAAGAAAAAAAGAGAAAGAAAGAAAAAGAAAAAGCCCAACTGTGTTATGTCCTTAGAGATTTTTTTTTAACAATAATAATGTTCTCTCCTTTTTGCTAGTTAAATACATACATCAGAATGATGGGAGGGGTAGTATCAATCAAGATGCATTGTACTTATGAACTGATTAGTTTATACAACTACTTAAAGACAATAAAAATGAATTTTTTTCTACAAGACCATACCTAAAGATATTACTGGGGGAAAAAAGTAAAATTATCTATTTACCATACATAAGTCTTGCCCCGAGTCAGATCCTTTATACATACCTACCACTAACGTCAGGGAAAAGGATCTTTTCCCAGCTCAACAATGTAATAGTGCTTGGTGAGATTCTAAGGTAGACTTGCATAAAACTTCCAGAAATCATGCATGATTTGTTTTTACTATGAATTATTTCAAGAGGTTCAGCAACTTCAATTCCTTTAAGCCACTAACAGATTTTTTTTTTCTTTCAAGGTAGTTTATTTGTTCTGGTTGACTTTCTTCTGGAGAGAGAGAGAGAGAGAGAGAGAGAGAGAGAGAGAGAGAGAGTGTGTGTGTGTGTGTGTGTGTGTGTGTGACTTTCTTCTGGTGTGTGTGTGTGTGTGTGTGTGTGTACACACCAATATTAGAACTCAGGGCCTCAAGCTCTTACTTGTTTTTTTTGCTTAAGGCTAGAACTCTACCATTTGAGCCATGCCTCCACTTCCAGTTTTTTGCTGGCTAACTGGAGATAAAAGTCTCATGGATGTGTCTGGCTGTGAACAGTGATTTTTAGCTTTCAGCTTCCTAAGTAGCTAAGATTACAGGCATGAGCTACCAGTAGCTGACAGTGAGCATTTTTCTTGTGGATGCTGGTATTAGCAAATTGCTCAAGTAACTAAAGCTACACATTTAATTAAAGAGTGAGGAAAACAAACATCTTACTGGTCTCTACATATTCCTCAAATCTGAATTTGTTCTGGGGCCTTGTGCTCTCACTTGGATTTTTTTTCTCACAGCTGATAGATACTCAACCACTTGAGTATACCTCTAGTTCTAGCTTTTTGCTGGTTAACTTGAGATAAGAATCTCTCCAATTTGTCTGCCAGATTTACTCTGAACAAAGATCTTCAGATCTCAGCCTCCTGAGTAGCTAGGATTATAGGCATGAGGCCCAAACTCCTGGCTTTAAGTCTATAAATTGCCAATAAAGCTCCAAGTGACTCTGAGATGGACCATACTTTCATTAAGCATCTATAGCACTTGTAAGATTGCTTTATTTGCATTTTCCCTAATCTCAAGATTAAAGCTTTTCTACATCGTATCACAGACATTTCAACCATTGGCCTGAGTTAATTTTTTTTTTGCAGGGGGGGAGAGGGGGAAACGGAGGGGGGGGAGCACGAGGAGGGAAGATGTACAAGAGTACAGTTTTCCTATCCATTGTAAGATAATAGATAAGCATTCTTGCTTTTAACCCACTAGATACCAGTGACCCTCCCTAAATCAGGACAACCAAAAAAATGCCTCCAGATACTACCAAATGTCTCTTGGGGAATCCAGTTACTCTGGATGAACAACACTGCTCTCAAGTATAAACTCTGCATGAACAGGATTGTTGTTTTTGGTGTTCCTCTTCGCTCCTCTTCTACCAGCAGTGTGGAGCTGATGAATAGAAAGCCTAAACACAAGTGACTGAAAAGGAGTTAAACCACTTTCATTAGAAAGACCTTAAAATAAGTATGGTATGTGTTCTACACCGTGAGAATTAAAACAAAGGAAAACCTGCATGTTCCTCATGTCACAGACATAAGTTGTTGATTATAACTTTTTGAAAGCATGGCAGAGGCACTCTCAAGTTAGTGTGAGCTATTCAATACACAGATTGATGGAGACCAGTTAATGTTCTTTAGGGGGAATGTATCATAACTCTAGTAATAAACATTGAGAACAGCAATCTTCAACTGTGCCTGGTGGCAAACACTTATAGTTTTAGTAGTCAGGAAGACTGAGGCAGCCTAGGCGACATAGTGAAAGCCTGTCTCAAAATCCAAAACAAGTGAAACTTTAAAAAATGCAATCCTTGCTGAAAACGGAGAAAAATAAAACTGAAAGCACTAGGCCATTCCAAAGCACCAAACTTACGGTGATGAAGTCCTATCAACCTCATCAAAAGTAGTAATTAACCTTGCCAGGCACTGGGCTGACCTCTTACTAACCACATCTTAAGAAATGGTTGGGTAGACAATTCATCCAAAAAATCATACACCACGATCAAACAGGATTCATTTCAGGGATGCAAAGCTGGTTCAATATACGCAAATCACTTAATATTATTCATCACATCAACAGGAGCAAGAATAAGAACCACATGGTTATCTCAATACATGCAGAAAAAGCAGTCGACAAGATCCAACACCCCTTCATGATGAAGGTTTTGGAAAAATTAGGAATCCATGGAACATTCCTCAAT
>NW_012267292.1:4582489-4594668 GCF_000151885.1 Dipodomys ordii
AATGCTTGGTAAGAAATGTACGCATTATCCTGCCCATGTAATTGTAACCCCTCTGTACAGTATGTTCACAAATAAAATTAAATTAAAAAAAAAGACAGAACCCTTAATATAAAAAAAAAAGAAATGGTTGGGTAGGATAGGTAAGACTATTTTCAAAGTGTAGTATGAACTGGGAAGAAACATAGTTTGTATGTTAGTTCTGAAGCTAAAAGATCAATTCAATCAATTCATCCTGAAACTGTTTCAGGAAGGAAAATTCTATATTTCACATGTTGCAAAGCACACTTTTCTACATTTTCTTCTAAACTTAGTAAATTCCAAGATAGAGATTCTGTGATAGTAAGCATCGTTTATAAGCAATTTTATGATATTTTTCCTGTATAATATCAGTAATAACACTAAAATAATACTTTACCTCAGAGTTAGAAACACCAGTTGTAGTGACTTCTTTTGTTTTATCTACTTGCTGAACAAGGAGGTCACAGTAGAGTCTCAGTTCCGACATTTTGGTTTTCAAGTTTTCAGTGTTTTCAGCAAATTCTAAAAACAAAACAATGGTAATATAGTACTGAAATGAATAACCAATTTCCTAGTTAGTATATTATATAAAAGTGGAACATAGGGGCTGGGAAGGTAGCTCAGTGGTAGAGTGCTTGCCTTGCATGCATGAGGCCCTGGGTTCAATTCCTCAGCACCACATAAGCAAAAAGAAAAAAGCCGGAAGTGGCACTGTGTCTCAAGTGGTAGAGCGCCAGCCTTGAGCTGAGGAGCTGAGGGACAGTGCCCAGGCCCAGAGTTCAGGCCCCAAGACCTGACCCCCACCCCAAAGAAAAAACGTGGAATATATATTTATGTCAAAAATCAAAGTTTTGTAGTGTGGGTTATAGATGTGATCAATAAAGATATAGGAGCAAGAAGAATAGAAAAAGGATAGGTGCAATGATGGGTGAAGTAATATGCATTATTTATCAAGACATGACCAGTACAGGAGACAACACTGCATCTGGACCATCCAGTCAGAATTGGAAGCAGAGTCAAGGGCTCTGACACAGAGTTTTTCCTATGTAAGACAGGGCCAGAGTGATGAACTTGTGATCGCACCACTCTGTTCATACCTGGGAAACAGTATTCTGTTATGTCCTATCAGCACCAAGGACATAGCTTGTCATTTTGGCTGAAAACAGCTTCAGCATGCTGTCTGTCTGGACTAATGGCAGGCACCCAGCCATTATCAGCACAGCCACCAGAGACACCCTGGTGCTGAGGCTCTACTACAATTATTATCACTTCTGTGTCCTTTCCCATGAAAAGCTGCACATTACCACCTGCTCACAATCAAAGCAATAGCTTCAAAAATGTATACCTGATGTAGCAACAAAACAACCAATGATGAGGCCATTGTACTAGGTCTACTTGAAGAGTTAAAAACGTGCTACAATCTTTATGAGAAACACTCCCTAGAATATGTTTTTCCCACCTCATTCCATTCCAACCAATCCTTTACACTATACACACTGAGTCAGGCAGTAAACCTTGGGCACTCTTGCTCCAGTCCAAAGGAAAAAAAAAGTCATGCCATGGTTTTTAAAAGATCTAATGTCAAGTTAGTGAGCATAAGCAGCTGCAATCTGGTAATTACGTATCTATCCAACCTCAGGGAAAGGTAGGAAGAACAGGGTATTTCACTACAGAAAAAAATCCTTACCCAAAGTTTCTCTAACTCAGCCACTCTTTCCTAACTGGGTACTACATCATTTCATATCATCATTAATACTCATAGGAATCCTCCCAAGGTAGGTACTATTATCTGTTTTTCAAAGATGAGGTAACTAAGGCTCAGAAAAATTAAATGATTATGGGAAAATTATATAGCCAATAAACTATAGAGCCATTATTTGAACCCAGGTGTGTTTGGTTCCAAAGCTTGCACTCTATGTACTATGAAATGCATCTACTGAGATTCATAGCATTTACATGATACAAAGAGCTGGCTAGGTAGTCAGAGACATAACAAATAAGGGAACCAGTGGGTGATTCCCAAGGTTCTCACATCAGAGGACAATCCATACTTGCCTTTCTCCTTCTGGGTCCTACTGTCTGTCAAGCAAGCCTTGGCTGACCCCAGGGCCACCAGCCACCGCTGTCTCTCAGCCACACTTCTGGCCTTCAGGTAGAAATACTGTTCCCCAGGGATTATCAGGTCCATTCGAGTATTATCTACAGAATGAACTAGGAGCAAGCAGTGCAGGTGTTATCTATAGAATAAACTAGAAGCAAGCAGAGGAGAGTGTGACCTAGAAGAACTGTGCTTGGGTAGCTTCTACCCACCCAACTCTGGAATTACTGAAGCCTTCTTCCCACACAGGTAAAGGCTCACTAACTCTTCTAATTCACAGAAAGTTCTATTTAATCTACACAGCTCTGCTGATTAAGAAAAAGAGTCAAAGCATTACCAGAAAACAATCACCCCATTTAAGTATTGCTGCTCTGAGGCAAAACCACCTCAGTGCATTCTGCTATGGTTTGCATATGCTCTGGTCCAAAGAGAATGTAAGACCCTCCCAGGAGCTCATGTGTTGGAACAAGGTTCCTAATGTGGTAATAAGTGGTGGTAGTTTAGTGAGGAGGTCCTCAGGGACACTACTTTTGGAGAATTAAGTTCTTATAGGCCTCTGGTTAGTACTTTGGGGGCTATTATAAAGAAGAAGACAGGGTTTTTTCCCAGTCTCTCTACTTTCCTGTCTTACCATGTGATCTATTCCTCTTGCACAAGCTTCCACTGTGATGTCATTTACCATGATGTATTTCACCTAGATACCCTCACCAGACCTAGCACCAAGCTATTTAGACTTTTAACCTCCAAAACTATTAAGCAAATAAAACCTGTTTGTTTATATATTATCTAGATATGGACTAATATACAAGCCAGCAAGTAATGATTTTTAATATCATAGTTGGATTTGTCAATAGATAAAAAGCACATTTTTAACACATTTTGGATTATTTGGCAATCAAGACCACAATACTTTTCCTCAATACTTTTTTCCGTACTTTTACTATCCTCGACAACTCAGACCGTAAGTGCAAAAATCCCCAGATCCTTTTGGGAGAAGAAATAAGCAAAACACATTTTTCTTCACATTTCCTTCCCCCCACCCCCCATTCCCATCTAATCTGCTATCTGAGGCACATATTCTAATCATGTCTCAAGATACCAAATTCAAGTGTAGGCTTATATTTTTGTTTTACTTTGAGAGGTACTTGGGAGTAGGCAGGTATGTGTATGTGAGAGAGAGAGAGACAGAGAGACAGACAGACAGACAGACAGACAGACAGAGAGAGACAGAGAGAGACAGAGTGAGTTTGATACTCTATTAAAAACTGAAACTATATATATATATATATATATATATATATATATATATATAGTAGTTACTGGCCCAGGTAAGTAGATGACTAAGGAATAAGTACTAGCTACTAGCTGAATGATTAAGCAAATTGCTCTAATTTACTTTGACCATTCTTTAACCAATCTCCTTATAAAAATTGACTTAGATTTAGGTTTGATTTACAAATCTTTCCTGCAGTGACTTGACACAATGTAGCTTGATCTGTACTATGAGAGAGGTCAAAGAAAATCACCAAGGGGCTTTTTTACTTTTCCAGAAAAAGGAAAAAAAAATAAAACTTACAAGTCACTTGTTTCTCACCTTGAATTTCACAGACAGCCATTTGGATGCTCCCCTTGCAACCTTTCCAAGCATCTTCAGGAGAATCATAATAGGACAATATTCCCCCACAGAGAAGGAACCATCGAGGCTGCCAACCTGAAAACAAAAGCAGAGCATTATAGTAATCTATCTGAGTAATCTATCATGACTCAGAAATAGGACCTAACACAGGCACCAGGGTCTAGCTTCAAGGAGAAAAGGAATTCCTAAGAGAATGAAGTAGGTTAGAAGAGACTTCTATGTTTGACCCCATTTAAAAAAAAATGAAAAATAAAAAGCATTTTTAATCACATTCTTAGATAAGAGGTCTGATAAGAATCAGCAACAAAATGATGATTTTCCCAAGTAATAGGACTTACAGATGATTTTCATTTTCTTTTTACACTAATATTTTTTTGCTCTAAGATAATTACTGTTACTGAAATGAGTATTATTACTAAATAATTTATTACACTTATCTTTCTTTCTTCTGATTAAGAAAAATTGCCAGAAATTTGGAAACAGCACAACAAAGACAGTGACTTTTTGACAAAGGTCACACATAATCTTTGTGAGCACTAAATATAAGTAAAGGAGTGTGTTATTAAGCCTACCTAAAATCACACAGCTTTTAGGAGAAGGTAACCTTACTGAATTATATAGTCATCTTGAAGGTTTAGCTCCAGTCACTTCAATATTGGAGATTTTCAGGAGATAAACCACATTCAGTAAATATAGACATCTAGTCCTCTCTCATCTAGTCCTCTCAGACCACTTAATTGGTATATTTTGAGCTGGGTCTTCCTCATTATTTGTCATCCCTGATTTTTTTCTAAATAAACTGTTCAGGTTTCCTCAATCAGACATAGTCTGTCCTCTGTCTGAAACACCTTCAGGGCTCTACTGCAGCTGAGACAGTGGAGAAACAGTGTAGGTACAGACATCCAGTGGACTGTTGGGTACTGCTTCATACAAATCACATGGGCAAGACACTGTTATCTAAATGATATGAATTTATTATATATAGAGAGATTGATGTACCCCTAGGGCACCTCTAATCTATGATATGACACAGGGAAACTCCATTAGTAATCAAAAGGCTGAACTGTCAGCACTAAATCTAAAGTCAAGGGTAAGCAAGATTTTCATTCCTCATTCACTTTATCATGGATGTTTTTCTAGGACAGAAATATTCAAGGCCTCACAAGTATCATGTCTCTCACTCCCTTGAGTAAATCTGGAAAAACAGCATCCACTCTCTAATACCTAACCTAAAATATCCTAACATACAACCCTTTGTCACTGAGATAATCTTTTCAGAAACTATAGTTCATACACCATTTGTTACATTTTATATTGAAGACTCTTTCCAGGGAACCAGATCTTTTATAGATCTATAAACCATGTGATAATCCATTTCAAGCTAAACCACTATTGTATGTAACATAAGAAAAAAACTGCCAAATAAACAATGACATGAAACATGATTAGCATTTTGGAGTTGAAATCAGTCTT
This sequence comes from Dipodomys ordii, assembly GCF_000151885.1. Classification (NCBI taxonomy): domain Eukaryota; kingdom Metazoa; phylum Chordata; class Mammalia; order Rodentia; family Heteromyidae; genus Dipodomys; species Dipodomys ordii. The sequence goes on from NW_012267292.1 coordinate 4,587,715, forward strand.
AAAAGTGAAAAATTGTGCTAGTTTTATCTTAGGAAGCTGAACAATGTTAAACAGCTTCCCTCCTCCACAAAATATATCTGTAAGAAAATTAAAAAATTGCTAGGTAGGAGCAACAATGCTTGATAAGGAATGTACCCATTACTTTGCTCATGTAATTGTAACCCCTCACAATAAAAAATAAATAACTAGGTAAAGGTAATGGCAACTAAAAAAAAATACTTTCTTTAAAAAGGGCTCTGTATTTATACAGAAGTTGTAGTTACACAAGAGGAAGTTTAATATGTCACTATTTTATCCTGTTTTACTTTTTTTCTTCTCATTTTATTTGTGTTTATGAAAATATGATCATGAAGTCCTTAATTTAGTAGCTGGCATATGCAAATAACAAAACTTGTTTTCTGCAAACATAAAGTTCCTGGATTTTTCAAAAGGCATGCTAGAGACCAGAGACCAGCCAATTCTCATTCCCCTTAGATAAGACTGAAATGCAGTGACAATCTAGATTAGTACTAGAACACATCACTTTTTTATGATATCCCTCTGAGAAACTGGGATAGAGCCCAGGAATGAATTGTAGGGGAAAAAAGAGGCATAGATGATGAAAAGGCCATTAATGAATTTCTTGTTGTAAATTACCCTGGAGTGACCTTGGAAATAACAAAATACTCAAAGTATCAAAAGTACAGATGAAAACTGTGAGTCTGTACCAGTCCTTGTTCTCTCGAATTTCTATTAGACTAATCTTCCCCCAACCAGCTCACAACTCCTTTATGCTGTCCTCTACTGAGATGGAATGTGGTATCAAACTCCTTCTTTGGCTGGAAATACAGATTATACAGGAAATGTCAATGAGCAAAAAATAATTTTAGTTCTCATCATCTACCACTGCCAGAAGATGGAGAGAGGAAGAGGGAAACAAGAACATGTAAATGCCAGTTTCATATACTTTATATAATCTAGAACTATTTCACTACAGAAATACACTCAATAACTGGTTTGGGCAATTTAGCATTATATATTTCTACTCAGAAAACCCCTTTTCCCATACAACTATGTAATTTAGGCCTCACTGGTGATTCGCATAACCCTGTTCTCAATGATAGTTCCAGAAAGGACAAATGTCTCAACCAGAGATAATGCTAGTATTTTTGCTGAGATGGGGGCAAACAAAAAGTCTGCTTCTTGTTTTATTTTGGTCTAAAGGTATTTTTCTGGAGCTTCTGGCAGCCATTTTGCTAAAACAAAGACATAAGCATGCTAAGTCACATAAGGGGAAGGAAGAGTTAAGAGGATTTGAGGGGCAAAGGAAGAAGAAAGCAAATCTAGATGATAGTGCTTAGCCTCTCAATCAGATCTGGATGCCTCATGGACTTTTCAACTAAATGAGACAGCCAGTGTCCCCTTCTTATTTCAAGGTTGGCAGAGTTCTCACTAAATATAATCATCTCATTAAATACATAAAAAGCACTTGACAATGCCTCTTCATGATAAATACAAACTAGAACTAGAAGGAAACTTCCTCATCCTGATAAAGGCATCTCTACAAAAACCCACAACATATGTGCATCATTGGAGAAGACAGGTTATTTGCTCTTACCACTTCTATTCAACATTATAGTGAAGATTCCTAGGGCAGTTGGGCAAGAAAGTAAAATAGAAGACACTCAGATCCAAAGGGAAATAACAAATTTAGCTTTATTCACAGATATGCTCTTATGTAATTAAAAAATACAGAGTGAATTCAGCAAAATGAGAATTCAAATGTTTTTTATACGGTGTCAATGAACAATCAGAAAAAAATTTAAGAAAATAAAACATTTACATTAACACCAAAGGAAATACTGTAAAAAAATTAATACTGTAAAACAAATGAATGTAGAAAACATACCTTAGAGAAAAGATCATTACTGAAACTTTAAAAGATCTGAAGATCATTCTTGTAAAACTGCTACAAGATTTTTTCCCTCACATAATCTAAATGCTTTTCTACACATAATCAATAAGAAACTATTTGCAAATTTCATGGGTTTTCTTTTCTGTTTTGTATGTGTGTGTGTGTGTGGGAGACAGGGTCTCCCTAATATTGGCCTTCAATTTGTTGGCTCAAATGATCTACCTCAACTTCTAGACTAACTGGAACTACAGGCTCTTGTAACCACATCCAACTAAATTTTTTTTTATCTTTGACTAAAGTGCCTATCAATATATACAATATACATATATAATACATATATAATATATATTTCAGCGAGCATAGCTTTCTTCAAAAATACATACTTATATTTGGATCCATATAGATATTACTCATGTTAATTCTGTTAATTCTAATAAAAATGTCTTGCTTTTTAAAATACTCTTACAATCTCCTTTCATAAATCAAAATGTTTGGGGCTGGAAAGGTGGCTCAGTGGTAGAGTGCTTGCCTTGCATGCATGAGACCCTGGGTTCAATTCCTCAGCCCCAAATAAGCAGAAAAAGCTGGAAGTGGAGCTGTGGCTCAAGTGGTAGAGTGCTCGCCTTGAGCTGAAGAGCTGAGGGACAGTGCCCGGGCCCAGAGTTCAGGCCCCACAACTGACCAAGAAAAAAATAAACATAATAATAAATCAAAATGTCTAAACAGAAATGTTTTTATTTCTTTACAGATTCAAACCACGTGTTTTGTGAGTAAAACCTACTTACAACTAAAAAATACAGCAGCTTCTCTTCCTTTTTCCCCAGCAGCCTTGTAACAAGCAACTCATCCAAACATAACAATATAGAGGATGCAGGTGCCCAACACTCCATGAAATAGCCACTTAAACTTCCATGAAATAAAATTCAATCTTCGAGAGAGCGTTCTGAGTTTCAATGTGGCCAAAATAGTCAATATATAGGAAAACAGCCACTATTTTCCCCAAAATATTCCCTTGTGTTACTCCTTCATAATCTACTGCTTTCCTCACTCTTGACCCCTGGACAACCACTGTAGTGTTTTCCTTTTAAGTACAAAGTATGTTCCAATTTTCTCCCAGACTTCTTCGACTTACATATTACTTTGAAATGTTCAGTTAAATGTCCTTATATTTAGAAATTTCCAAATTTTTGTTGTTGATACACTCTTTGTACTAGAGACAATAGAGTAAGAAAATAGTAAAGACATAAATCATTCTTTTGATAAGATTAATATGGCCCAGTATGTGTGTGGCCTATCTTGGTAAATATCCGGTGTAGATTTGGAGGGAAATTCATTACTTCACTGTATTTTGTTTAGCTTTTCTTTGTAATCATGGGAAAGATAGGTAATAAAGGGTCACTCCATCTTACTCCAATAATCACCCTCTTAAATAAGTAACTAGTGTTAGTTAGCTTTTTTCCTCACTGTGACCAAATACCTGAGAATAACAAAAGAGGAAGAACTATTTGGGGGGGGGGGTCATAGTTTCAGAAGTGTAAATCCATCATGGTGAGGAGGGCAGCTCACACCATAAGAACTAGGAATTAGAGAGATTGAGGAAGGGGCCAGGGGCCAGGTATATCCATCGAAGGCATGCCTCCAGTGAGCTACTTCTTCCAACTAGGTCCTACGTACTAATGTCTTCAAAGTATGTCACAAACACTCAAATGTATGCGTTTTTGGACATTTCATATCAAACCACAACATATGCTCATGCTAGAATACATCCTATTGTTCAGTCTATAAGCTCATCATAGTTCATCCACCAATCCCCATCACTGCGGTGGTTTCCACCGTTCACTTGGGTGCTCTAACCCAAGATCCTCTCAGATACGATTCTATATTTCAGCTTCCATAGTGGAGCTACAGACAGGGCAGTAACTAAGACAGATTTATATTTATTTTTCTGCTAGGTCAGTCAATAAGATTTTTGCTGCAGCTAAGGGGGAGGGGGAAAAAGAGAAGAAACACTAGTGATGGAAACAGATAGTAATCTAGCATTAGCTAAATTATAGGATTCATAATTTACAGTAATTAATTCCACAGAACATTTTTGATCTGTTATAATTTGCCAGGCTTGTAGATTCAGAGAAAAGAAGATCACAGTCCTTAAGAAGTGGCAATTTAGCCATGCACCAGAAGTTAATGTCTGCAATCCTAGCTACTAAGGAAGCTGAAATCTAGAGGAGCACAGTTTAAGGTTAGCCCAGGCAAAAAAAAAAAAATCTTCAAGACTCCATCTCCAAAACAATTAGCAAAATGTCAGGCTAGAGGTGTGACTAACCAGTTCAGCAAACAAGTGAGTTGAAACCTGGTATTGGCAAAAAGAAAACAAAAAGTGATAATCCAAGCAACTAGGCAACTAGCTGTAATTACTACATAAAACTCTCCTTAGAAACCTTTTGTTAAGAGTCTGTTGTAAATTACCTCTATTGTATGCTTTGGGCAACTAAAGTGGATATTTATTTGTTCCAGATAGTAGTTCTTGTATATCCCAACAATACTTCACTTAATAAAGACACTTTGGTCCAAGTTCAAATTTATAACATCTAGATGTGTCATCTCAAGCATGCCTTCTAATTCTTCTGGGCATTAATTCCTAGTCTAATTCCTCTGCCCATCCCTCCAGGTTGATCACTGAGTGTCATTCTCAAACACCCTATTTGTACTCACAGCTTTAACATTGTGAAGCCGTGGAAAAGACAGCATCATGCAGACTTGGCTCAAGACTCATAAGCTATGTAACTCCAAGGTACTTATTTATCATGTGAACTTCAGCTTATTCATCTGAGAAATGGAGGCAATGTCTCCCTCATATGCCCTCAAATGAGCTGGGTGCTGGTGGCTCATGCCTGTAATCCTAGCTGCTTAGGAGGCTGAGATCTGAGCAGGAAAGTCCATGAGACTCTTATCTCCAGTTAGCCACTCAGAAAACCAGAAGTGGAGCTAATGCTCAAGTGGTGAAGCGCTCACCTTGAGCTGAAGAGCTGAGGGACATCACACAGACCCAGAGTTCAAGCCAAATGACTGACAAAAACAACAACAATAAATAAATAAATAAATACCCTCAAATGTTAACAGGCTGATCTCTATTCAAGTTCAGTATTATTGGCCAGTAGAGGGAGAAAAGCAATGTTAATCTAGATAACCAAAGACTAATATTCGAGCACATTAAAGGTACCTCAAATTTGCCTCTAAGATCCCAGTAAAAACACCAGAATGAAAGGTTAGCACCTAATTTCCTCTAGGGACAGGATATTTTAATGTATGCCCAGGCCTTGTCAAGTTGAATCTTAAATATCAAAAAATCACCAATTTAACTGGAAATTCATTTTTGTGGTAAGCATATAAATCACAACACAGGCAAAGCAGTATCCCCCAAAACTTCTTAGGCTCTACTAATATGAGATGTTAATACTCAAAGAGTTTTTCTTGAATAAACAAATGAAAAGGACCATTAGATAGTGTTAAAAGCAAACTGGTGAACCCATGTCTCTAATTCTTTTTTAAATTTTGTTATATTAATAACTTTTTTTATTGTGAAAATACCATACAGAGGTGTTACAATTACATGAGCAAGGAAATGAGTACATTTCTTATCAAGCATTGTTGCCTCCTCCTGTTTCCCCTTACCATCCCTGCCCTCCGCGCCCCCCCCCAAGTTGTAGAGTTCTTATATATTAAGAACAATCCATCCTTGTCTTAGACTACACAGGAACAATTTTATCTGATGGAAATGCAGAAAGTGGTCCAGCAAGTATTTTGCTTGCTTAGATATGAGAAAATACTGAGAAAAGTCAGCTTTCTCTGTAATTGCAAGTACTCTCTTAAATATAGTAGACTTTTCCATCTCTTCTGGTGTTGCCACACACTCTACAAGTCAACATGAGCCTGAATCTAGGGAGAAAAATGCAAACATGATGGTAGTTTTGGGATATCCTCTCTCCCTACTGTAGCATTCATTTGTTTTGTGAACAACAGTAGCTCCACAGCCTATTTATTGTCTGTTTCAAATCCTAGGCTTAATGAAATTGAACTGACTTTTACTTAATCTAAGCAAAAGTAATTTTAACAGGAAGTGGTAAGAATTAAACATTAAAAGGGGAATCCCCAACATTCCCCAGTCTTTTTCAGTTCACAGACCACTTCTATCAGACCATTTCAATCATATCCAAGACTCTAACACATCACATCCAACACCTCCAATCATATAACACATGAGAATCAGCAGGAACTTTTTTTTTCATGGGATGCCAGTGAGTCAACTGTAAAACATCTCTTAACAAATTAATTTTTCTTCAATCAGTAGTTTAGTGACCTATAAATACTATTCATCCAAAAGGGGTCATAGGACGGTAAAGTCAATTCTAAATCTTGATGATTTATTTAGATGTTTTCCTTTATCATTTATACCCCCTGACTGTCAAAGAGAATACATATATTCTTATAAGTTATAAGGAACCACAATTCTCCATAAAGGGTGAATATAAAGAGACCTGATCAATTTTGCAGGCATTGTTTATCAAATCAGCTACTCAATTAGTCTTACACAATTGTGCACCAGGTACACTGAATATATTATTCATTTCATCTTTTTTATGTGTATGTATATGTGTGTGCATGTATGTAATACATGTATGTGTATGCCAATACTATAGCTTGAACTCAGATCTTAATGCTCTTGCTTAGCTTGCTGCTCATGGCTGGAACCTGAGCCACACCGTCAGTGTGGGATTAGTCTGGCTTGTTAGTTTGGAGATGGAGTCACACACTTTTCTGCTTGGGCTGGCTTCAAACTTTAATCTTCTCATTTCAGTCTCTTAAATAACTAGGATTACAGGCACAAGCCATAGGTGCCTGTCTCTATTTCATCTTCTTAAGAAGCCTAAGCAGCCGGGCGCTGGTGGCTCACGCCTGTAATCCTAGCTACTCAGGAGGCTGAGATCTGAGGATCGCGGTTCAAAGCCAGCCGGGCAGGAAAGACCGTGAGACTCCTATCTCCAATAAACCACCAGAAAACC
>NW_012267292.1:4594718-4634858 GCF_000151885.1 Dipodomys ordii
GTGGCGCTGTAGCTCAAGTGGTAGAGCGCTCGCCTTGAGCTGAAGAGCTGAGGGACAGCGCCCAGGCCCAGAGTTCAAGCCCCATGACCGACAAAAAAAAAAAAATATTTGCAAGTCACATGTCCAATAAAGAACTTATATCCACAATAAAGAAAGCTTGCAATTCTGTAATGAAAAAATAACTAAAGTAACAAGTGGACAAAGGAAGTAAGAAGACATTTCTACAGAGAAAATTAAAAAGAAACATAACAATGACCTGTACACAACAAGATCAGTAACATCATTAGTCAGGGAAAACTAATCAAAACCACAAAATGCCATTTTATACCCACAAGGATAAGCTAACAAAATCATTCAGTAACAAATGCGGGCAGGATTGTGAAGAAACTGACCCTTCTTTGATTGCTAATGAGACTATAAAATGCTATAGCTACTTTGAAAAACAATTCACAGTTCTTCAAATTGTTAAATTAAAAAGTTAGGAAGTGGTAGAAGGCTAGCTTTGAGCTGAAAAGCTAAAGGACAGCGCCCAGGCCCAGAGTTCAAGCCCCACGACCAAAAAAAAAAAAAAAAAAAGTTATCATAAGGCCCATCATTCCGCTTAGACAGAAACCCCAAATGAAAATACCTCTACACACACAAAAAAAAGTGCACACATTCACCAAAACACATTCACCAAAACATTATTCAGAACAGCTCCCAAATGGGATAAAATCCATTAACTAAAGAATGTCTAAGCAAAATGTGGTATATCCATACAAATAGAATAGTATTTGACAATAAAAATGAATGAATTACTGATATGGGTCAAGACAGATATAAACAGATATGAAGATAGAAATAGAGTTATGGAAAACAAACCAAACACAAAAGAACATATATGTTATGATCCTATTTACGTGAAATGTCTATACTCTGCAAATCTATGCATACAGATTAGTGACTGCAAAGGGCAGGTGTAGGAGTGACTGCTACTATGGTTTCCTCTTAGGTCAAAGAAAAGCTTCTAAAATTGATTGTGCATTTACTTATACGACAGCCCACTGACCTGTACATTGTAAATACATTCATTTTATGGTACCTAAATTAGTATCTCAATAAAGATGTTAAAATCCCAACGTCCCCCAAAATGCTGACCTTTGGCTGTGAGACCATGAATTCTACTTTGGGTCAACATATTCTAGGTATCCTCCTGGTATTTTTTACATCATACAAACATAAGGGAAGAGCTACCTTCCTTTGGAGGGGAGCAAAATTATAGTGATAGCATGAAGCAGGCTTTTGTTATTTTTGGAGTACAGTACTACAATGTGTTATTATCCTAACCTGATGGACAGGTCCAAGAAGACTACCCTGGAACTCACAGCAGCAGCTCTCCTTCCACTGAATGGGCACAAAAATGACCTTAAACTGCAGTGGAAAGCACAGCTTAAAAATCTTTTTGTCATAAAACATATACAATATGTGCACGCAAAGCTTTCTTCATTTCTGAACTCCTCCCCATCTCCTACCCAAACTACTGTATTCTAGCTCAAGCATACTTCAGACATAGGTACATCATGAATTAGATAGAATTATATGACAAGCAGGAAGGACTTTTAAAAGCATTATGCAATGGAGCACTGATTCCAGAGTCATTCATTCATTGTGTGACTACAATAGCATTCTGATACCAGTGTTTTTATCTGGAAAATGAAGATAATAAAGGCAATTGCTTTTTAAAATTGCTACAAAGAGCAAATGAATACAGGTGAAATGTTTAGAATAGTAGCTGATAAATTTTAAGTGCTAGATTTTATTTTTCTATTCTTATAAACTGGTAAATCTTTTTTTTTGGGGGGGGGGGTCAGTCTCAGGGCTTGAACTCATGACCTGAGTGCTGTCCCAGAGCTTTTTCACTCAAGGATTGAGCTCTAGCCACACCACTTTGAGCCACAGCACCACTTCTGGTTTTCTGGTGGTTAATTGGAGATAGGTCTCACAGACTTTCCTGCTTGGGCTGGCTTTGAACCTCAATCCTTAGAACTCAGCCTCCTGAGTAGCTGGGATTACAGGATCCTCAGATCTCAGCCTCCTGAGTAGCTAGGATTATAGGTGTGTGTCACCAGTGCCCAGCCCTTTTGTTTATAAATGAGGAAAACATTAAGGTTCAAAATGATGGAGATATTATTAACTTTAATTCTCTGATTCCTGGGTCAGTGTGCTACAGCATTAGTATATAGCCCTCCTTTAAGATGTAAAAGATTCAAATAACAAGCAACAGTGCCAATCAGTAGTATAGTGTGTATATCACTACACGTGTTTAATCAATTCTTTTCATATAAATTTAATGTGTTACCATCTGAGAGAGATTTAAACACTAAACCCCAGAGTATTTGAAATGGCTCAGGTTTTCTTTGCTTTGCTTTCAAGGCTTATTAAAGGAGCAATGGGTACATAACTATGTTTAGTCAGTGAGTGAAAATAGAACACATTCATACAAATTTTGTATTATTCTCAGGGACTGATTTTTCTAACTAGTAACTAATACCTATAAATTTAACTAAAGAGACTCACAAAATAACACTAGTATTTTGCACAATGCAATAAATGTGGAAAGAATGATACAAGATGTCTCCAGCCAAGTGGGTCACCTTTCTTTCCTTCAAACTCTGTCTCCAGCCTTTCACAACCCAGCATTTCCAGTTCCTGAAAAGCTCTCCAAAGTAGCCTCCAGCTGCACTGTGGTCTTGGTCCACCCAGCCAGTTAGTTAGCTTGCTTTGCTCTTCAGGTTCTGCTGACTTAAAACAGCCCTCTTCAACAACCTAAACACACCCTGTCTTTCTCTTCTTCCCTCCTTCCCTCTTTTCCCCCTCCCTCCCTCTTTCCCCCTTTCCTCTCTCCTTCCTTGCTCCCTCCATCTAATCTCTTTATTTCTGTCTCACTTGGAACATGCGTCTTACCACTTTATCTTTCTGACCCACAGACTACAGGAGGGAAGGAGCTGTCTACCATGTTCAACACCACAAAGCCTACCAAATAGCAGAAGTCCAATACAATTAACAACATCAAAGGTTAAAGATGTAGCTCTTTGGTCTCAGCTGCACAAAGCCCTGAGTTGATCCCCAGAACCAAAAAGAAAGAAAAAGAGAACAAAAAAGGAAGAATGAGGAAAGAGAGAGAGAGAGGGAGGCATTGATATCCTCCAAGAATTCAAAGGATCAGTGATAAACTGATTTAATTCCTCCACTCAAATTTGTCAAAGTATTCCAAATCAAGCTGTCCACATGACATATATATATATATATATATATATATAATATATATATATATTCCATAAAAAGTTGCATAGGTTATGAATTCAACTTGGAGAAAATTTCAGAATAAACAAGACTTTGGATTGGGGTTATATAAAGTAACTGTGCAAAACCATACCAAGCTATTTTTAAAGCATCAGAAGAAAAACGTAGAAATGTTGCTATCACAGTTTCATACACAAACATGCTATTTGCGGCAGGCCAAATAGCAAAGTGGAAGAAACAAGAATGCATGTAATCCTCACAGATAATTACCATTCTTTTCCAAAGTAGATTTATCTCTTAATGAAAGAGAAAGTGCTGAACCATAATTCTAAGTATATCCAGAAAAGTAGCCAGTGTTGTGATGGGCTTCTAGGATCAGGTGCCCACAAGGAAGAGGCTTGTAGGCTCTGAGACCACTCAAGAGTGCGAGCTTTTTCTTACTTGGTAGGAAAAAAGTGTTCTCATGTGATGCCCCTTTTTTTTGGTGGGTCATGGGACTTGAACTCTGGGCCTGGGCACTGTCCCTCAGCTCTTTAGCTCAAGGCTAGTACTCTACCACTTGAGCCACAGTGCCACTTCTGGTTTTCTGGTGGTTTACTGGAGATAAGAGTCTCATGGACTTGCCTGCCCAGACTGGTTTTGAACCCGATCCTCAGATCTCAGCTTCCTGAGTAGCTAGGATTACAGGTGTGAGCCACTGGCACTGGGCTCAGTTCTTTTCCAACAGAATAGACAGTATGGGCATCACATCAAAAAGATCCCAAAACAGCCTTCTAAAGCAATTTTGCTTTATTGATGCATACACAAGACAATGGAGAGAGAGAGGAAGAAGGGAAGGAGAAAGAGAAGAGAAAAGAGGGGAGGAAAAGAGTGAGAAAGGGAAGAAAGAGAAGTGGGAAGTGGGAGGAAGTGGGAGAAAGGGAGAGAGAGAGAAAGATGTGTTTCACCAGGAAACAGATATACACTAATAGCCCTAACTGTCCATATAGAAGGAGGAAAAAACAAAAACAAGTTGAGGGGGGAGGGGGTTAGTAAGAGTGAAAGGAAATAAAGGAGAGGAGATGAATAACCAGCAACTACATTTGATTTAAGGGCATAAGATGAACACATGTGAGAGTTTATTACAGAGACTAGAAGGATAGTGTCCTGATCAAGCCTCCTCTTCTAAATGAGCAAAGTGCTTGTTAGCACCTGATGTTTCCCAAACAGACTCACCTTTGAGCTATTCACATCTAACCTACTCTAATTGTTGATATCATGGCAGATTCTTGAAAAAGAGGACAAATGTTCTGAAAAAAAATCTCTCCTCACTTTCTGTCTTCTATGATTACAGGAAAAATAAACAACTCAGGACTAATCACTCTAGGCAAAAGGAAGATATTCTAGATACACCCAACAGGTGCATTCTGTCTGGGCTGTCAGCGGACACATCCTCAAATTAATTTTGCCAAGGAATCCTGCTTGGCACACCCATTCTTACCACACCAGAGAACCATATGGTTAACTTTAAACTACAATATGCTTAGACAATTATTATACATAAGAAAGGGTGGGACAATCTCTTTTCTAAACTTCAACAAGCACAGGGATACATTATCATTAAAAATGTAAATGTCAGGCAGGCATTGGTTGCTCATGCCTGTAATTCTAGCTACTCAAGAGGCTAAGATCTAAAGATGGAGGTTCAAAACCAGCCTGGGCAGGAAATTCTGTGAGACTCTTAACCTCCAATTAACCACCAGAAAATGGAAGTGGCACTGTAGCTTAAAGTGGTAGAGCATTAGCCTTGAGCAAAAAGAGCTCTGGGACAGTACCCAGGCCCTGGGGTTCAAGCCCCCTGACCGACAAATAAATACATAAATAAAGTAAATGTTTAGCCCATTTTCCATAATTTAAAAAAAAGTTACAAAAAATGTGCCTAGCATGGTTTCCAGCATAAAGCTTGTTTTATTTGAATATATGTACAAATGATTTTTTAAAAGGTCATTGGGAATCATCTTCACAGCTGAAATATCGTTATTTCTCAAGATATTTGGAGAAATCGGATATGGTGCAGGAGAGCGTTTTCTACAACCATTCTACTCGGCCTGAAAAGAAAATGATTTTTTTTTTAATACTTGTGTTCATTGTTTTGGTGATTTCTTGAAACCTCTGCTTCAAGAACCTTCCAAGATGTCAACAATTAGGATAGGTTAGATGTGAATAGCTCAAAGGTGGGTCTGTTTGGGAAATGTCAGGTGCTGACCAGCGCTTTGCTCAATTTACAAGAGGAGGCTTGATCTTTCTAAAGTCTCTGTCAACTCCTGGATGTGTTCATCTTATGTCCTTAAATCAAATCTAATTGCTGGTTGTTCATCTCCTCTCCTTTCTTTCCTTTCACTCTACACACACACACACACACACACATCTCCTCTCCTTTCTTTCCTTTCACTCTACACACACACACACACACACACACACACACACACACACACACACTGCTAGGGAAGACAAATCAGTAACTCTGGAGCTTTTCAAACAGTTGAACTCTGACATCTGGATCCCCCAAAGATTGACATAGTGTTGGTTACACGCAGGGAACATTCAGCTGAAACCCTCCGACCCGGCCGAGGACCTGGCCAGCCTGCCCCCGCCCCGGGCCCCACAGAGCCGTAACTCGGGTGGCATCATCCGGGCAACGTGTCTTCCAGGCCATGCCACATCTCACTCTTCGGTAGCTTTCCTTGATGCTCTCTACCCAGCCCCAAGAGAAGGCCGCGGGTATCGCGATGGGCGCCAGCCTCTGCGGGCTGGGTGCTCACCGCAGCTCCAGTCCGCAGAGGTCGCGTCCAGACGCCGCCCCGGCCGCTCAGACAAAGGCCCGGCCCACTGCGCCCCGCGCCCCCCTCCACCCCGCCGGCGCGGCCACTCACCGCTCAGGTAGTTGGTCCACTTGTACAGCACCCCCTCCATGGCGCCCGCGGGCCCTGGGCCTGCTCCCCGCCCGGCGGGCCGCTCGCCCACACCCGCCGGCCTCCTCACTGGCCCTGGGCCCGGGAGGCGACCAGCTCCGACTTCAGGATCATCGCCCGGCGAGGCCCAGACGCCCACGTCCGGCGCCCGGGCCCGGTGCGGGGACGCCCGGCCCGCCTCACATCCTTGGCCCGGGGGCGGGGTCACCGCGATGGCCTGGGCGGCTGTGGCCGCGACCGGCCGTCAGCCAGCGCGGCTGGGCCGTGCCCGCTGCCCACGAGGAAGCCAAGGCGCCCGGCGGGCCCGCCGGGGTGCCACAGGCTTCCAAAGTGAGGGGACGGAGGCAGCGGTTGTGGGCGGAGCCACAGCGCGCTACCTGAGCCCGGGACCCACCAGGCCCGGAGCGCGCCCGCGCATGCTCAGTGCACCGCGCCAGTGCATCCTCTTTAACAATCCACTCCGCAATTTTAAGGATGCAGTGGCGGCGGGCCTGCGGCTGGGAGAGAGGCTGGCAGGGAAATTGAGTCCTGGGATGCTGGTCTGAGGGTAGCAGGAGATGGACGAGGAAAGAGGAGGGTGGTCCCGAGACCAGGGCGCATGAAGCCGGAGGCCTATGAAGACCAGATGGGCCACAGTTGGACTGTACCTGGGAGGCGCAAAAAGGTGGGCTATCGATTTCCCAGGCCTGACTGAGGGTCGACTTGACCTATCAGGTTATCCACTCGGATTCCTGTCCCTATCGTCCAATTCTAAATATCAAGGGCGTAGTGGTCCCGTCCTCTGGACAGGGATATGGGGAATTCGTCATGGAATGTTGTAAGACTGTGTAAACATGTGTTATCCAAATTTGGAGACCTCGCCACTGCACGTTTGGTTTGGGAAGCAGTGGCATTGACATCACCCAGGAGCTCCTTAGAAATCAGAATCTAGCACCAAGCCTAGACCTTCAGAAAAAAAACTGCATTTTTAACAAGATCTACAGGGGAATTCCTATGCATAAAGTGTGGAAATGCTCTGTTTAGAAGGTATTTTGATCAAGAAAAATGCTGATTGTGATTAAGTAGAAGGTTGAGTAAGGCTACAAATTAAGTAATGTCAAGGAAGAGTGCACTAAAATGTCAAAATGATATTTTGAAGTGAGTCTTTCGTTTTCCTTAATGTGAGAGTGCCAGATTTAGTAAACAAAACTACCATCAATTGTTGGTGTGTTTTTTTTTAATCTGAAACGCAGCTGTTAAAATTTGTGTCCTGTATTTTATCTGGGAATTTTACCTTGGTGCTTTCAAGTTTCTTCTAAACAGGCTGCAATGAACATTTGTTGCATTTGAAATTAGGCATCACTTATAGAAATGGAAGATGGAAGCTAAAGCCGTATAATTGACAACCATGATTATTACTACCATTGCTTTTTAAAGGGTTTCGACGCATTCTCTTCCATTATTTACCCTCTAAGGTCATATACAAGATAAAATAACGTAAATATAACGTTACCAGTGTTGTGGAATGAATCAGATCTGCTTTGAAGACAGCTTAAATGCTCCGAGGTCAAGTCATCAATTTACTTCTCTCTCAAATAGGGAAGAAAAAAAATACTTTCTTAAATGGTCGCAGGGAGATTGATACACTGAGAATGCACTTTGCACGCTATAAAGCACTTTCTAAGTCCTTAAAATTAATACTCTGAATAAATAGTAACAGGAGCCTTGGATCCTGGCATTTTGTGGGGGACCCTCTCCGAAAGCTAAAGTGAATTAGCCCTTCCTGAAACTCCCACAGTGTCACCTGCCCCAGAATCTTTCAACCCAGCTGATCAAGAGTGCTAAAGAGGTAAATCCACCCAAGGAGTTTCCAGGTTATGGCTGGAAAACCCCTTTCCCTAACTCCCAGCTAAGAGGAGTTGTTTGATCCTACAGGATCTAGGACCTTGCTTTGGTGGCTGCAGGGTAAGCATACTGGTAAATTACATTACTGCAGAGGCATTGGCTTGAGCGGCATGTGATCGACAATTCCTCCAGCCAATGGAAAGCCAGCTTTCTCGTGAGGCTGTGATAGAAGAGCCAATCAGGTCTAGGCTGGTGTTTAACTCTTTAAAAGTCAGTCCTCCCGAGGGTGGGAGAGTTGGTAGTGAAAGTGCCACGTCGGCTTAGAAGGTGTCCTGAATTTGCTGGAGGCCAAAGTCCCCAAGCCTTCATCTACATTTTTAACTCTGTGAAGTCGGGAGCCTTTTCCCTGTTTTTGTGGGAACTTCTTTCCAGCCTCAGCAACATGAGAGCTATCTTGTGGAACGCGATCTTGATGCTGTTTGTTAACTCTCTGAGTGGGGCTCTGATCCCAGAGCCAGAAGTAAAAATCGAAGTCCTTCAGAAACCGTTCATCTGCCATCGCAAGACTAAAGGAGGGGATTTGATGTTGGTCCACTACGAGGGCTACTTAGAACAGGATGGCTCTCTCTTTCACTCTACGTAAGTAATTAAGCCTTGCAGATAAAATAATAGACCCCTCCCTCCTTACCTATACTGGCTTCCTGTCAGGAAGGGTAGTGTTTTACCTCTTAGGGAAAAAAAAATCTGGTTCTCTTCTTTAGGGAAATAAAATCGTCAAAACCCAACTCTGTGCCATTAGATCTTTGAAAAAACTTACTGAAAAGATGTGGTCTTGATAGAAACTGTTAATTTTTCATTACAAAAATCGGAACTAGAATATTTGAAACGATGCAGAAATAGAGTCTAAGTGCATAATTGTCAGTAATTAGAAAAGCCTAAAAATAATTTTCATGTGTCAAATATCATTTCCTTAGGGAAAATGACTGGATCCCATTTTTAATTGGATGTAGGAATTAATTACTTAAAGCTTTCCACAGCCACTTTAAGAGCAAAATACACATTTATTTACCTGATAACTATATATATATATATATATATATACACATATATACACTATGTCTTTCACTATTAAACTTTCATTCAGACAGATTAGTTTTGATCCAGGCACAATGCCATGTTTTTCATAGTCATGTGCTTCTTTTCAGAAGTCAGATAGGGATGGATGTGATTATACAAGTCTGACTTGAAGGATTTGCAGGCGCTTATACTATAAACATGGTCTAGGTTGACAAGTGTAAGGATTTCCAATTAGGTATTGCTTCTATTCATTCCATTCTCAAAGCACTCAGCTAACTCTTCATGTTAGGCTTTATATGTTGGGGCCTAGTAAGATTAAGAAACTTGGGCTTTTTTTCATCTTCATCCATTATTTAATCTAGCTATCAAACGTATACTACAATTCAAGTCCGAGAAATGGGAAGACCACTGGAATCAAGTTCTTGCTCTCTTGTAGTATACCATTTACAGGGGAGAGGACAAGTAATGACTCAGATTTAGAAAGTACAAAGTATTCAGGGCACTAGCCAAGCATAGAAGAACCTCGAATGCACTAGGAAATATGGAAAGAGAAAAGACTTTCAAGAGACCTTAATTGACATGTACCTTGAAAGATAGCTGGAAGGTTTCGGAAAGAATGGAAGAAGGAGGACATTTAAGGCAGAAAGAGCAACATGAACTAAAACAGTAAAGCTATGTTATTCACTCTAGATTCCATTTTTTGATAAAATATCTTTTAAAAAATAATTTAGGTAATGAGTTAATTTCCTAGTATCGTGTGTGTGTGTGTGTGTGTGTGTGTGTGTGTGTATGTGCTGGTCATGGGGCTTGAACACTGGGCCTGAACGCTGTCCCTCAGCATTTCAGCTCAAGGCTAGCGCTCTACTACTTGAGCCACTTCCAGTTTTCTGAGTGGCTTATTGGAGATAAGAGTCTCATGGAGTTTCCTGCGGGGGCTGGCTTTGAACTGCAGTCCTCAGATCTTAGCCTCCTGAGTAACTAGGATTACAGGTGTGAGCCACTGGTGCCTGGCTTGTAAGACATATCCATCTTTCAATCCTGGTTTTCTTGCTTTGTGACTGTTTCTGTTTCTGAAGCCATAGTCTGCATGGTTCATATCTTAGCCATAATTTAAAATGTACTAAAGCAATTACTGCTAGGATATGGATTGTTTTTTCATATTATTTTCTAGTCTCACCAACTTTTTAAGATTTGCAGTTTATTCCTTTGATCATAGTGGGAAATGAAAAATGACATTTACCTAGATTCAGTAGCAATGGTAGCCATAAACCTAGCAGAATGACTTTTTATTCTATTTCATGAGATATCTTGTAATAAAAGGAAGCTATCTGAGGCTACTCAGCCCTCAACCATCCCTTACTTTCCCTGCTGTTGCCCTGACCATGCCCCTAGCAGTTTGGCAGGTTGTCTTAGACTGGTGCCTCATCAGTTCATGTGTCAGGACATCTTGACTGATTCCTTTCTCCCTAGAGCTTTTGAGGGTGTCCTCCAATCCTCTCTACCTGGGAGGAGAATTGGGAGTGAATGTAAGGGGAGATTGAGGGGTAAAAAGCAGCCTTTCCTGCCAACACAGCCATCCACAGGCTGTATATCAGAAAGATTTGTAGACAGGATATAAGATGCTATGTAGTCTTACCTATGTTCATATAGACCCTCATGTGCTGCCAGTAAATGCTCCTTAGCTTTTCATCTTTATTCTCATATTCAGCTATTTCCCATTATTTTCTTCCTGATCTATAACACTGTGGCCTTCTTAGGATAGCATAACTTTGTGATTATGGCCTTCAAAGTTGAAGGTCTTAATTAAATATTTGAAGTCAAGTATTAGCACATTTAACGACCATTTTGTCATCTCAAGTAGTAATAATGGTACAATTACTCTCTGGATGCAGGTTCTTCATCCCTAGATTCAACCAATTGTGGGTCAAAAATAGTTAAAGGTCTGGAGGCATGACTCAAGTGGTAGAATGCCAGGCTGGCAAGTTCAAATTCCTGAGATCGAACCCCAGTACCTCCATATATAGAATATTTAGAGACATTTTTCTTATCACTATCTCCTAACAATATATAGTATAATGACTATTTATATAGGACTAGGTTGTGAAATCAGTCCCTCCAGGATAACTACTAATTATAGTATCACCATTAGTGTTAAAGAGGCCAATTTATTATAATAGCTGACATACAACATATGTTCAGTTTTTAATTTATATTATTTCCACTGTCCTTTTCATACTGAGTCAGATATATGAAATTTACGTTGAGAAAAATGTGCAGTGAGTTGCATTGCTATGAAGTTGACTTGGTGTGTATGTGAAAGAACCACTGTTTAATTATTTTCAGGCTAATAAACCACCACTTATGAATGGAAAAAGTAAGCCTCCACAATTAAAAAAACTAAGTAAATATTTAAAGGTGCTGATGAGTAGAAGACTAGCCTTGCATGCATGAGGTCTTGGCTTCAAACACCAGCACATGTGTGTGCGTGCACTGCACAGACACAGACACACACACACACCAAAACAAACACAATAAATTTCTAATGGTTTTTCTTTCTATCATAGCCACAAACATAACAATGGCCAGCCCATTTGGTTTACCCTGGGCATCCTGGAGGCACTCAAAGGCTGGGACCAAGGCTTAAAGGGAATGTGTGTAGGAGAGAAGAGAAAGCTCATCATTCCTCCAGCCCTGGGCTATGGAAAAGAAGGAAAAGGTAATAGCACTACTATATTTTGATTGTAGCATTGGCTTCTTCTCTGGATTAGGAGACAGAAGTAAAGTAACTATTATGTACTTTTTCCAACTAGAAATAAACAAAGACCAGTATTCCTATAGGAATTATAATTATTTTCACTTAAGGCTTTCATATCCAAATGAGCAACTGAACCAACAATAAAATAAGATCTAGAACTGTGAATACTATTCATAACGTTCAATGTGGTGCTTACATTTTAAAAACTGTAATACAATACCTTGCAAAATGTAGTATTTTACATTTGAGCGAGTGGCATGCCAATAATCATCCTTAGGCATCTCTAGAACTTCTTCACACACCTGAGGTTCACATGCTAACTCTTGAAACTTGCCAGAGTGTTATTTGGTGATCTGTAACAAAAGATCTTGAGATGTATATAAGCAGTAATCCTGTGATATTCTTATTGGAATCTAATCTAAGGAAATAATGAGAAAGATTACTATTGCTATGTTGTTTCTAAAAGCAAGAAACTGGAACACTCTATAAGAGAATGACTGAGTTTAGCGGAATATATTCCAGTTATTAAAAATAATACCTCTAAAGATTTGTAAAATTATGGGGCTGGGAAGGTGGCTCAGTGGTGGAGCGCTTGCCTTGCATGCTCGAGGCCCTGGGTTCGATTCCTCAGCACCCCATAAGCAAAAAGAAAAAAGCCGGAAGTGGCGCTGTGGCTCAAGTAGTAGAGTGCTAGCCTTGAGCTGAAGAGCTGAGGGACAGCGCCCAGGCCCAGAGTATTAGCCTTGAACAAGCAAGCAAGCTCAAGGACAGTACCTAGGCCTTGAGTTCAAGCCCCAATATTGGCACAAAAATATAAATAAATAAAATAAAAGGTGGGAAATATAGCAATCATGTATATACTATGATAGCAAGTATAGATATGTATGTATAGAAGTGAATCACAAAGAAATAAGTAAAAATGTTAAAAATCTATTTATTTCTGGTTTTATCTTCCAAATTCTCTACAACAAGCATGTATTGTTTGTATAATGAAGAAAAAAAGTTAAGTAGACATGGGTGTCAGACAGAGAACCATTCTCAGGTATTCTGCATATATACTTCACATTGTGTAGGCCTAAATGTAATTATGGACAAAGTAAGGATCAGAAATCCTAGCCTGTTTCCTAACAAGAAAGCTAGGTACTGTGTGTGAAGCATGACAGATTTTAAACTAGAGCTGTCTTTATAAGTCCTATGTATAGATTAGGATTTACTATCCAAATTCAATTTTCAATTATTTATTTATTTATTTATTTTTTTGTCTGTTTTGGGGGCTGAACTCAGCCTGGGTGCTGTCCTTCAGCTCTTCAGCTCAAGGCTATCACCCTACCACTTAAGCCACAGCGCCACTTCCGGCTTTTTTCTGCTTGTGTGGTGCTAAGGAATGGAATCCAGGGCCTCATGCATGCAAGGCAAGCGCTCTACCACTGAGCCAACTTTCCAGCCCCAATTATAATCTTCTTTAGAGAAGCATATCTAGTATCTAGGAAATGTTTCTCTAAGGCTTAAAAGAATTCTCCTACTTTCTTATATCTCTATTACCTCACCATTAATATTTAGACACGTAGTATTAGTCTGTTACTCTTTCTCTATTCTGTATTTAACTCAACCTTATAACATAGGAACCAAATGCCATGAAACTAATTTTCCTAATATGTACTTAACACTAATTTCATAGTCTTCTAGTACACGCTTGCATGCCTCCTTGGAAAGATACCAGCTTTCCCGTCGATCTAGTGACTGTCCCCTCTCTGTCTCCATCTGGACTGGTAAGCTTGGGCTCACAATGTGAATGAATGCTGTTCTCTTTGAAACATACCGATGATCTTTCATGGAGATATAGGGAATGGGAGGGTATCTAGTCTTAACAAGTCTTCCTGGACATTTATATTAAATAGAGTTATAAGCAAACAACATTTTTTTAAATTACCCATAATTTCCTAAGGGTTTAATTTTTTATGTTCATTTTTGTTTATACTTGTTGATTTTACTATTCTGCGACTTCAACAAAGCTCCTTTACCTTTTAAAGGTTTGTTATCTCCCATTTCAGAAGTTCTTTATAAATTTTTCTCTCCCAATACTGAGAGGTGAAAAGGAATGAAAATGTATATGCATATGAATATACCTATGGATAAGGTATATATGTACTTAAGTATAGATGAATACAACATAATGAAGACCACCAAATGTTGTTTGAAAAAGAGGAGAAATGGGAAATGGTAGAGGGGTGTATTGTTCAAACTACACTTGTGTATATGCATGAAAATATCTTAATGAAACTTCCTCAGATTACAAATGTTTGTGAATTCAAAAAAAAGAATAAATTTAAAGAAAACAGTGAATAAGCCTTGAAATGCTAAAATGACAAACAAAAATTAATAAACATATAAACAACACATACCATGTCAACTTCATTGTTATTCTTATTAAATATTTTATGCATCTATAAAATTATTTGATCCCTCTTATGAATTGTCTTCCACATATGCATAATGTCATATACCAGAGGGATATTTTAAAATACATTTTTGAACTTCCTTGCATTATTTTTTAAACCTATAGGAAATTTTTATCTCAGTAATATGCATTGAGAAATTACTATTTATCAAACATAATGCTAAGTATCTTACTTTTGAATAGGTTTTCTTCCTTCATTGCCAATCCTAAAATAGAAGATATTAGATGTACATTTAAAGATGAGGAAACTGAGACTTAGATATTGTCAGGTGTGAACTTCTATTTTGACAATATGATACCAAAGCTCATTCAATTATATGCTGCCTCCCAGTGGTAGAGCTGCAGCATCATATTGTGTACTTATTTTTTCTTATTGTGTATTCTTATTGTGTACTTTTTTCTTTTTTTTACGTTTTTCATTGTAAAAATGCTGTACAGAGGGGTCACAGTTACATGAGCAAGATAATGAGTACATTTCCTTTTTTACCTCCTACCATCCCTTCCCTCCCACCTCCACAACTACCGCCCTACCCCTGCCAAAGTTGTAAAGTTCATTTTCAACATAGTGTTTTGTACATCTCAGTCCAGGACTTTCTATTCCAAGTTAGTACATCACTTGTAATTAATTCTGATTTGCTCAAGGTCCTTTATATTATCCTTAATGTACAATATGTAATATCCCAATTATATTTGAAATTTAGCATCTAGACTCTTAGGTACATACACACACATGTGCACATGAATATGTGTGTGTTATTGCTAAGGTAAAGAAAAATTCTTTTGCTTTGCTAATTTGCATTATTCCTTCTTTTACTTTATTCTACTTTTCTGAGTAAAATATAATTTAGTATAAATTAATTTCTACAATATGACAGTCTTCACTTAATTCAGTTTAGAAATATTTGTTTAGTAGCATAACTTTTCTGTTTTAAAACTTGTGGATCTTTTAAATAATAATTTCTCCTTCTCCTTTAATATAGGCAAAATCCCCCCAGAGAGTACACTGATATTCAACATTGATCTCCTGGAAATTCGAAATGGACCACGATCCCATGAGTCATTCCAAGAAATGGATCTCAATGATGACTGGAAACTCTCTAAACAGGAGGTGACATTCTCTTCTGCCTATGCTTCTGTTTTTCTTTTTCTCATACTTCTTTTTGTGTAGCTTATAGCTTACTTTTTTAGAAATATTTTCAAAGAAAATTTATTTTTATGTAAGAAAACTAATTTTTTTTTTGGTTGGCTGTGGGGTCTGAACTCTGGGCCTGGGCACTGTCCCTCAGCTCCTTCTAGGCTAGTGCTCTACCACTTGAGCCACAGCACCACTTCTGCCTTTTTCTGCTTATGTGATGCTGAGGAATCAAACCCACGGCTTCATGCATGCAAGGCAAGCACTCTACCACTGAACCACCTTCCCAGCTCAGAAACTCATTTTTGTACAAATTTCTTTGCAGAAAAACCCATATACTTTGAAAGTTGTCTTTTTCGTAAGAAATAATTGTTTCAAGAAACCTATATTGTGATTTAAAAGCCACAGGTAGGGTTAGGCACCAGTGGCTCAAACCTGTCATCCTAGATAACCAGCAGACTTAGATCTGAGGATCACAGTTTGAAGTCAGCTGGAAGAAAAGTCCTTAAGATGTTTATCTCCAGTTAATCAGCAGAAACTGGAAATGTAGCTATGGCTTTAGTGGTAGAGTACCAAACTACTATTAAAGGTACTCACTCCTGTTTTGGGGATTCCAAGTAGAGAAATTTTCAGTGGTCTCAAATGAAAGGTTGATTTCTACTCTTGGTCAAAACCATGAATAAAGTGGATTTATTATATTTGATGTAAGGATTGTAGACTTGATTTAAGTTTTGTCTCTCAACAATATTTTATGTCTCCACTATAGCAGTATTGCAACAGTTTTTAGTGGAATAAGGATCTTTGTAATTATTTCACTTTCATCAAAAAGGGTCATAAAGGAGTTGGTAGTTATTGTACATAGTAAAATGAATGATGAACTATTACTGTCAGTGTGGGTAACTTATGAATCATAGTTATTAATGAGATCCATTATATTGTAGGTTAAAGTTTACTTAAAGAAGGAGTTTGAAAAGCATGGTGCAGTAGTGAATGAAAGTCATCACGATGTTTTGGTGGAGGATATCTTTGATAAAGAAGATGAAGACAAAGATGGATTTATATCTGCCAGAGAATTTACATATAAACATGATGAATTATAGCAGTATAATTTCCAACTTTATATACCATCTATCTTTTTTTTTTTTTGTCAGTCGTGGGGCCTGCACTCTGGGCCTGGGTGCTGTCCCTTAGCTCTTCAGCTCAAGGCTAGCACTCTACCACTCGAGCCACAGGGCCACTTCTG
The DNA here is from genome assembly GCF_000151885.1 of Dipodomys ordii. Lineage (NCBI taxonomy): Eukaryota > Metazoa > Chordata > Mammalia > Rodentia > Heteromyidae > Dipodomys > Dipodomys ordii. Next base: position 4,611,441 of record NW_012267292.1, read on the forward strand.
GCTTCTTCTGTTTATGTGGTGCTGAGGAATTGAATCCAGGGCCTCATGAATGCAAAACAAGCACTCTACCATTGAGCCACCTTCCCAGCCCTATACCATCTATCTTTAAAGTGAAGGTAGTCCTCTTTAAAAACAAAAAGCAAGAACAGAACATGGTTAAACACCATGTTCTTGCTTTTGGTTTTTAATTTTTTTTATCTCATTTTTCTGATGTTATTTAAAGAATATAGTGTTATTAAGGTATTCATTTGTGTCTGGTAAGTTATTGGGAAGAAACAAGTTGTCTTTAGTAGAAGACTTCTGGATAATTTTCCACTTTCAAATATGAAGCCTTGTTTGTTTCTAATTTTAAAATCTAACAATGAGAAACATGCCACACCTAGGCTATGTTATAGCATAGGTCAACACCCTATATATCTGCTTCCCTTTATTCCCTAAATTAGATATTGACTTATTTGGAAAGCCTTTTGTACGTCCCCAGAGCTGTTATTTTCATGTTATAATGAAACAGTTGTCTTTACCTATGGATATCTCCTTGGGCACAGGAGAGAAGTAATGGACTTTTATTCTTTCCTAACTACAGCTTTACTAAGGAGATGTACAATGCTAAGTAACAAAATTTATTAATTTATGAATATGTATCCACTGAGCATTATGTAGAATATAAACTACATAAAATTCAGTTCCTACTGACTTGTGGCCTATTATGATAAATTGGACAAATCATTTATATGCTTGTTTCTTTGTAATAAAATGAATCCAAATATTGTACCATTGTCACAGATTATTTCATGTTCAGTGTTTACTTTTTACAGCTAGCAGATTACTCTTCTGATTCTTTAATAAATAAAGTTACAATCAATATAGTATATTTTAATGACATGTATTGTAAAAGAAATAGCTACATCTACCAAAACTTTCCAATTTCTGCTCCATTAAAAATAAAGTAGCTCACCAGATGCCTGTGGCTCACACCTATAATCCTAGCTACTCAGGAGGCTGAGATCTGAGGATCACGGTTCAAAGCCAGCCCTGGTAGGAAAGTCCATGAGACTCTTATCTCCAATAAAAAACCAGAAAACCAGAAGTAGCACTGTAGCTCAAGTGGTAGAGTGCTAGCCTTGAGCTGAAGAGCCAAGGAACAGTACCCAAGCCCAGAGTTCAAGCCCCACGACCGATAAAACAAAACCCACAAAAAACCTTGTCTTTAACACTTTTTTGTGCATTAGAAAAATCACTCAACCTTTTGTGCAACTCAGTTTTCTCATCTGTAAAACTGAAATGATAGAAGTACTTATTTCATATTTAGGTAAATAATATATGCTCCATACTTACAACAGCTCCTCATTCATAGCAATGTTCAATACTATGGTTCAAGTGGTAAAGCTCTAGCCTTGAACAAAAAGAGCTAAGGGACAGCACCTATTATCCAAGTTTAAGCCCCAGGAGAGACACACATCCACAGAAAAAATTTCAGCATACAGGAGGGTAAAAAGCATATCGGAAGCAGATGACTAGCTCATCAAGCATAGCAAATTTGAGGTCTTGATTTCAAAATACTGATACTAGTAAAAAAAAAAAAACCAGTAATTACAAAGAATTCTTAGATGCCTTCCAGCAGCATCAAGTAATTATGTTTTTTTTTTTTTCAATGAAGAAATGCAGCCCTTCTGTGTGGCTACCGTCATGTTTTGAAGTAGTGCCTGCATTTTTGGCAAATGTATCTAACTCTCATAGGGATTGAGTAATACCATGCTGAAGTCCAGTAAGGGGAATAGATTCTTAAATATGTTCACAACTATAGTTTCAGTCCAGTAACTATTGCTTTGGCTACTAGCACCTTTTACCTAGGAGGGAACTTATATTTCTTCATAGTTCCAGGAATTCCAGCAGGGCTAAGAAAAAGTCAAATCCAGAGTCAAACCACTCTACAGTCCCATGCTGGTGGCTCAGACTGCAATCCTAACTCAAGAGCCTATCTGAACCAAGCAGAACAAATCCATGAGACTCTCATCTCTAATCAGCTTGAAGATGTGGTGATGTGGTGATGTGGCTCATGTAGTCAGTGCAAGGGTTGTACAAAAAAGCAAACACCTCAAGCACTGAGTTACCTCTTCAGCTGCCTAAATTTTTCAACCAGGAGTTTCAGAGGTTGTTTGTGGGAAATTATATATATATATATATATATATATATATATATATATATATATAATTACAAAATGATAACAGATACTGTTGTGACCCCAGTGATATGTGAAGTCAAGGTGGGTGTCAGACCTTCATCTAGAACCAAACAGGCCAAGTGGGCCCAGCTTACATTACTGTAATGCACCTTAGCTTCTAAAATTGAAGGTTGTTTATTTCTTAGAAGAATGACATTGGGAGTTGGGTGGGTATTGCATTGAATCTGCATTACTTTTAGCCTTGTTCCTATTGTCCCAGTTATAACTCTGCCAAACCAGAAATGAGGGAATTCTTTCTATCTTCTGGTGTCTTCAATTTCTCTCTATAGGGTTTTATAGCTTTCATTGTAGAAGTCTTTACCTCCTTGATTAGGTTTATTGCTAGGTTTTATTAAGCAAGTGCAAATGACATTTTTCTCCTAATTTCACTCTGCATTTGCACACTATGGGTACACAGAAAAGCAACTTGTTATTGGGAGAATGATTTTATATCCTGGTGCATTACAAATGTGTTTCTCTTTATCAGTTCTGAGAGTTTGGAGGTTGAATCTTCATAGTCCTATGTATAACATCCTATCACCTGTGAGGAATGATATTTTTACTCTTATCCTTTCTATTTGGATCACTTCTCTCTTTTTCTCTTGCCTTTTTGCTTTGGCTAGAAATTCTAGTACTAATTGAAGAAGAATAGAGAGAGTGAGAATATTTTTTTTTGTTTTGGATCCTGTCGTGGGGCCCGAACTCTGGGCGTGGGCACTATCCCTCAGCTCTTCAGCTCAAGGCTAGTGCTCTACCACTTGAGCCACAACACCACTTCCGGCTTTTTTCTTTTTTGCTTATGTGGTGCTGAGAAATTGAACCCAGGGCCTCATGCATGCAAGGCAAGTGCTCTACCCCTGAGCTACCTTCCCAGCCCGAGAGTGAGAATCTTGTTCCCAATTTTAGAAAAAGAGTTTCCCTTTTTCCTATTTAGAATAATGCTGACCGTAGGTTTTCATATATAGCCTTTATTATGTTACAGTATAATTCTTCTTCCTAGTTTCCTCAGAGCCTTCACGTTAAATGCTGGAACTCTACTACTCGAGCCACCCCTCCATTGCAGCTATTTGCTGGTTAACTGGAGATAATAGAAAGTCCTGCCTGGGCTTGTGTGTCATTTCTGGCAATATTAGTGGTTAGTGAGGAAGTGTTTTATTGAGGAGATTTCTATCTATGTTCATCAAAATAATTGGTCTATATTCCTAGGTAATTGTTATTGTTGTTGAGTCTCTGTATGGTGTTTGAGTGAGTGCAATGCTGCGATCATAGAATAAGTTTGGTAAGAATCCTCAATTTCTATTTCATGAAAAAGTTTGAGGAGTATTCATGTTCTTATTTAATGGTTGTGTCTAGATATCAGCAGTGAATTCATCAGATTCTGGCTTTTCTTTCTTGGAGGATTCTATTGTTATTTTAATTTTATTACTTGTTATAGACCTGTTTAAACAATTTTTATCTTCTTGGCTCAACTTTGGCAGTTTGATGCTATCTATGAATGCATGCATTTCTACTAGAATTTCCAGTTTGTTTGACTGAAGGTTTGTAAAGTATTCTGGAGTTACAGCCTCAAACTCATTTGAATTCTTGTCTCCATCTTATCCCTCATTTATTTTGGGGACTTCTCCTCTTCTTTTGGTCAGATTGTTTAATGATTTATTAGTTTTCTCAATTTTTTTTGTGAGGAACTGACCTTCAGTTCTGTTGATTCTTACAATGTAGATTTTGTGTGTATATGTATGTATGTGAGTGTATATTTGTTTCTACTTCATTGGTTACTCCTATAATTTTTATGATTTCTTTTTGTATACTTGTTTTGGGATTGGGATTGGCATGTTCTTGTTTTCTAAGCAATTAAGAGATAATCATTAAAATCTTTCTGTTTTAATGATGTAAGCCTACCTAGCTATAAACTTTTCTACTAGAAATACCTTCTCTGTGTCCCAAAAATTCTACTAGGTTATTTTTTCATTTTAATTTGATAGTAGGGATTTTTTTCTTTCATCCTTGGTCAGTGCCCATACTTATTATTTTCTGTGATTTCTTTTGCTTGAATTTTGGCTTGAATTTCATTATGGTCTGACAAAATGCAGCAAGTGCTTCCATTTTCTTATATTTGCTGGTCTTGCTTTCTGACCTAGACTACTACTATGGTCTGTTTGGGAGAATGATACTTGGCACAGTTGATAAGCATGTGTATTGTGCAGTTGCTACAGGAAATATTCTGTAAACATCTGTGAAGGCCCATTGTTCTATGGTGTCATTGTATGTAAGTATTTTTGTTGAGTTTGTTCACAGATGACCTATCCATTGGTGAGAATGTGGTATTGAAGCCTCCAACTATCATCATACTGTGGTCTGTGCTTTTTTAAGTCCAACAATGTTTTTTTTTCTTTTTTCTTTTGGTCCAGTCATAGGGCCTGAACTCTGTGTCTGAGCCCTCAGCAATTCAGCTGAAGGCTAGGGCTCTACCACTTGAGCCACAGCGCCACTTCCGGCTTTTTTCTTTTTGCTTATGTGGTGCTGAGGAATCAAACCCAGGGCCTCATGCATGCAAGGCAAGCACTCCACCACTGAGCCACCTTCCCAGCCCCCCAACAGTATTTATCTAAATTGAATGCAGTGGCACTTGGTCCATAAGCTTACGACATGTTATGTCACATGGATGGAGATTTCCCTTTCTTAACATGAATTGCTCTTCTTTATCTCTTCTACTTTTCATTTAAAGCTATTTTGTCAGATATGAGTATCACTATGCCTTCCTGCTTCTGGAATCTATTTATTTCACATACTTTTTTCCAACCTTGCACTCTAAGCCAGTGTTTTCCACAATAGATTATTTCTTGTAAACACTAGAGAGTTGTGTTTTGCCTTGTGGTGCAACTCACTATCATTCTATGTCTGTTAATTGAAGAATTGAGTCCTCTGACCTTAAGTGTTAAACTTGAGATATATATAACAATTCCTATTGTTTCTTGTCCCCTACCATATTTTGGTTTTGTTTTACTTCCTGTTCTCTAGCTACTCATCTGGCAGTATATGCTTTCTCCACTATTTTGTGATCATGATTATTTTCTGTGTTCAGTATATCTTTGTGTACCTTTGGTCATATTGCTTTAGTGGTAATAAACTGCATTTGCTTTTGTTTATCATGATATGTATTTATTTGTCTCCAGTTTTGAATGAAAGCTTAGCTGGCTATTGTATTCTGAGTTGGAAGTTGGATATTGAGTGTTTGAAATACATCACTCCAAGACCCTCCCCCCACTTTTTAAAAATATTTTCTGTCAAGAAGTCTCCAGTTTTAATGGCAGGATTTCCTGTGTAAGTGATTTATTTCTCTTACAGCTTTTACAATTCTTTGTTTTCTATACCCGAGGTTACCTATAATACATCATAGAGATATTATATTCTGGTTTTTGTCAGGTATTCCTAACGACTCTTAGTTACTGACGACATTCTCTTTTTTAAGATTCCAAAATTTTCTGTTAATTTGTTTGCATCTTCTATAACCTGTTGTGGCTGACTTGATATTTCTCTTTAGGTCTGTCTCCCTTTGGTTCTCATCTCTGGTACTAAAAATTTTAAGGACCCCATGTACCAATTCTGAAATGGTAGTTCTGGGTCTGTTATTAAGCTGTGGATTTTGTCCTCAATGTCTGTAACCAACTGGGATAAAGCTAATGCCTAAATTCTATTTCTTTTCCACTGAGTTAGGTTTAGTGAAGTGCATTTCTCTGAGAGTTAGTTCAGAATAGAATGGGTGTGTGTGTGGGGGGGGTGTTCTTCTGGGTCTCAGTAATGTCCCTCATTTTATTCAAATGAAAGGTTCACAGTGTCTTTTCCCCCACTATTGTCAGATTCCAAATGAAATTCCATCACCTGTTTACTAGTTTAACATCTTCAGTACACCAGTATTATCACAAAAAAATATTGTATGCAAGTGGACAAAAATTCATATGATTTGAAGGCTAAAAGTAAAATGGTTCAAGACACCCACTCAACTCTACCCAACCCAATTACCCTTTCACCTACTGCAACAGGGGACTGGTAGAGCTTTACAGTGTTGGATTGCAAGTATACATTCTCTGGTATTCATGTGGAGGAAAATACCAATTATAATTTATACCTGAATGCAAGACCCCAGTATCCAGGGAACAAAACAGTACTCTTGGGAAATGTTAGCACAAAGGGCTAAAAACTCAACACTGTATTAAATGACAATGCAGTCTTGCATAATTTGCAATTAGACTCAACCATCTTGTTGCAATATGTGAATGACCATGCACAACAAAACTACAAATCATTTCCTGAAATAGTTCAGATTAGCAAGGAATGATTTCCTTATCTTTCAACATTTTCAATATTCATACAACCAACAGTCTCATGCCAAACCTTAGAAAGACCATTTTTAACTTACATACCCCCAAAGAATAAGAGACAACTGTGTGGGTTTTCAGAACACTAGAACATCTAGTATACCCAGGAACCCCTGAACCTAAGAGAAGCTGTGGCCACACTTAAAAAAAGTGTCAAATCTTATCAGAGATGATAAGATCAGGAAAGATGGCAGTATGGAGACAGGACAGGCATATTTCTTGATAGTAATGTTTGACACAAAGGGCTCCATTTCCCAGAAATTCTGAGTAAAGAGATAGAAAGCAATCTTCCAATTGTATGTATCATGCAAGAAGACAGGAGTAGCTATACTGATAACCAATGAAATAAACTTCAAGTAAAAATTAAAGCAAGAAGAGTCTGGACTGATGTATGCCATGCCCTAATGACAAACACTATCAACCAAGAATACTGTACCCAGCCAAACTGTCCTTCATAACAGAAGGACAAATAAAAGCCACAGCAAAGAAAAGTTGAAACAATATATCTCCACCAAACCAGCCCTACAAAAGATAGGAATTTCTAGCAAAGATTGACATGCCCAAACTAAACCAAGATGATTTAAACCAACTGAACAGACCCATATCAAGCATCGAAATAGAAACAGCAATGAGAGACCTCCCATCCAAGAAAAGCCCAAGACCAGATAGGTTCACTGATAAAAGTCAATTTTTTTCCTTTGGATTTTTTAAAGCATCCCACCAAATTCAATTTACTTTTCTTTGAAAAATGACATCTCCAATAATTAAGCCACAGAACTGAATTACAGAAAAAATTATTTTTAAAAAGGAGAAATCACAGTTGAAATATTTCAAAAACAATTGAAATTCTAATGAATGACATTTTACGACTTTCCCATTTCTTATATGGTACTAGTCAAGAATTCCATACTATGAGAATTTGGCATAGGTAGACTTCTAGTGATCTCCCATGGAAACTCTTCTACCACTACATGACTTAAATAAAAATACAAGCATTTTTTCCCCTGAACCTAGAGCAGTTAACTATAATGATATTTTATAAGAATCACAAGCAAAAACAGCCATAAAAGCTTTTTTTTAAGCAATAAGGAACTATTCCTTCACTATTTTTTCAGATGTTACTTTAGGAAGCTGAGCTTGAGTCTAGCACCTTACGTCACTCGGTCATCCTGACACCCTTGATGTTCCTTTGGACATAACTTTTCATAATTACATTTTAAGGCTGTTCATTACAAGTTTAACAGCATAATAGGGTATATTGTATCCTGTGCTATCCTCATTAATTAGTCCTAATAAGTCAGGACAAAACAAGTATGTCTTGCCACTGTTATATTCAATTGTGTACAGGAAGTTCTAACTACTTGGGCAGGAAAAAATAAAAAGCCCCCAAACTGAAAAGGAAGTTTTCTCTATTTGCAGATGGCATATATAAACCACTAACAAATACACTAAAAATCTACTAGAACTAATATTTTTAAGGAAAAATTTAACAAAGCATATATTCTGAAAAACCAAAAAATGCTAAAGGAAATACCTAATTAAGCAGAAAAGCACTTTATGTTAATGGGTTAGAAGGTTAATCATTAATAAGTTGTAATACTCCCCAAAATCGATTACAGATTGAACATAACTGTCAATCTTAAAGACACTGACATGCTAATTATGAAATTCACATGAAATTGCAAGGCCTAGAATAGACTAACAATCCTGATAATTCTGAAAATTTCAAAATTTACTACTCAACCATAATGAAAATAATATAATGCCATAAGAATGATTTATCATGGTTTACTTAAAACAATACATTCAAATGACATCCAGACCCTAAACTTTACTACAGAGCTATAATAACCAAAACAGCTTAGTCCTGGCTCAGAAATAGACCTGAAGACCAATGGAATAAACTAGCCAAGAAATATATTCTCATAGCAATCTGATATTTGACAAAGAAGCCAAAAATATGTACTGAAAAAATACAGCCTCTTCAACAAATAGGGTTGGAAAACTGAACATCAATATGTAAAAGACTGAAATTGGATTCCTGTCACCTTGCATTAATATCAACTCAAAATGAATCAAAGACCTCAGTTTTAGACCTGAAAACTTGAAACAACTACAGTAACTACATTATAACTTATTATATGCAGAAACTTTCTTAGGAGAGTTCCTTGGGCTCAGCAACATCAAATTAAAGTTTCTGCACAGCAAAGGATGGTTTTTAAGCTAAAAAGATAGCCTATAGATGGGAGATCTTTATCAGCTATACATCCAACTAGGGCCTAATACCCAGAATATACAAGGAGCGAAAGAAACTAAATACCCCAAACCTCAATAACCCAATTAATAAATGAACAAAGGAGCTAAATAGAGGCTTCTCAAAAGAAAGAATGCAATAAACACATGAGGACATGCTCAATATCTCTGCCCATAAAGGAAATGCAAATCAAAGCAACACTGAGATTTAATCTAACCCCAGTTAGATTAGCCACCAACAAGGATAAGAACAACAAATGCTGTCAAGGATGTGCGGGAAAGGAACTCTATTACCCTGTTTGTGGGGAAAAAAACTAGTGGAACCAATCTGGAAGGGTGTTTGATATTCTTCAAAAAACTAAACAAAGAAGTACCTCACGATCCAGCTATACCATGCTTGGGTACCTACCCAGAATATGATGTCAGGATACATCCATGTTCACTGATGCACTATTCATGATAACCAAGGTATGACAACAGCTGATATGACCTGTAATAGACAAATGGTTCAAGAAAATGAATATATATATATATATATATATATATATATATATATATATAATCTTACTCAATCGCAGAAAAATGGATTAACTTGGAAAAACTTATATTAAGTGAAGTCAAGGCTCAGAGACACAACTTGTGTTTTCTCTCATATGTAGAAGTTAGATCTAAAATATAAATATACATGAAAGCATATAGAGGGTTATACGTGCATATATGTGTATCTATACAGGCACACAAACAAACTAAAGGATGGTATACTCAGCAGTCCAATGGTGTAACTCTTCCTCTGAACATCTAACAAACTGCTTAACAAAATGAATACCAGCAAGCTGAAACATGTTTCGTTGGGGGAAAGGGAGGATGGAGAAATGAAGAGTAAACAAATATAGTCATTATATTCAATGTACATTATGTAAAACTTGACTAACCTGAGGGTAGGAATGGCAAAAGATGGGGAAGGGTAAAGGAGGGCTGACATTGATCAAGATGCACTGTACTCATAAGCTGACTTGAGGAACTAAAAACTGTCTGTACAAAAAAATAAATAAGGGCTGGGGAGGCGGCAGAAAAGTCCCTGTGGGGCTCTTATTTCCAATTAACTACCAGAAAACTAGAAATGGAGCTGTGGCTGAAAGTGGCAGAAGAATGCTAGCCTTAAGCAAAAAGAACTCAGACACAGCACCCAGACCTCATGAACAACAAAAAATAAATAAGTAAATAAATAAAATAGCCAAGCTCACAAAAATGCCATCATTTAAAACATAATAAAAAGCAACAATTCATTTTTAAAGGATAGACATATGTAGGCCTTTCTGGGAAGATTTGCCTGAAACTCAGAGTTAATAGAGAACAGAACTAGGTAACTATGGTACATACTGGTGGGAGATTACATTTGTTGTAGTGCTTCCTTCTGAAACTTAAATTTTGTGACGTTCAAATATACATATTATCCATTTCAAGGAACTGATTTCACACAATAGACAGAGGCTCAGGACATGTGTTGCACATATTATTAAAAGAACTTTTTTTTCGTTGGTCGTGGGGCTTGAACTCTGGGCCTGGGCTCTGTCCCTATGCTCTTCAGCTCAAGGCAAGCACTCTACTGCTTGAACCACAGCTCTACTTCTGCTTTTCTAGTGGTTTATTGGAGATAAGAGTCTCACGGACTTTCCTGCTCTGGCTGGCTTTGAACCGTGATCCTCAGATCTCAGCCTCCTGAGTAGCTAGGATTACAGGAGTGAGCCACTGCAGCCCGGCTTGAAATTCTTTTGAAGAATGAGAATGGTGAACTATCCTTCATTATTCTTCATTGGTGGTATGGTGAATTATCCTTTCATAAATTTCATCAATTCATTTGTGGTATGACAATTATAATGTCCAGACAATAGTATCCTGGCTTGCTTGGTTAACTGTATGTGATCACACAATGTAGGTAAAGGCAACCCACTCCACTTCAGAACTCAGAAGCACTCAGAAGCAAAAAAAAAAAAATTATTCTTTCACTGTAATTCAAACTATTAAAATATCATAGGAAATTCTAGAGCTGGATAATTATGTTATCACTTAATAGTATCTAACCATAATGGATACCCACTTTCCACAAAGATCTAAAAATTTGCTTCCTTGAAAGTGGCTTTTCGTATGGCTGTTCGTATTCCTTTTATTTGTTCACATATCTAAATTATTAACTTCACTTTCAGTGCTACAATATTGTTTGAATACATCATACGTGAATCAGAAAGCAATCTGACATAGATGAATTACAAAGAAAAGATATACTTAAAAGATATACTTTTTTAAAAAACTAAAATTTAGGGCTAGGAAAGTGGCTCAGTGGTAGAGCGCTTGCCTTGCATGCATGAGGCCCTCGGTTCAATTCCTCAGCACCACATAAGCAAAAAGAAAAAAGCCGGAAGTGGTGCTGTGGCTCAAGTGGTAGAGCGCTAGCCTTGAGCTGAAGAGCTGAGGGACAACGCCTGAACTCTGGGCCTGGGCGCTGTCCACGACCGGACCGAAAAAAAACACACAAAAAACCCTAAAATTTTAGTATAACATCATCGTGGAAGTGGAACTTTTAGTATGATAAGATCGAAGTGGAAGTGGAACTTTTAGTATGATAAGATCGAAGTGGAACTAAAATTTTAGTTTAATAAGATCGTGGAACATACTGCAAAGAATTTTTCTAAATTATTTAATTTATATAAAATTATATACAGCCCATTGGCCCATTGGGAGTTAAATACAGACCATGCACTGGCTGTGCTTAACAGGTTAACCATCTACTACTTGAGCTCCTACTACTTCAGCTCCTCCCTTCCCTCCTCCTGTATACTGACAGTCTTCCTTCCCTCCTGTATGCAGACAGTATTGGAGAAAGGACTTCTTTGTGTGCTGTTTCTCTTTGAGCATTAATCCTCCAAGGATGGACTCCATCCTCCAAATAGCTCGAACTACAGGCAAAAGCCACAAACTAGTGGCTCCATCTCATTTTTTTTAATTTTTTGTGAACATACTGTACAGAGGGGTTACAATTATATGGGCAGGATAATGCATACATTTCTTACCAAGCATTGCAGCCTCCTTTGTTTACCCTTCCCAGCATCCCTCCCCCCGTCCCCCCTTCCCCTCTATCCCCCCCCACCAAAGTTGTAAAGTTCGTTTTTGACAACTTGTACTTCTCATAGTTGCATCGGGTCCACCTGTATCCTTAAACGACTTGTTTTTCCCTCCATCTCATTCTTTTGAACTAACTTCCATCAAACATCAGTACCCATGGCAGAGTACCCATGGCAGAAATGAATACAAACTCAGAACATATCATCTTTTAAGAACACAATTTTATTAAGGCTGATTGAAAAAAATGAGAAATAATTTGAAATAATGTGAAATAATTTGAAAAAAATGAGAAATAATTTGAAATAATGTGAAATAATTTGAAAAAAATGAGAAATAATTTGAAATAATGTGAAATAATTTGAAAAAATGAGAAATAATTTGAAATAATGTGAAATAATTTGAAATTTTGTGAAAAAGTTAAGTCTGTGTATTTGGTGGTGGTAGAAGCAGATCAACTTGTCTGTAGGCAGGCTGAGTGGAATGTATTCCAGGTGAGTACCACGGCAATGTCTTTTCAACCTCACCAATGAGCTGCAGGAAGAAAGAGAAATCAGGACTGAATTGCACAGGACAACACCTGACAAGTCACAATCCCTTCTTTCTGAAAGTCTATCCCCTTTAGACACCTCTCCCTCTCCCCTCTCATCTCTTCCCATCTCCCCAACTCCCCTTCACCCAGGTAACCATAGGTCAGAGGGGATGAGCTAAAGGGACTTCCTTGAAACAGACAAAACAGAGCACAGCTCAGTGGCCACCTACTTGTTTTCAGTTCATCTGGAAGAAGCGTTTTCTTAATGCACGTTCGGCCGGCAACAACAACAAAGGCTTTGAAAGCAAGTGGTAATGTTTTTCTTCCAACGCCTCAAGCGTCTCCAGCCCCTCCGTTGTTCATTCCTTGGAGATGATGTTGGTTGAACTGAAGGGAATGAAGTTTCGGGGGTTTCCGAAAGTACAGGACCTGGGGGCAACTCGCTGCTTTCTTCTTCCTGTGGGTCCTGCTGGCTGGGAGATGATGCTGTTGGACACTGGACAGCAGAGCTGATCTTCTTCTCCTTCCCTACAGGTACCCAGGTGTTAGTTAAAACCGGGGGAAGAGAGTTGGGCCTGCTGCCCACCTCCTGCTCAGTGGCCGCCGGGCTGCTCCTTTCAGTGGGTTTGTCCATAGTGACAGTAGGTGCTGCTGCTGCTGCTGCTGCTGCTTCGGCTGCTGCTGCTTCTGCTGTGACTGCTACTGCTGCTGCAGTTGCTGCTGCTGCTGCTGCGGCGGCGGCGGCTACTACTGCTGCTGCGGTTGCTGCCGCAGCTGCTGCTGCTGCTACTGCTGCTGCGATTACTACTGCTGCTGCGGTTGCTGCCGCTGCTGCTGTTGTTGCTGTTATTGCTGCTGCCAAGGTTATCGCTGGATTCCCGGTAGCACTGATGTCTTCCTCAGTTTTGGGGGTTCTCCAAAGGAGGCAGGGGAGGCACACTGTTCTCCTGCTTTTCCTGCCACCACCCTTCAGCTGCTCTTTAGCAGGGAAGCCTGCAGCCCGGTGGCGCACAGGAGCGCTAGATTTCTTCAAATGTAGTGCTCTGCAGCTCTGGCATGCAGGTGAGGGGCAAGGCGGAGGCCCAGGAATAGCATACCTCATCCTGCGGGCCAGGTGTTGTTGGCCCTGGTCTTGAAGTTGTTTTAAAATTCTGTAGGTGGCCATGCAACTAGGCAAGGCTTGACTGACCTGGTCTGGATTAAAGCCAAGGTAGGAGGCCATGATATACAATATGGCTGGATCGGGCTGGGCCAGGGCATTCTGGATGGGGGGTGGTGAGGGTACATTAGCTCCTCGAAACCAAGGGTGGCACATCACTTGCCATACAGCCGGCCTTTGTTGAGGGTTGGCGGTCATCATGTAATTTAAGATCGCTTTGAGTTCAGGGGAAAAATGTTTAGGTGTTGTAAATCTGCCAGCAAGCACTTGTTTTTTAAACACAGCCCATGAACTGTCGTCATAGGGCACGTCGCCCACGACCATGTAATAAAGTAACACACCCAGGCTCCAGACGTCCACCTTCGGACCCTGGTATCTCTGCTGTTTAACCATTTCCGGAGCCCAATAGGCTGGGGTCCCACACTGCTCGGTCAGCTCCTGCTGGGGCTGGAGCCGCACACTGAGACCGAAGTCGCACAGTTTGGCCGTACCCTTGTCAAGTAAGATGTTTTCAGCTTTCAGATCTCGATGGGTAATACCATGGTCGTGGCAATATTTGACCGCCTTCAGGATCTGCCCAAACAGATCCCTCGCCTCCTCCTCCCCCAGCCTCACCATTTTATGAACATAGTCCACCAGGTCTCCTCCGTCGAGGTACTCCATCACCAAATGCAGTCGATAATCTGATTCCACCACCTGGTAGAGCTTAACGATGTTAGGGTGCTCCACAGACTTTAAAATATCCAACTCTGTGGCGAAAAAGGGGCAGTTCCTCTTATCGATGGTTTTCACAGCCACGAGGGAATCGGTGGGCAGATGTTTGGCCAGCTGGATGGAGGCAAAGCCGCCCTCACCGATGGTCCCAAGCGCCCGGTAGTGAGCCCCCAGGAGCTCCTCCTCTGAGGAAGTGGCCTCAAAGTTTCGCCAGTACCTCACCTTTCTACACTGGCTAATCATTCCTATGCTGACTAGCACCCTAGCGATGCTCTAGGAAGAAAAGTGAGCTAAACAAGTGAAACCAAATACAATCAGATCTAAATAGAAGTATTAGTATAATTAACAGTAAAGTATATAATAAGTGAATGAAATTACTATCTAACTAACAATAAAACTATGTAAATATCGAATGAATAAATGGTTAATGAGTAAATGTTAAAATGCTATCTAGTTAAGATAAAGAGGAAGGGAAGGGAAGGGAGGGAAGGGAAGGGAAGGAAGGGAAGGGAAGAAAGGAAATGTAGAAGGAAGGGAAAGAAAGAGAAGGGAGAGAGAAGGAAAAGGAAAAAGGAGAGAGGAAAAAAGGCAAAAGAGAAAAGCAAAGTCCGAGAAGTCAAAGCCAAATCGTAATCCAAATCCAAATACCTGATAATCAAAGCCAAATCAATGAACCAAATAGTCAAACCAAGAAATCACTAAACGCCCAAACAACTCAACTCCACCCTCCAAAACTACCTACAAGAGTCCACCAGTCAGCACACGATATATATAGCCAGGGTTATTGTGACCTCATGAAGGTGTTTGTGATGTCAGAGCTGCCAAGGGGTTCTGCCCATCTGGGCATCGCCCCCTGTGCCCATCTCAGTTCCTGGCCTTCAGGACGCTTCTTAGATGAGCATGCCTGGACTGGCCTTGCACTCAGGGCCTGGGCACTGTCCCTTAGCTTTTGTTATTTTTATTTATTTTTTATTTTTGCCAGCCCTGGGCCTTGAACTTGGGGCCTGAGAACTGTGAGCTTCTTTTTTCCTCAAGGTTATCACTCTACCACTTGAGCCACAGACCCACTTCTGGCTTTTTCTGTTTATGTGTTAACTGAGGAATTGAACCCAGGGCTTCATGTATGGTAGGCAAGCACTCTAACACTAAACCACATTCCCAGCCCCTGACCCTTAGCTTTTATACTCAAAGCTGGTGCTCTACCAGCGGAGCCCCAGCCTCAATTCTATCTTCTTGGTGGTTCATGGGAGATAATAGTCTCAGGGATTTTCCAGCCCATGTTGCCTTTGTATTAGCATCTTCATATGCCGGCTTCCTGCTTAGCTAGGATTACAGGCCTTACAGTAGCCATATGCTTACAAGATACTTACATTAAATATAACTTATGTTCTGTTAAATAGAATTACAGCTAAGTTTTCTCGGGTGGTTATGTAGATATTTAATATTTCTACTCATTGCAATCTAGTCAGAGTGCTAATATCTAGAATCTTAAAGTGCTCGTATCTATAATCCTAGTAATTGTGGGTTGGAAGTGGGAAGATTGCAGTTAGAAGCCAGCCTGGGCAAAATGGACCATGAGAGTCCCTGACAAGGGAGCAGGTTGGCATCATGGTGCATGCCTCTCATCCCAGCCAAGGTGGCAAGTGAAAAACAAGATGAAGGTTCAGGCTCCTGCCTGCAACAGAAGCAAATCCCTTCCTCAAAAATTACCAGCACAACACTGTTCAAAAAGAAATGTACTCAATACCTAACTTATGAATTGTACCCCCTCTGTACATCACCTTTACAATAAAATTTAAATTAAAAGATTACCAGCACAGATATGACTGGAGAGAGACATGACTCACTGTTTATAAGGTCATCTTAAAGTCAAATAGATCATCAAAACTCAAACCTGTCATATTTTTCAATATGCTTGTTGTTTCTGCTTTAATATTGGCATTATCTTTAGGTAGAATGATCACATGAGGGCTACTCTGAACACATTATTTTTTCATTCTGTTTAGATGAATGTCAAACACATGTTTGAAATGATATTTAGAATATATACTCAGATTCATTATGAACTGTGATCTATCTGGCTAAACCAAAGATGCCCTTCAGGATTTCCTAGTAGATTACCATTAATTTTTTCACCAAAAACAAGGGAAGCCAGCCAGATGTAGGTCAGTCAATCTATTTGTCCTTGAACATACTAATGATCAAACCCCAAATCTTGTCAACAGTAGCTGTTCCAGCATCTGGGTCCCTCAGAGGTGACACAAAGACTGCGGAATTTATTTTTTACCTACCGATCTGCCCTGAAAAAGTGGGTTTTTCATGGTGAAGTTCAACTTTCTTACAGGTATTTCTAAGAGGTATGAAGGAAGAACTCTGGGAAAGGTACAGTTATGGATGTTTATATAAAGTAGGCCTCTTTTCATTTTCTACATAATAGAAGCAATTCATGTAACCCAAATCCCTAAACAGTAGTGCTTTAATAAGATACCCATTGCATTGCATGCAGTTGGCCATTTATGGCTTCATTCAAATCAATGAAACCCAGGGTCTTAAACATGTGAGACAAACCTTGAATCAGCTCCTCTATAGACATAACCTTAAGATACTTTTTTTATCCTGGATTCCACATTCCCTGTGAGGAAGGCAGGGCAAGAAGCTGGCACTGACTTAAAGATGAGCACATTGAGTGCAAAGACACATGACTGCAGCCCTCTGGTGGTTCTCTGTCTCTTCAAGTCACACACAACCAAGGGATCTCAGAATGTCAGTTAACTGAAAAGAACCCTCTCCTGCTAGTCATATGAAGTCCATCTGAAAAGCTGCTTTCATGTTGAGATAATTTCCACTGTGATTATTGTGGAGTGTGTGGACTGAGGAGAGAAGAGAGCACAGGGAGAAGAAGGGCTCTGGTGAGAGAGTGCAGCTCAGTCTTTGTGGCTGCCGGTAGTCTTTAGCTCTTCTAGGTGGAGCCAGGTCCTTAGGGAGAGAGAACAGACTCTATGGGGCTTGGCATAGAAGGAGTGTCTTGATCCTGTGTGGGTTATGACTGGCTATAGCTCCCCTATCTTCAGTAGAGCCCTTACTTAAATAGATACTAGAGTTAAGTTTGGGGGATGTAGTTTGTTGTGTTGAGGTGTATGCCAGTCCTTGACCTTGGTCTCAGGGCCTAGCAGCTGTCATTGAGTCTTTGTCTTTGATTAACACTCTAGTTTGTGAGCCACAGTTCACTCCCAGCTTTTGGGTAGGTAATTGGAGATGAGTCTTATATCTGTCTGCCTGGGTTTGAACTGTGATTCTCAGATCTCAGGCTCCTGAGTAGCTCAGATTTTAGGCTGGAGCCACTGGCACTGGGCTCCTGTGGTGAATTTGCAAAGTTAGTTGGTAGCTCTCCCTGTGTCCATTCATCCTGCTTGAGAAAGCAGTGGGCTGGGAGTGGTTGTTCCTTCTCCTCAGCTAATTAAGAAGGCTTTGCTACAGTGTGTCATTTGCATAAGATATAATGCTTTGATCTCTTTCTTGCTCTCATCCATTCTTCTTTTTGCTCAACTTTCCCCTTTATCCACTCATACTTGATCCACTCTTTCAATTTATTCATTTATTCAACATATCCACAAATCCACAAACAACATACACACAAACACACACAGACACACACACACACACAGTGACAGAGAGGGAGAGGGAGAGAGAGCATTCCCTCCTGTTTTTATTCATTTCAAGTGGAGAGATAATATAATAATCCTTCTGGAGTAATCTTCCAGTTATATTCTTTTGTTTTTGTTTGTTTTTTTGCCGGTCATGGGCCTGAACTCGAACTCTGGGCCTGGGCGCTGTCCCTCAGCTCTTCAGTTCAAGGCTAGCACTCTACCACTTGAGACACAGCACCATTTCTGGCTTTTTCTGTTATGTGGTGCTGAGGAATCAAACCCAGGGCCTCAAGCATGCAAGGCAAGCGCTCTACCACTGAGCCACCTTCCCAGCCCCTTGAGTTATATTCTCAAAAAATTAAAAAAAAAAAATCTCCAGTAATCTTAACATGTAACAACCAGCAGGGCCCCGTGGCCTGGCCTGCAGGAGGGGCGGGGCATTGAGAGGCTGATGTCACAGCCCATGGGACGTGCGGCAGAAGAGCCATGCTGTGATGCCAAAGGGGTGGGGCATGCTGGGGGAGGGGCGTGCTGCTGGAGGGGTGGGGCGTTGATCCCCACATGCTGGGCTGCCTATTGGGATTGGACCTGGGCAGCTTGGGGGAGGAGCCTGAAGGGCGGTTTGAAATCATTGGTTGGGGAGGGGCGCAGCCTATCTGGGTATACATAGGCTGCGTGTTCCTAGGTGGGGTGGAGAGTAGCGGAAAAACCAGAGTCTTGAGGGGAGTAGAGAAGAGGTGGGGAGGGGAAAGATCCAGAGTCCTGAAGAGGGCAGGCCTGAGGAGGGCAGGGCAAGCCTCGAGAGGCCATGTGGGACCACCTCCAGAGGTCATTCGGGGCCTCCTCAGGAGGTCATTGTGGGCCTCCTCCAGGGGCCTGGGCAAAGGCTCGTGGGGCGCGGAGCAGAGCGGCCTGCGGAGAGTGGAGAGGCCTGCAGAGAAAGAGCAAGCGCGGAAGGGAGCAGCCTTCCCCTTCGGAGCGCTGGAGGACTGAGGTTTGGAGGTTTGCAGACCCCCTAATAAAGGTCTGGTGGCGGGGAGCAGGAATGGCTGTTGGAGGCTCGAGGCTTGGAGGTCGAGGCTGCTCCTGGTTCTGGGGATCTAGCCCAGGACAAGGTGGTCTCAGGACCCCTTTCTGATGTAAACAGTGTAAATAAACTTTTGTCCACCTTTAACTGTGCCTCGATGGATTCTCTCGCTCCTCAGGGGTCATAAGTAACCCTTGAACACTTCCTATATTAACATTTATTTTTCTATTGGTTTGTGCTTATGAATCTTTCCAAAGATGCATTTGTATTCATTATTTTACATTTTTTATAGATGTGGTCATTCCCACTGAGTGTTCGTGGGTTTACTTGAAATTTAATTAGTTTTAATGAACATGGTTGTGAAGGTAGCTTTAGTGCAGCCTTGCAGCATTATTTACCAAAGCCCAAATGCCCCTCCGTGGATGAACGGATCAAGAAAATGTGGTATATCCACAATGGAATTCTATGCTTCCATCAGAAAGAGTGTTATTGCTCCGTTTGTAAGAACATGGAAAGTCTTGGAAAAAACTAAATGAAGTAAGCCTGACACAAAGAAACATAGGTTGCATGGTTTCCCTCATTTGTGGTAGCTAGAATGTCATAACTCTACAAGTAAACACACTGGGTGGTAAGTAAGGGGTTACAAATGAATTTGCAAGTAAACATTCTGGGTGGTATGTAAGGAGTTAGAAATGAATGAAGTATAACAGACTCCAAGGAGAGCACAAACAGTGAAATTCCTTAAAAAGACTAAGGGAAAGCCCAACAAATTAAGTACCAGGAAATAGATATTTGCAAGAGGGGATGGTGAGACAAAGGAGAGGAGAGGGGTAGAAGACTGAAGAGGGAAAGGGGAAGGAATTCAGGCAAGAATTCATTGTGTATATGACAGAATTGAAAAATATAAGGGAAGGGTCAAACACAGGGTGAAGTTTTAGATGTGATGACAGAGGTCAAGATACATTGTACATATAAACTGCTTTGTTAAATGTCAAATACGGATTTACATATATGTACATAAAGACGCTGGGTGCCTGTGGCTCTCACCTGTAAATTCTAGCTACTCAGGAAGCTGATATTGCAGGATCATGTTTAGAAGCTAGCCAGGGCAAAAAGTCCAGGAGACTCTACCTCCATCAAAAAGCTGGAAGTAGAGCTGTGGCTTAAGTGGTAGAATACTAGCCTTGAGCGCAAAAGCTCAAAGGACAGTGCTCAGGCCCTAAATTCAAACCCCAGGAGTAGCATACACATGAAAAATAAATTTTAAAAATAAAGCAGAATTACTATTGAATAGATACTATTATTAAATAGATTTTTTATCTTGAATTAAAAAGTTGATTTTAGCTAGGCACTGTTAACTCACACCTGTAATCCTAGCTACTCAGGAGACTGAGATCTGATTATCAAGGATTGAAGCCAGCCCTGACAGGAAAGTCTCTGACACTCTTCAATTAACTACTAAGAAATCCAGAAATGGAGTTGTGGCTCAGATGGTAGCGTGCTAATCTTGAGCACAAAAGCTCAGAGACAGTGCCTGGGCCCTGAGTTCAAGTGTCAGAACTGGCACACACACACAAAAGATTGATTTTATAATCATCTCAAATTGGTTTTATCCTAAATATTTGAAAAATTCCTTCCTATTTTTCTGTTCATTTGCCTTTGTGTACTTCCCTTTTAGGGACAATTTCCTGGATGCTTCTGGTACCATTCAGAAATGTCTCTAGTTTTGTAGATTAATCTTAGGGCTAACTCTGAATTGCATCTGTCACTTCATGAGAGGGATGACTACCCACCAAAAATTAACCTGCTCACTTCCATGTTGGTTTTGTTTTTAAGGAATTGTGAACAATTTCATCACATACAGACTATGTTCACTGATTATACATCAATATTTTCCTCATGTGGAATTCTTGAGAAGAGTATACTGTTAATATCTTGCTTTGAAGAAATCATCTTGAAAACACTTATTTCTGACAGATTTCTGAACTTGTAAAGTAATAATTAAGAGAGCCTTAGCTTGTGAAATGGGAGGAAGGAAAGCAGTTTGTGAGGGACCATATTTCTTTATCTTGTGTGAATTTGTGTCAATTCTTAGCTAAACATTTTGGTACAAGTGTGAAATGGAAACATAAACAGATTATGGTTGTGTTTAGATTGTTGGCTGTTTTAGATCAGTGATACCTTTGCATCCTCCCACTAGTGAGAGTGATCAGACGTGATTGTGACTTCACATGTATGTCATTGGACTCATTAACACTGCTTTGTGTGTCATAGTTATATATGACTATGTTGAAGTATAATTTTGTAAAAAAATGTTAAAGCACCAATATCCTCAGCAGCTTTATTGGTTCTTTCCTTTACCTGCATCCTCCCTTATTCCCTCACTCCTTTCCTTCCTTCCCTGCCCTCTTCCCCTCCCTCCCTCAGTACTGAGGACTGAACCTAAAATCTTGTGAATGCTAAGCATGTATATATACCCCCAGGACTTCTTAACCGCTATTCTAGGTCTTATGTCAAAAGCAAGTGAAGAGATGGACAGTGAGAGGAGATGGGTATAGCAGCACTTACAGTGTACCTGATTGTCTATTTATGTCTTCTTTGTCAGAAAATCTGGGGTTTGATTTAAATGATCTTGACATTAGCATTAAACCTTGGGCATTAAGGGAGCTAATTCATGGTGCATTTTTAGCACAGAAAAAGTTGTTTGGGGGCTTGAGGGATGGCAGAGAGGATGGTAGTTATTATCATTGTTGCTTTGATTTGTGATTTTGTTATGCATATAGACAGATGGACATTGATTTATGCGTGCTGAGTAAATTAGTGCATAAAATGCCATTTTGTGATTAGGTGGAATGCTGGCATGCCATAAAAATAAGAAGAAACAATGATTTCTGGTTCACATAAAATTAATTTTTTTCCTTTCTTACTCATGATGTAGGATATTGCTTACATTTATAATTCTATTTAGATTTCAGCATGCTGTTTTTCCTCAGTGAATTAAGCAAGTGATAATTTCTTAGTGTTTGAAAACTGTAAATAGGAAAGAATTTGTGTTTTATAAAAAATGCTTATTCTACCTTTTTACTTAAAGAAAAACAACTGGAATTTATGACGGTCCATTTTTTTTGTTGTATATTTGTTTCTTTTTTAGTGTTGGAGATCAAACCTGGAACTTTCCACATGCTAGACAACCATTTCACAATGATCTACATTCTCAGCCTAAGTCAGTTTCATCATCATTGTGACCTAATAGAAACAAAGTAAGGGAGAAAAGAACCATTTTACTCAGTTTCTTTTGGAGGTTTCAGTTCATCACAGTGGAGGAGCAGAAACAGAAAGGGGTCAGGAACACTTACCCATTGTCTTAATACCTCCAAGTAGACCCTGTTTCCACAATTCTACCACCATCCAATAATCTATTCAAAATCTGACTCATCAGTGGTTTCAGCCATTCATTATTTTCTGAAAGGTCCTCTCTAGAGGTGTGCCTACTGATTCTCAAGCCAATGAATCTGACAATGAGGATTAACCACCACAGCATTGTCCTGATGCTCTTTGGGAAAAGATAAAATAATTTCTCTTCCAGAGATGGAAAGAACTTAAACAGGTTTTTGATTTTGTTTTGGTCAGGCTTCTTACTCACTTTAGCTTCAAGGAAAATCTAAAATGACAGACACAATTAGAACTTTATATTCACATCTGAAATATTAACTTTGTAGTACTTCCATGTCTTAATATCTGAACCATTCTCATTTGTAGCATTTCTGTATTTCCTTTACTACAGTGGATTTAGTATATAAGGATTTGGAGTCTTCATGGAAAAAAATTCATTCTGTTTTGGGGACTTGAGAATGTAGCCCAGTGGTAGGGTTTTTCCTAGTATATTCTAGAGCCTAGGTTCAGCCCCAAGTACCACAGTAAGTAAATAAGTATTTTTGTCTCCTTTTAAAAATGTTTTATTATCATTACATAGTTGTGCAAAGAACTTTCAATTCAACGTGTCAATTTATGAAGAACATTGCATTTTGATCAATATCATCACTTCCATAACTCTCCCATCTCAACCCCACCATCCCTTCATATATTCACATATGTACATTGAGTATTATGACTATTTTCTCCCAGCATTCTTCTCTTCCATTCATCTGCTTCCCTTGTAATCTCCATCCTACTCAAACAAAACATATGTCAGCTCTATCTCTGATTCTGCTACTAAGATTTCCTTCTTTTGGGATAATTGCAGAAAGAGATCTTAATAAACGTTGGTTTCAACCGGGCGCTGGTGGCTCACGCCTGTAATCCTAGCTACTCAGGAGGCTGAGATCTGAGGATCGCGGTTCAAAGCCAGCCCGGGCAGGAGAGACCGTGAAA
>NW_012267292.1:4637835-4639278 GCF_000151885.1 Dipodomys ordii
CTGGTAGCTTTAGTGTGGTCTTGTTTGTACACATTTGGGTAAATGCCCAAAAGTGGGACTGCTGGGTCATAGGAGAGCTCTATATGGAGTCTTTTGAGGAACCTCCATACTACTTTCCAAAGTGTCCAACCCCTTTTTTGCACTTAAGATAGTACCTTAGTTCTTTCTGTGTGCATGGGCTATTATCCATATATTTTAGTCTTCCTGTCATACCTGAAATAACAAATGCATTCCACCACACTCAGCTTCTTTTTTGTCAGATCGAACTTTTCTGCATAGTCTATTCAAGAAGTTCAATCCTTCTGATCTCAGCCTCCTACATGGCTGGGATAACAGACATAAACGATTGGGTGAGGAGTCTCAAGTGTGTGCCCAGGCTGGCTTTAAGTGACAATTATCACTATCTCAGACTCCTAAATAGCTAATATTACCAGTATGAGCCCCCAACAGCTGACCTTCATTTTAGTTTCTCAGATAACATTTTTTCACTTATTTGTTGACTTTACTCTGCCAGAGTGCATGCTATGTTAATGTAACTCTGAATCTTCTTTTTACTACTCATTAGAAGACTGGAGCATTATAACATTCAACTGCTTATTGGTGTCTCCCATTGTGATCATATATCTCCTACCATTGTTTCTGTAGAACACGTTCTGTTTAAGACACTCTATACTTTAAAGTGTTTCTTCAGCAGCTAAATTGAATTCAATCAGTAAAGTTATATAGAGTAACCATGATGAATAGTATTACAAATACAAGGAGATGTGCATTTTAGAAACATCATTTTACTTACAAGAAAAACCAGAAAGATTAATCTTGCAATGAAATTCTTACTTAGAATTACAATTTTGTCTAGTGCATAATTGTTGTCTCCTTCATATCAATGATTCCTTGAGAATATTTATTTTTTTTGGGGGGGTAGAACATGCATTCTCTTTTTTTTCTTTATTCAGATTAATTACATCAATTTCACAGTATTGTGGCCTAGTGACACTTAGCTAAAGTCACAGACACATTTTAACCTTCACAATGCAAATTGTCATTATCTTGATCTACAAAGCTTATGAACTCTACAAACTTTAACAACAAAACTATTTCTTCCAAATTTGGTGATTTGCACATTTTTTTCCTTTTGTTTAGTGTCAACTGTTCCCTCTTTCCCTCTCATTTCCTCACTCCCATCGCCACCCTTTTGTTGCTTAGTTCACTTTCATCAATGTCCAGTGCAGCTGATGGGCCTCTTTTTTTTTTTTGTATTACTATTGCTACACTTTATAAAATGTCTAGTCATTTGCTATATGTGCGTGTGTGTGTGTGTGTGTGTATTTCATGCTTCACACGGCAGTAGTGAAGTTGTTTTTTGCATAAGACTGAGAAGTAAATCAACTCTCCATTTTTTCCCTAACACTATCTCTATGGTAGTAATATCTTTTTTTTTTTTTT
>NW_012267292.1:4645710-4674874 GCF_000151885.1 Dipodomys ordii
AATTCTTTTCTTCTCTTTCTTTTTTTGTTATTTCTCACCTCTGGTTTTTCTCTGAGTGTTCGTCTTTTTGTTGTTGTCGGTCTCTTGGGGAGATTAAGCGTTGGAACTCGAACTCTCTTTTTGGTTGGAGAGAGCTGTGGCGGTTCCCTACTGCCCCGTCGCCATCTTGGTCCCCCCTCTGGTAGTAATATCTTAAAAACGAGCCTGGCACCCTTGGCTCGCGTCTGTAATTGTAGCTACTTAGACAGCTGAGATCCAGCAGCTTGTGATTTGAAGTCAACCTAAGTAAAAATGTCTATGAAACTCAATCTCTAAGATAACTGTCAGTAAAGAGAGCTGGAGGCTCCAGTGGTAGAGTAGAACAGATTGGCTCCTATCCTCCTGGCTTTTACCTCTCGAATGATGGCTTTATATGTGAAGCCACCACACTTGAGTATGATTTATTTTATTTTTTATTGTGAAAATACCATATAGAGGAGTTACAATTACATGGGCAAGATAATGAAGATAATGAGTACATTTCTTATCAAGCATTGTTGCCTCCTTCTTTGTTTCCCCTTCCCATCCCTTCCCATCCCCCCCCCAAAAGTTGTAAAGTTCGTTTTTCAATATAACGACTTGTACATCTCATTGTTGCAATGGGTCTACCTGTATTCCTATTTAAACAATTTGTTTTTTTCCCTTTTATATAGTCACAGAATTTTACAATTGGCGAATAATTAATTATAGATTACTTGCATTTCATCACTGCAAAAGAGAATCCCCGTTTGCAGAATTTCCAGATTTCTAGCTACTACTAATCCATTGACTCAGAATTTTTGACTTTTTTGGGGGGGATCCCGTCGTGGGGTCTGAACTCTGGGCCTGGGTGTTGTCCCTCAGCTCTTCAGCTCAAGGCTAGCGCTCTATCACTTGAGCCACAGCACCACTTCTGGCTTTTTTTTCTGCTTATGTGGTGCTGAGGAATCGAACACAGGGCCTCAGGCATGCAAGGCAAGCGCTCTACCACTGAGCCACCTTCCCAGCCCAATTTTTGACATTTTCTAATAATTCTTAAAGCTCACTACTTCCTTTGTATTCAGAGTAAATACAAATAGATTATCCACTAAATTCATTTGACAGTAAAATAATTTCTACTTCAAGTTTTTATTTTACTGTCAATATTATCTGAAATTCACAGTTAAACTAAAAGTGTATTCCAAATATAAAGGATAAATCATTCTACATGTTTTAAATGTCAAGTCCTCTGTGCAATAAAAGTCCTAAAATCAATAATACAGGGGGTGAAAAGCTAAAACCCAGAGCTAGGTTTATGAGTAAGTACAGAAAGCCAATAAAAAGAAAACAAAGAAGAACCTGTAATTTAAAGTCTAGTATGGTGGCCCATGCCTGTAATCCTAGCACTTGGGATGCTGAGGCATGAGGATCATGAGTTAGGGGCTCATATATAATGAGACCTTATCTCAATAAAAAAGGAAACAACAAACAAAACAAAACAAAACAATAATTCTGAGTGCTTTCCCTGAACATTTTTTTGCGCAAGGCTAGCAGTCTATCACTTTGAGCCACAGCTCCACTCCTGATTTTGTGGTGGTTAATTGGAGATAAGAGGCTCACAGACTATTGCTCACGCTGGCTTCAGGTTGCAATCCTCAGATCTCAGCCTCCTAAGTAGCTAGGTTTACAGGCATGAGCCACCAGTGACTGGCTAACCAGGAATGGTTTTTTTTTTTTTTTTAACAAAAACATTTTCATGTGTCTACATTACTCTCAATTCTGAAATTTATCTATCATGAAATAAAATAGTGCCTGTTTTGGGGAAAATAGATCCCTAAACAAAATACTCCTCTTTCCCCTAAAATCACATCCTCCCTCCCACAAATGTGTGTCTATATGTATAGAATTAGTTTGAAACTTGCAAGTGTGAGCATGCCATCTTTCTCTGGCTACAAGAAATTCAAGTTCTTCTGGTAATTAGACAATTAGCTAAAATCACAAAATTCATGAGAAAACCCTAAAAGTGAAGCAAATATACTGGTGTTTTTTTTTTTATTTTTTGGTCGGTTGTGGGGCCTGAACTCTGGGCCTGGGTGTTGTCCCTCAGCACTTCAGCTCAAGGCTAGCACCCTAGCACTTAAGTCAAAGCACCACTTCCAGCTTTTATCTGCTGATGTGGTGCTGAGGAATTGAACCCAGGGCCTCTTGCATGCGAGGCAAGCACTCTACCATTGAGCCAACTTCCCAGCCCATGTCTTTTTAAAACTAGAAACAAAACATTTATGAATTCTATCTTGTTTAAAATGAATTAGGGGCCATTCACTGAAACAACATGTTTGAATAATGGAATTCTAAAACTACCACCAATTATAATCAATAGGATTCTAGAACTTTCTTTTGCCAAAATGCAATTTATGATGGCTAAATTATATATTCAAAGGGCTTGACAGATCATTAAAATTCTTAAAGTGATTTTAAGATAGATTTAAACAACTATCTCTTTGTGTTTTCCATACTCAGTATGAGCAGTGATTCTGTAAATTGATTTGAGGGCACTCTAAAGGTCTGTTACTATGGTAACCAGATTCAGAAAAATAACCTTCTAAACATGATTGTCACAGAAGGAAGACAGGTGGCTGACTAATCTTGACTACTGCTTTTTTTTCTTATTTTTTCATGGCTTTCCTGTCAGCTTCTTGCTTTGTTTCTCACAAGATTATTCATAAGGCAATTATGAGTTTTTCTTACCAGTAGGTAAGTTTCTCTGTCAGATACCATTGCTTAATTGATTCCCATGAGATTTGGTCAATTACAAGCCTTTTCCCCCAATACACATACACAAAAAGAAGCACTAAATGGAAAATACTTCTACATGCAATGTGCTAAGGGCACATTTCAATTACATGGATGTATTTCAGGCTCCTCAGAGTCAATGCATAGGGTTACTTGGGCAATAACACTGGTTAGAAGAAAAGGCAAAAATGACATTAATTTCTTTTAATGGTCTGGGTTTGAATATTCTTCAACTACAGCAACCTTTTAAGCTTATTTATGTTTCTCAATATGCTAGATTAGTATATTTCTGTACGAATAACTTGTATGTCATCCTGAAAACAGCAGTCCATAAATATATGTGTATATAGTTGGTGTTTAATAGTCTTCAGTTGAATTTGACCAACAGGTTGGAAAAAAAATTTAGTTTTGTGTGGGCTGAAAATGCACTGATTATCTCTTGCCTTAATTTCTTTAACAATACACTAAAAGATTTCTTTTTGTTGTAACTGTTGTTTTTTACAGTTTTGCTATGTACAATAGGCTGTCCTGGAACTCATGTTCCTCTTGTCTCAGCCTCCAATGCTATGATCACAGGCATTTTCCACCATACCTTTCTGTAACAACTGTCCAATAACAGCTATTTACATATAATTTACATTTTATTTGGTATTATAAATAGTGTAGATTTGACTTAAAGTATACTGGAGGAAAACACAGGTTGAAAGAAAGCCTCTCTAACCAATGGTGCTGGCAAAATTGGCTATATACATGTAGGAACTGAACCTAGAATTTTTAAATATATCTTTTTTTTGGGGGGGTGGAATCCAGTCGTGGGACCTGAACTCTGGGCCTGGGCACTGTCCCTCAGCTCTTCAGCTCAAGGCTGGCGCTCTACCACTTGAGCCACAGCACCACTTCCATTTTTTTTCTTTTTACTTATGTGGTGCTGAGGAATCAAACCCAGGGCCTCATGCATGCAAGGCAAGTGCTCTACCACTGAGCCACCTTCCCAGCTCTGAAGCTAGATTCTTATATATCATCCTGCACAAGAGTCGGTTCTAAATGGATCAAAGACTTCAATGTAAGGCAGATACCATGAAAATATTACAGGATGGGGTAGGGAAAACACTAGGCTCCTAGGCTCAGGTTGAAACTTCCTAAGATCCAGAATCACAACAAATCAAAGAAACACTGAATAAATGGTATTGCATCAAACTGAAGAGTTTCTGCATGGCAAAGACATAGCAAGATAAATAGAAAGCCCACAGAATGGGAGAAGATTTCTACTAGTTAGCCATTAGTAAAGGACCTCATATCTAAAATATACTTAGAGCTAAAAAAAAATTAATCCCCCCCCAACATAAACTCTCATAGAAATGACGATTCAATTTAATAAATGGGCCAAAAACTTGAAGAAATATTTCCCAGAAGAAGAGGTAAGAATGGCCACTAGACATATGAAGAAATGTTCAACATCTCTGGCCATAAAAGAAATAGAAATCAAAACACTATTGAGATTCCACCTCACCCCAGTTGGAATGGCCATTATCAAGGAAACAAATAACAACAGATGGTGATGGGGATGTGGCCAAAAGGGAACTATTACACTGTTGGTGGGATGTAAACTTGGAAATCAGTATGAAGTTTCCTCAAAGACTAAACATAGAGCTTCCCTATGACCCAGCAATTCTACTTCCTAGCATTTATCCAATAGACCACAAACAGGCCACACTAAAGCTACCAGCACAATCATGTTCATTGCAGTACTGTTTATCATAGCCAAGATACAGAATCAACCCAGATGCCCCCCAATGGGCAAATGGATCAAGAAAATGTGATTATATATACATATATATATATATATACATATATATGTATATATATTCTACACTTCCATTGGAAAGAATGATGTACCATTCAGAAGGAAACAGACTTGGAAAAAATTAGGTGAAGTAAGCCAGACCCAAAGAAAGATAAGTTGCATGTTTTCCCTCATTTATTGTAACTAGAATGTGCCTATAAATCTATAAGTAAACATCCTGGATGGTAAATGACAAAATATATACTTGGACATGATAAGCAGGACTCTAGACATTTACACAGTGAGACCAAAGGAGGATATTCTTAGGGAGGTTCACAAAGGCTCAATAACTATGTACATATGATTATATAAAATGATGTTTATCAAAATGAATTCCAAGAAATGGGAACAAGAGGCTTTTGTTACTTTTTTTCTCCTTTGTTACTGTTTTTGATTTCTCTGCTTTTTGTTTTGTATGTATGTTTATCTGTTTGGGGAAGAGTAAGGAGGGAGCACAGAAATGGTAGGACAAAGGGTGAACATCAATGTAGCAGTGAGCTGGATGCCCATGACTCATGCCTGTTTTCCTAACTACTTAGGAGGCTGAGATCTCAGGATCACAGTTCAAAGGGGCAGGAAAGTCCCTGAGACTCTAATTTCCAATAAACCACCAGAAAACTGGAAGTGGTGCTGTAGCTCAAGTGGTAGAATGTTCACCTTGAGCTGAAGAGTGCAGGGACAGCGCCCAAGCCCACAATTCAATCCCCATGACTGACAAATAAAATAAAATAACTGCAGCAGTGATACTCGCTTGACACGCGGGAAAAACTGGCTGAAGAGAGGGAAGGAATGACACTGATTAAAAAGAAATGTACTCATTACCTGATGTATGTAACTATAACCTATCTGTACATCACCTTTACAATAACAATAAAGAAAAGTATATTGGAGGATATGTGTGGGCAGTATATAAGCACTAGTCAGATAAATCTATGAAACTCTTATCTCCAATTAACCAGGAAAAAGCCAGAAATGGAGATGTGGCTCAAGTGGTAAAAAATCAGCCTTGAGCAAGAAAGCCATATGAGAGCAGGAAAACTTGGGCTTGAACTCCAATAACCTCTCTCTCCTTCTCTTCTACCCTTCTTCTTTCCCTTCTTCCCTCTGTCCTTTCCTCTCCACCCTCATTCAAACCACAGCTGAGCACAGAAATATTGCTATCATATTAGCTCCATAAAAGGCTGACATTGGGACAATTTAGTTCCAGACAGCACCAGGTGGAAAAGTCTGTTAGCTTCCATCTCAGTGGAAGAAGCTGGGCATGGTGGCCAAATTTGTGGTGATTTATTTATTTATTTATTTTTTGGGTCCGGTTGTGGGGCCTGAACTCTGGGCCTGGGCGCTGTCCCTCAGCTCTTCCGCTCAAGGCTAGCACTCTACCACTTGAGCCACAGCACCACTTCCGGCTTTTTCTTTTTGCTTATGTGGTGCTGAGGAATCGAACCCAGGGCCTTGAGCATGCAAGGCAAGCACTCTACCACTGAGCCACCTTCCCAGCCCCTTGTGGTGATTTATTATGGAAATCATAAAAAACGAATTTAGAAATACTGAATTTGAGGGAATGGTAAAGTAACAGTTTGAAAGAAATCCACAGGTTTAATGTGCTTATAGTAGAAAAAAGTAGCAGTTTGAAAGAAATCCACAGGTTTAATGTGCTTATAGTAGAAAAAAAATATAAACTCAATCATCTAAGATTTCCTTTTAAGAAGCAAGAAAAAAGAAGGGCAAATTAAGCCATAAATAAATAAAAACAGCGCTGGGAAGGTGGCTCAGTGGTAGAACGCTTGCCTTGCATGCATGAGGCCCTGGGTTCAATTCCTCAGCACCACATAAGCAAAAAGAAAAAAGCCGGAAGTGGCGTTGTGGCTCAAGTGGTAGAGCACTAGCCTTGAGCTGAAGAACTGAGGGATAGTGCCCAGGCCCAGAGTTCAGGCCCCACGACTGGACCCAAAAATAAAAAAATAAAAAAAATAAAAACAAGGACAAATATAAAGAAAAATCACTGAAATTCAAAGTTGGTTCTTCAGAAAGATAGGAGGAATTAATAAATTTCTACTGATTAGCTCTTAAAAGAAAGACCCAAATTGCCAGGGGAATTTAGCATAGTTGCTGTAGATAATATGGGGATAATAAATAAGTACATGATTTAGAGTAATACTTAGCCAACTTTGTTAAAGAGAAAATGTCCTTCAAATTTTAATAAGCTCAAGAGCAAATAAAAACTTAACCATGTATGATTCATTCATAATTTAACCTTTTTCCACAAATAAAATCGCATCCCAGATGCATAGAGTCCAAATCAGGAGGAAGAAATTATATCAAGAAACAGTTTTGATGTTCTTTGAACTTACCAAGAGTAAAGGACTGAAGTAGTAGCTCCAGTAGTAGAGCACATATCTAGGAAGCATAAGGCCCTGAGTTCAAGTTCCAATATTACCAAACAACAAGAGTCTCAAACCTACCAAGAGTGTATATGTTAGTTTCTTTGGCAATTTCTTATTTTATTTTATTTTATTGTCGGTCGTGGGGCCTGAACTCTGGGCCTGAAGGCTGTCCCCCAGCTCTTCAGCTCAAGGCTAGTACTCTACCATTTGAGCCACAGCACCACTTCCGGTTTTCTGGTGGTTTATTGGAGATAAGAGTCTTACAGACTTTCCTGCCTGGGCTGGCTCTGAACCTCAATCCTCAGGTCTCAGCTTCCTGAGTAACTAGGATTATAGGCACGAGCCACCAGAGCCTATCTTATTAGTTCTTGAAAATGAACTAAAAATTTTTTCCAGTGCCAGGTGCCAATGGCTCATACCTATAATCTTAGCCACACAGAAGCTGAAATCCGAGGATCACAGTTCCAGGCAGGAAAGTCTGTGAGCTCATATCTCCAATTAACCACAAGTAGAGTTCAGGTGCGAGTGGTAGAGCACCAACCTCGAACAAAAAACTCAAGGACAGAGCCCAGGCCCTGATTCAAGCCACATGATTGGTGCATACACATGCATGTGCATGTACTCGTGTACGTATATACAGACAAAGACACACAGACACACATACCCACCCCACCCCCACCCCCCACCCCCATACATGTTTCCATAATTTTTTTTCTAGGTACAGATCTGATGAGTGTTCCCATGTGACAGTTTGTAAAAGCTGAACTCATCAGTTACCCTGTCTTCCCCACACACTTACCCTAGAAAAAGAAAAGCCTTTGCCTATTTTTGTGGGGAAAAAAGTAGAAAAATGGTGTACTTTTTAATTTTTAGCTCTTTCATCTCTGAGCATGGTTAGGTGGAATATAAATGACTATAAAAATTCAGGCTATTCAAGGCAAATTTTCCTTGCAAGCTAGCTTCTGGAAACCTTTGAACTGACTTGCTGCTAAACCTTATATGATTGATAGAAGCTAATGATTAAAGTTTTAATCATTATTTCTTGATGTTCTCCATGTTTTTAGACTGTTCTGTTCCCTTATCTATGTGTGTGGCTTGAATGGAAGCCAGATTTGCCTCTCCTATACAAAAGCTGAGACAAAATGTATTTCTGTTTCTTAATAAATATTAGAATCCCCATGTAATAAGCTTCTTGGTGAAGGCTATTGGGACGCAGATGTCTCTGCCTGTCGTGAGACATGTGGCGTTGAAGCCCCTGTGGCTGTGTGGGGACACACCCACAGGCTTCAAGATTTGAGGAAACACAAGTAGGTTGGCAGGTTCTCTAGGCTATGTACTGAGGACATAACTGGCACCAAGAACGCTATGCATGTGTTGTCCTTTACTCGAGAAGTCACAGTTCCTTGGCTGGAATAAATGAACAATAAGGTACCTTTGTGCTCCAAAGAATCCACAAACCAATGGTCTATTCTTCTACACTAGTTCCCTCAGCATTCTCCTACTATCTGTTCACTCATGTGGGAAGCTGCAAGTATAGACACAACATTCAAAAGACATGGAAAAAAGTCTCTTTCCTTCCTCAGCAACCAACCTCATAGCTCTCCTCTCCCTGGTAACATTTACTATTACAGGTTCTTATGTACCTTCCAAGATAGTCTAACACATTGTAAATGAAAGTGAAAATATATGTATATTTCTTCCCACAAACTATAATTCATACAATGTTGTGTACCTAGCTTTTTTTAAAGTCATTCACTTAATATAGTTTGAGAGTCCTTTTTTTAAAAGCACTGCAGAGAGAGAATGTAATGTCTGTTTAGTCCAGCTTTTTTTCCCCCACTTGCACCAATAATTGGACTTGAATTCAAGGCCTGGGCTCTGTCCCTTAGCTTTTACACTCAAGGCTGGTGCTCTACCACTTGAGTCACACATCCACTTCTGGATTTTTTTTGGCGGGGTGGTGTTTACTGAAGGCAAGCATCTCACAGACTTTTCTGCTTATGTGTCTTCAAACTGCAATCCCAAATGTCAGCCTCCTGAGTATCTAGGATTATAGGCAGAAGCCACCAATTCCTGGTTTTAGTTCAGCTTTGAAAGTAAACTGGATAAGCCAGGCGCTGGTGTCTCACGCCTGTAATCCTAGCTACTCAGGAGGCTGAGATCTGAGGATCACCGTTCAAAGCCAGCCTGGGCAGGAACTTCTGTGAGACTCTTATATCCAATTAACCACCAGAAAACCGGAAGTGGTGCTGTGGCTCCAGTGGTAGAGTGCTAGCCATGAGCTGAAGAGTGCAGGGACAGCGCCCAAGCCCAGAGTTGAAGCCAACAACAACAACAAAAAAACCAGGATAACATTCTAATCTAATAGGTACTGATGAAACCTGACTTATTTTATTTTCATTTTTGTTAGTCATGGGGTCTAGAGGCTGTCCCTGAGCTTTTCTTCTCAAGCCTAACACTCTACCTACCACTTTGAGCCACAGCTCCGTTTCTGGTTTTCTGGTGGTTCATTGGAGATAAGAGTCTTATAGACTTACCTGCCCAGGGTGGCTTCCATCCTCAGATCTCACCCTTCCAAGTAGCTAGGATTACAGGAGTGAGCCACCAGGGCCCAGCAAAAACATAATTTATTTCAATAGTCTTCTTTTGATAGACATTTGCTTCCAATATTTGGTAGCCCAAATAATATAGCAATGGATGAACTGTACTCATTTCACCCTGTGTCAGATGCATCTATAGGGCAAATTCCTAACATAAGAATCTCTGGGGGTGGGGTGGGGAAGAATCTCTGGGTCACTTTATAAATACACTTGCTACTTTGAGAGTTATGAAAGCATGGCTTTTGCTAACCTGACAGGTGGGCTATTTTACCTTGTATATACTAATTTGTAAGCGAGTATCTTTTCAGGAGTGGTTGCTACTACATTGTTTCTCTGAGAACTATCCTCTGACATCCATTAATCTCCAAAAGGTAGAGTATGTTTGGGTCATAAACGAACTATCAATGACCTTGACACTAGCATAAAAGACACCTGCGCTTGCGCACTTGCGCGACCCCTCCCCCTCAAGGTCCCGGTAGAAATCTATTAGACTCCAGTATAGAACTTCAGCCCTGTGTGGCATTGGGAGCGTTACTTCAAGTCTATGGGCCACAGCGACCGAGTAGTCAGCATAAGGTCTGTCTGACCAACACGGCCCTTTTTAAACCAGGGACTGATGAATCCATCAGTTACGATACCTGGTCTGCTGGGAAATCTGGCCGGGGGGGGGGGGTGTCCAGGCCTAGCAATCCAACGTCGGGGAACGCGAGCCAGGCCTCTGTCTTTAAAGCCTGATGCTCTGTGTTCAGAGAACTGCAACAAAAGGAGGAAAATCGAGAAGAGGGGAGCCCTCCCTCCCTCCCCCGCTACCCGCCGCTCCGGCTCGCGGACACCTTCCCAGCGCCGCGCTGCAGCCTCCGCAGCCGGGCTGGGCGGGGCGGGGCGCGATGGGAAGCCGGGGAGCCCGGGGCGGGGCGGGGGGGGAGAGGAGGGAGGGGCCCGGGCCACGTGATCCCAGCCAGCTGTTGGCAGAGCGACCGTGGGGGGAGGGGGGCGGGGCGGCCGGCGGAGTCTGGGAAGCGGGAAGCGCGCACCGCGGCCGCTTCCGCCGCTGCCGCCGCAGCCCCCGATGTCGCCGCACTAACCGGACCCAGGTCACAGCATCAGCACCGCCGGCCGGGCAGATCCCGGGAGCCTTCCACCCCGCAGGTGAGGCGCGCAGGGGCCAGGACTCTGCGAGCTCAGGGATTTCCGCTGCAGTTTCCCCCCCCCCATCCCCATCCCCTTCCCCACCCCACACCCCATCCCACCCTCGAGGTCCTGGGTGCATTGTCGCCTCGCCTCCAGCTGTCCCTCCGGATGCACGGACGGTGCTCTCCGGGGCCCGATCCTCGGGGTTGCAGGCACTGGCCAGCTGGAGCATGGGGGGGGGCGGGAGGGAGGGGTCATGGTCAGGGGTGACTCGGAAATATAGAGTGCACGGGTGAAGCAGGGGGACACCCCACCCCGGGGCTCAGGTTCTGCAGCCCGGTTGGAACCTGCCCCCGCCCTCCACACCCCAATCTCATCTCTCCCCTTTACCTCCCGCCCCCCCCATCTCTTTTTAATTCTAGTAAATCCAGACTTCGCTTCCTCCCGTGTTTTCTTTTCCCCGGGGACCAAGTTGCAGTTCCGTAGGCTGTTTGCCAGCGCATCCTTCACCCTTCCACCGGTGGCTCCGGTGGCCGTGGCCGTGGCCGAGAAACACAGGCAAATTCCTCTAGTAAAGCACCTGCAGCCAAGGGCAGATTTGCCAGGGGCAGGGCTGCCTAGTTGGGCCTTCGCCCTTGAGCTGCCTCTGTACCCCTGGCCTTCCATCCCTTCGCACCCCTACCCCAACCCCCACCCGGAATCCGCCGGGTCTGAGACAGCCTGAATCTGCTGTCCGCTGAAGGGCCAACATGCCAGCTGTTGCTCTGGTCTGCACGCCGAACTGAACATAACTCCCCTTACCCCCAAGCCTCCCCTGGAGATCTAGGGGCGGTTAGTCCAGTTACTGTATTTCTGAGGTGGCTGTTTGTTCACCTCAGCTTACCTTTGCCTTTTGGTTTGCTCCTCTGTGGGGGCACTATCAACATCATGAAAAGCTGGAAGGGTTGCTTGAATCTTAAAGAACTGGTGAGAATCTGGGGCTACTCCACATAACTACATTCTTACCTAAAAACATTTGTCATTGCTGTTACCCAAGCTGACCTAGTAGTAGGGTTCTCTAAATAATTATTTTCCCCTGGGTAATTGTAGTTTGCAAGTACATCGAATTATTCTGTTCCTAGCCTTCTGGTGCATGTGTATTTGTGTGTGTGTGTGTGTCTGTCTGTCTCTCTGTCTCTGCCTGCAGTATTCCACACCCAGTTGGAAAATACACCACTTGCGGAGGAAACCTATGCTAATTCAAAATGGCAGAATATAAAATCAGGCCAGACTGAAGCTTGACAGACCACAGCCAATAGCAGCTGCCCCCTGACTTACGACTTTCTAAGAGTCAGATGAAGTGACTACTCTGTCATGGGTGTCTTTACCTTAGGGCTAGTTGGGGGAGGGGAAGAAGGGGCAAAAGCATCAAGGATTAAATGGGAAGTTAAGAATCTGCAATTTTTTTTCAAACTTACAAAAATCTGGTAAAATACCTAAATGAAACTCTGATTTTAATTTGATTTTATTTAGCCTCAACTAAAGTTGACTGTGTGGCTGCTGCTGTTTTGTGCATGGCTTAGATGTTTTGTATCCACAGGGACTCTTAAAAGAGAGGAGTGTATAATGTAAATATCATCCAAGAACAGTGCACATACTAAATATAGATAGCCAAGTTTCACTGGAAGAGCTGAATTAGCACCATGAGCAAGCAAACACTGAAGCAGCAAGAAATGGCAACACTTTTGCAAGGTGACTCATTTTTAGGTTTATTTTGTTGTTGTCTTTTGCTTTTTTAACAGTTTCTTTTTTCACTGGTGTGTTGCCAGCCATCTTGTCTTTAGGAAGCAGAAAATGCATGAACATGCAAGTGCTTTGGGGATAATGGAAAACAGAAAGATGTGCTTTAACGTCTGGAGGGGGAGAGCTGGAGTCATGCTGGGAAATCTTGTTGTCAATCACATTTTCACAGCAGGGAGGCTGAATCCAGCAGGATGAATGAACTACTAAGGTTTTATTAGCTGGCTATCAACTGGCATCCAGGGTCCAAATCCAGGTCCTGCTGACCTCTATCTCCCTGTCTTGATTTCCACACGTCTTTGAAAGCCTTGGGAAAGGGGAAAAGTTTACTGTCTACTTTGAGCAATAGGAAACCAAACTGTAGGATGAATTAAAAATCTTAAAAGTGTTTAAGGTCACAGACAACTCTTTAATTTCTTAATTCAAGCCCATTTAATTTGAACTGTATCTACCAGATATTCACATTTTCTAGTGATGAGATTGCATCTCTTTTTAAGAACCAAAACTTTAATTGTAACCAATATCTTTAAGTGCAAAAATGCATTCTTTGATTTAAAAAATTAGTTGCTCGTGTTTGTGAAGAACCATTAGGATATTTCCTTTAAAAAGAAACTAAAGTGGGCCACATATCTTCATGGCTTAAATGAACCTAATTTTAAGAAGAAACAAAGCCCATGTTAAAGTAACTGAAATTATACTCAAGTCAGGGTTTTTCTGTAACTTGAATTTGAATTTTCTAAGTCATGAATTGGTGACTCCAGATCTACTAAGGCTAAACTAGAAATTGTGCATGGGTTGTTATGGTTTGGGCACAGTGGTCAGCACATGGACATTCCAGGATTCTCTTTCCACAGCCAGCAAGGAGGGAGAAGGTGGGAAGAAGCAGGGAAAAGGGAGAATGACTTGAAACCATTGGGATGGATAAGAGCCAAGTATGGATAGATATGCTGAAGTGAAGACAGATGCCACATGTTCAGTTTTAAAAAATTACTCACATGACAGCATGAATGTGTAGATAGACCAAAGATATTTAATGACACGTTTTAAAAAAATCCATAAGATTGAGGGTGTCGTTCAGTGGCAGCGCACTTGCCCAGCATTCTCTACACCCTAAGTTCTTCCCCAGCATGATAGATAGATAGATAGATAATATAAACATATGAAGCTTATGTTTGTTAGAGGGCAATCAAATTATAAATAAGCAAAAGGGTATATTTTTTTTTTTCTATTCTGGTCCGGGGTCTTGAACTCTGGGTTTGGACGCTGTTCCCTGGGCTCCTGTTGCTCAAGGCTAGTGCTCTGCCACTTGAGCCACAGTGCCACTTCTGTTTTTTTCTGTGATACATTGGAGATATGCAACAGAAATACTCACAAGACAATATGTTGGAAATGATCTGTACAACTTTGGGAGGAACAGGAGGAGGAAAAGTGGGAGAAAAATGAGGGAGGGGGAACAAGTTCAACAATAAATGTACTT
The DNA here is from genome assembly GCF_000151885.1 of Dipodomys ordii. Taxonomy (NCBI): domain Eukaryota; kingdom Metazoa; phylum Chordata; class Mammalia; order Rodentia; family Heteromyidae; genus Dipodomys; species Dipodomys ordii. The sequence continues at coordinate 4,659,715 of NW_012267292.1, forward strand.
ATTATCTTACTTATGTAACTGTAACCCCACTGTACATCTCCTTGACAAAAATTTAAAAAAAATCTGTTCTTAAAAAAAAAAATCTCATTGACTTTCCTGCCTGGGTTGGCTTGTTGGCTTCGAACTGCGATTCTCAGATCTCAGCCCCTGAGTAGCTAGGATTACAGCAAAAGTTGTTTATTTTTTCTTTTTGTTGGTTGTGGGGCTTCAACTCTAGATCTGGGTGATGACCCTCAGCTCTTCTGCTCAAGGAGAATACTCTACCCACTTGAGCCACAGTGTCACTTCTGGTTTCCTGGTGGTTTAATTGAAGATAACCGTCTCTCAAACTTTCCTGCCTGGGCTGGCTTTGAACCGTGATCTTCAGATTTCAGCCTCCTGAGTAGCTAGGATTACAGGCGTGAGCCACCAGTGCCTGGCTAAAGTTTTTTTTTTTTTTTTTAAATCACAATAAGAAAATAGTGTTATCCAATTCAGCAGCCGTTAGCTAACTATGGTTTATTGAACACTTGAAATGTGGCTAGTCCAAATAGAGAAAATTGAGAATGTCTTATGAGTAAAAAATACAAACCAGATTTTAATACCTCTTTTATACAAAAGAAAAACTTTAAATGTATTAGAAATTTTTATTTTGATGCTTTCTTAAAGTATTATGTTGGCTATATTTGGGTTAAATAAAAGTCATACTTTATCTTTTGAAAATGTGGCTGCTACAAAACAAAATTGTGCCTAGGACTAATATCTGCCTCACATTACATTTATGTTGGACAGTGTCAGTCTAGGAAGTTGTTACCAGGAAATGGGCAGACATTAGTGAGGCTGTGTGTAAAACATAAGGAGAAGTTGACAAATAAAAAAAAAAAAAAGCTAAGCTGGGCCCTGGTGGCTCACGCCTGTCATCCTACCTACTCAGGAGGCTGAGATCTGAGGATCGCGGTTCAAAGCCAGCCTGGGCAGAAAAGTCTGTGAGACTCTGATCTCCAATAAACCACTAGAAAACCAGAAGTGGCACTGTGGCTCAAGAGGTAGAGTGCTTGCCTTGAGCTGAAGAGTGCAGGAACAGAGCCCAGGCCCAGAGTTCAAGCCCCACGACTGATGGAAAGGTACTGCAAGGAGTGAGTAATCAGAGACACTGTAGATGGAGAAGGGGCTGGGACAGTTGAATTATGAGGTTTTCTTTATCTTGTGGATCCATGCCTCATATATGTTGGCAACTGCACTACCACTGAGCTACACCTCAATCCTATGCAACATTGTGAAACAGAGTAAGCAGACTCGTGAACCAAGACTTAGGGTGAATGGAGAAAGAGTTGGCAGGTGTTAAGGTAGATGAAAGGACTTTAGGATGGTGAAAACAAATGCTCACATGCCTGTGTGGTACTGCATGGTAACTTCCCTACTCTTAGGTCAGTGTTTGCACATCCAAATGAGATGAACTTATCCTAATTCAGAGTGTTAAGTCAGGGATCTTGGATCCTAGCTCTGGTTTCCTCTAATTACGAGTTTGACCTTGAACAAGCCATTTATTTTTGTCTCCTTTTAAAAAAATGGGATGAGTAAGAGCTATCCACCAGTTCCACACAGTGGTTTCCATGGGATGAGGTCTAACATGTTAAAAATCACAAGGAATTACTGGATTTTTACATTGATTTGTCAAAACATGGTATACTGACATATACTGTCAGTATACTGTGAATATGGTGTCACATTTAAGGATATATCTGCTTACATGTAAGAGTGACATAGACTGTACATATGAAGTATGGACATTTCAATTTAAGGACCATTGTAGCCCCCATGTCTCTATTTTACAATTTCCTTACAGCTAGACAAATTGTCCAGCTTGGACACAAAATTCCATTTTGTATCTTCCTGCTTCCTTTCTTTTTCATTCCCTGGAGATTGATGGTTATCAGAAGTGAGTTGTAGGCATAAAACTCAAGATTTGGCCTATTTTTTCCTTTATTCCAGTGGACTGGATAGTAGGGGGATTTTTAAAGGAAAATAAAAATAAAAGCCTAAAGTAATTTAAATTGTGATGTGAAATGAGAGACATATCCAAAGGATGATTTTGTCTCTTGTACTTACACTAAAAGTGTGAGCAATATAAATCATGTTTAAGTTATTAGAGTATGGCCAGCTTACCCAGTTACTTTTCATACAACCTTATCAAGACCAACTGTTATCAAAATATTATATGTTGATTAAACATTTATATTAAAATGGCATGTTATTTTAAGTTGGAGTTCTCTTTAAGTATTTTGACTATTTGTAATTCTTTTGGAGCTGACTTTTCTGTACTTTCCATATTTTTCCCTTGGCGTGGTCTTTTTCTTGGTAATTTATAAGACTTCTTTAACTGTTAAGAAACTATCTTTTTTTTTTTGATGGCTGTTGCAAACATATTTCCCAGTATGTCATTCAAAGTTTTTCCCCACAGGAAGATTTTTTTTAGTTATTCTTATAATTAAGCCTATAGTGTTTTCCTTAATAAAATTTAGTTATTTTTTTTCTTGCATTGACAGGTTTTCCTCTATAATATGACTTTAAAATTATATTGTAACAACTTACTTTGGACAAGAGTGAGTTAGGAGTGTGAACAGGTTTCTTTACTCCTTGCCATAGCATAATTATCCAGTGTTATCTGTTGTCTGACATATCTTTCACTTCAGTTTCAAATTTGGACATCATCATCTTCTAGTTTCCTACATTGTATGGTTATATTTTATGACTCAATAGTTTTTCATCAGATTAAATAATTTTAATTCTGAAATTTTATAATATAGTTTAATGCCATGAAGGGATGGTCTTTCATTGTTTGTTTTTATTTTATTTTTTGGGTGCTTATTTCTAAAACATTTTGGCTGATAACAGCATAGATCTTTTGCAAAAAGATTTCAAGATCTATAGTTTTCCTTTTTTTCTTTTTCTTTTTGGTTGATCATGGGGCTTGAACTTTGGGCTTCGGCACTGTCCCTCAGCTCTTCAGCTCAAGGTGAACCCTCTACCACATGAGCCACAGCACCACTTCGAGTTTTCTGGTGGTTTATTGGAGATAAGAGTCTCACGGACTTTCCTGCCCGGGCTGGCTTTGAACCATGATCCTCAGATCTCAGCCTCCTGAGTAGGTAGGATTACAGGCCTGAGCCACTGGCTCTCGGCTCTGTTATAATTATTATTTTTTTTACAATGCTGGAACTTGAAACATGTATTTTACCACAGAGTATACGCTCAGCCCTTAAGATCTCTTTGAACACATTTTTCCCCTCCAAAAACTCTATTTGTAGACTGACTGCTGCCATTTTTATTCCACTAATTAATTTAGGGAGGACAAATATTTCCATGTAACATTGAATCTTACAGCAAAAAAGGAACATTTTCTTGCCTTTCAAATCTCTTCTGTTCCCATGAAACCTTAGCAGTTTCCTTCATTGAGGTTTTCCACATTTCTATAGATCACAACCTCTAGTAGTTTGTGCCTTATTCTGTAAGTGAGTCAGGCATATCTTCTCCATCATCCTGTGCAGCTTCTATTCTTACTTACATACCTACCCTTCTATGGAATGTAATTCTTAATAGCTCGTGTGTGTGTGTGTGTGTGTGTGTGTGTGTGCGCGCGCCAGTATTGGGGCTTGAACTTAGGACCTGGTGTTGTTCCTTAGCTTTTTGCTCAAGGCTGGTGATCTGCCACTTGGGCCACAGTTCTGTTTCAGCTCTTTGGTAGTTAATTAGAGATAAGCCTAGGCTGGCTTAGAACCACCCTCACACCTCAGCTTCCTAAGTAGCTAGGATTATGGCACTTATCCTCTCTTAAACATGGCTATGAAGTTGTCAGTGAAAGGGACAGCTGAGACCCTGTGCTCTCATTCCCTTTGTACTCGGTGGAGTTTCTGAGGTCCAGGAAGTTAAGAAGTGACATATCACCTTAGTGACATCTACCTGTACGCTCCTTCTTAAAAGCTCCCTCATCCTTGAACTGAGTCAGATCCTCAGGCAGGATGACAGGAAAAGGCAGGGGCTTATGAGGAAGGGGCTCACATCCCAAACCTCACTAGAAGCTGGGAGAAATAATTTGATATGGTTCATGGTCCCTTTGTTCTTTAGGATTGAACATTCAACTTAAAATTCCTTGTGCAACACTGTTTTCCTAGGAGGTGACCAAAGTATCTTTTTGGTCATTGTCCAGTGATTCAATTACTTTTTTATTTTACATTATTATTATTATCTTTAAGTCGTTGTACAAAGAAGTTCCCATTCTACAAAACAGTATTTGAATACAAGGTGTCTGACAACATTGTTATCCATTGCTCCTAACCCATCCCTTCTCGCACTTCAGTTACTTGCTTGATTGTGTACGTGAGCAACCTTTCTTCCCCATGATAAAGACCTTTCAAACATCTTTGAGCTCCATTTTTTCTTGGTTTGAACCTAGTGCTCATGGGATTTTAGATGATGAAAATTCATGTTGGCAACTCAATGGACTTAGAAGTCCTAACTAAAGTTATATATAGATCAAGAGCCCTCCTGAGAGGTCTTGTCTTCTCTCTCAAAACAATGCTTCAGTATATATTTTTCTCACTTAGTAGTAGTGCTCTACTGGCCTGTAAAAATGTCTTAAAGTGTCCTTATTAGTGACTAAAACATAGTGATTTAAACATAATTAAAAAGCTAATAAGTAATTTGACCACACTATAAAATAATTTCAAACAACATAGCCAATTAAGCTGAAATTTAATTTCAGTTTACATATCCTCATAATCACTACCAATCTTTTAACTCTTTCAGGTCCTTTTCTATCTACTTATCTTACCTGTCTGTCTATGGATCTATTTGTCTATTCATCTATCCATCTAACCACCTACATGCCTATATGCCATATGTACTTATATTTACATAAATATATGTGTACTATATATTTATATGCAGTCACGTAGTAATATATTAACATGAAATAGGTTTTCTTTCGATAATAAAGTGGAATGAAGTTGTTAATGGTGAACACAGCAGAAAGCGCCAACATTAATGGATGTTTACAAAGCATTTTATGAGACATGAAGTAACCCTACATTTTAATGCCAGCAAGATTTATATTTTATATTTTCTCCCATGAGAAATGTATATTGAAGTGATATTTAAAAAATATTGAGTGAGGGTTAAATGGCTAACTACCATTTTAAAGACTGAGAAGATCTTTACAAAAAATCTCAGGGTACAGAGTAAACAGGTACAGCTCAAATCACATTAATGGCAAAGGATCAGAGTAGACAGTGGGCTGTTTTGATGGGAGGAGAAGACAGATGGTGAGAATGAGAAGGTTATAATTCGCAACACCCTGCCAAATTGGTAGACACAATGTCAGCAATGTCAGCAATGAGAACAGAAGGAAATGAAAAGACCCAGACAGATATGGCTTGCTTAATAACTCTCAGTTATTTCCCATAAAGGATGCTCTACATGCATGCCTATTTAAACAGTTTTTTTCCTTCATCTCCAGGACTTTCTACAGAAACAAATTCAGGGAACATATTTTTCTTGACTGTATCTTTGAGTCTTCCACATGCTATTATCTGATCTTATTTAATCATCATATATACACATTTGATATCATGGCCTCATTTTTCATATGAAGAACTTAGTAAAAGGAGGACTAGAAGCCAGAATGTGGGTTTATCCGTGTGTGTATGTGTGTGTGTGTGTGTGTGTGTGTGTGTGTATGTACCTGTGCCTGTACAGGGGCTTGAATTCAGGGTCTCACACTCTCATTAAGCTTTTTGCACTCAAGCCTGGTGCTCTACCACTTGAGCTACAACTCCACTTTTGCCTTTTTGTTGTTTTATTGGAAGTAAGAGTCCTACAGACTTTTTTTTTTCTCCAGATCTGAGATCCTCAGATCTCAGCCTTCTTGCTGAGGATTACAGGGATGGGCAACCTGCTCCAGTCAGCCCAACTTTTAAAGATAGCCTTAATACACCTTCTCAGAGTGATAATTATGATGGTACATAACTAACATATCATTAATGGAATGCAATTGGTTTTTCTTCTTTCTGTCCTCCCTTGCTTCTTTCCTTTTTTTGTACTCCTTCCCTCCTTTATTCCTATCCTGTGAACTCTGGAAAATTGTCTTCTAGCCTGCCTTATAATAGGAGATCACCTTCCTTGGCTTGGTCTCACCTTTTTTATTTTTTGCTAGTCCTGGCGCTTGAACTCAGGGCCTGGGCACTGTTCCTGAGCTATTTTTGCTCAAGGCTAGCACTGTACCACTTGAGCCACAGCACGACTTCCTGCTCTTTCTGTTTATGTGGTACTGAGGAATTGAACCCAGGGCTTCATGCATGCTAGTCAAGCATTCTACCACTAAACCACATTCCCATATATATATTGAATTCACTTGCTTGAATGAAAATAATGTATCCAACATAAATTGGTGTTCCATTTGTTCCTACAATAAAAAATGTTATATCTTTTTCTTCTTTTCTATATCTTTTTTCCCTTTCACTTCAGAATCTCTTAAAGACTTCTTGCATATAGATACATAGGCATATGTTCCAATATTAGATGAACAAGCAATGAGACATTTTTTATACACAATACCGTTTGTCAAGTGTGAAAAGTTTCTATTGTAAAAGTTATTAAATTCATGATATGTAGTATATTCATTATGTATTCACTCCACAATGACAGTGAGTATGTGGAAATGACCTTGGAAAACATTTTTCTTTTTTTAAAGACCAAGTCTCACTATGTAGCCCTAGTAGGCCTCATGATCCTCCTGCCTTAGCTTCCTGAGTGCTGAGATTATAGGCATATGTCACTATGCCAAACTGCCTTGAAAATTTGTGATATTAGAAATTAGGAATCATCATATAAGAATATGTCCTTGGATTTAAAGAATTCCAAATATAGATTCTAAAGCACTGCATTTCATTTTACTATAGAAAACCCTATTTTCTTAGTTATTACAAGTCATATGAATCAAGACATTATACATTTTGCTTTAATTTATATTTTTCATTATGATCATATCTCATAAATAAGCCAGAGTCAGATGTAATCAAAAAGCAAAATTAGTTTATTTATGATGGCTGTGGGGTCTCTCCTCTATTACAGAGCTATGGTTTTTAGTTTTAAAGACATGAATAACAGCTCTCTCTGTTCTTTTCTAGCTTTCTCTATTCCTCTCTGTTCTATTCTAGCTCTCTCTGCTACCTAGCTCTCTCTCTGTTCTATTCTAGCTCTCTCTGCTACCTAGCTCTCTAGAGTTCTTTGCTCTTTTCTAGCTCTTTCCTCTCTTTCCCAGCTCTCTGTCATTCCCAGGCCTTTCCCAGCCACGTGGAGTGCCAACCTTGCCTGGTCCCAGCGGGTCTACTGAATAAACCTACCCCTTTACCTGAATTAAAAAAAAAAAAAGAAATCAATAACATATTGCTTTGATTGCCATTATTCTATTTTAAAAATGTACTGATCTTTATTTTATATGGAACATTAGAAAATTCTTGAATATGTATATATATATGTATTTATATGCTTTCTATAATTCTATGATACACTGATCACAAAATTATTACTATTAATATTTTTGTTGCATTTCCTTATGATTTTTATTATATCTTTAAAAGCAATATACATAATTTACATGATTTCATATAAGGTTTTGTGAGCTTTTTTTCATTTCAGCAGCTTCTCCAAAGCAATTATATATTTACTAGCATTCTATATGTTTAGATATCATATAATTTTTAATTCTTATAATCATGTAAATGTTTATATTTGTTGGAAAATGCAGATAGACCAGCAGTAGTGATCCACTAAATTGTCAGGAGTGATGTTCAAGTTGAATAGTTACTAAGTTTCTAGAAACTTGGTTTTTCAATTTTTAAATAGATATTATTTTCATTTTTCTGGCTACATAGCCTAGCCTGGATTGAAACTGGAAGTGTTCCTGCCTCAGCCTCCCAAGTCTGGGAGTACAAATGTGTGTCACCATGCTTGGCTTCATATATATGTATTTTTAGTCTTTTAAAAGTGCAGCAGAGTTTGAAGAAATAATGAATCAGTTCCTGGTAATTTTAGTCCATAAGAGAAAAGTATTATTCAAAAGATAGGTTTTCCAAAGTCCTAATGACCTATAAGTATGCAGCTACTGGAAATGATATTAAATATTCTTTTTTTTAAAGCTCAGATTCTCTAAGAATGAGTCACTAAAGGATTTACCTTGCATGTATTTTAAATGGAGATGTTTTCCAAATGACATTTTTTAAAGAGTTAGAAGAGTTCTAAAGTGTCTAGAATAATTGAGAAATGAAAACACTGAACAAGTTCAAGTCTTCTGTTATTATAGTCAGATTTCCTATTTCTAGAGTCAAAAGAATGGGAAAAACCTAGCCTTCTATAGCTCTGGTTACCAGGGGGAGGGATCCCACCCCTTTTCATGTTAATCAGGGGTAGTAGATTACCAACCATCATCTCAAAGATAGAGAACGTTGTTACTAATTCTGTTTTTCAAGTCAGATAAAATTAAATAGTTTTCTTGAAAACGAAATTAAGATACGAGAATGGCAGAAAGTTGAGACCCTTGAGGCTGGTGGATGTCTCCCTGGGGATTATTGTGTTATTCCTTGAAAATTGCTTTCAATACAAACAGGCAGAAAAAATGAATAATACTTTTGAGAGACCAGTGAGGTTAAATAGCCTCTATCAGTGGCTATTCCATACCGGTATAAACTGGCTGCATCCAATTCACTTGTGTGTGTTTAAAATATCCTTCCTGTGATCTCAGCTTGAACCTACTGAACCAGAATCTCTTGAGGACCGATGTGTAGGAATCTGCCCTTTAACTAGCTCACCAGACCTTTCTGATGCTTGGTCAAATTTGAATATCATAGGGGAGCACCTGGTCACAATCAGTTTTGCTCCCCAATCTTTTCTCTCCTTGAAGATGAAATGGAGATACTACTGTACTCCTCTCCTTTAACCATTTATTGAGATCAGTGTCAGTGCTAGGTGCTGGGAAATGAAGACTGACGTGAGTCCTTGTTCTTGTGAGATTCATAGTCTCTGAACAGAGATAGATATTGCAACATGAAATAAAACAAAGAAAAAGGGAACCACAGCTATCCACTTACCATGCCAAACCAAAGTCCTCTCTTTTCAAGGAGGTGTCTCAGCCCCCTGCAGTTTTCAAGGATACACTCCAAGAAAACATCCAGTGCTATCTCCAATCTTCACGGAATTTTAAACATTTGCTCATAGGGTTTGTTTTGAAAATGGTATTAGCACAGAAACTTTCAAGTAGAGGAAACTTTATATACATACCCACTACCCAGCTTTAACAGTTTTAATTTTATAGCCAGTCTCATTTCCTTTCAGCTCTCAATCTTTCTTTCTACCCTGAATGACATGGAACTATTTATTTCACAGTATATATCTGCACAAGACATGAATATTTTAGAATAGTTTTTTTTTTTTAAATTTTCAGATGGAATCTTCCTATGTAGCTGGTTGATCTTTTTTTTTTTTTTTTTTTTGGTTGGCTGTGGGGCTTGAACTCTGGGCCTGGGTGCTGTCCCTCAGCTCTTCAGCTCAAGGCTAGCGCTCTACCACTTGAGCTACAGCGCCACTTCCGTTTTTTTTTTTTCTGGTGGTTATTGGAGATAGGAGTCTCACGGTCTCTCCTGCCCCGGCTGGCTTTGAACCGTGATCCTCAGATCTCAGCTTCCTGAGTAGCTAGGATTACAGGTGTGAGCCACCAGCGCCCGGCTAGCTGGTTGATCTTCAACCTGTAAGTTCAAATGATTCTTCCACTTCAGCTTCTTTAAGGGCTGAGATTTTAGGCACATACTACCACATCTGGCTAAGACATAGCTTCATCCAATAGTTAAAATCTGTATTGTGATCCTATTTAAGATACTGACAACCACTCCTTAGTATAATAAAGTACTCAGTTTATATTTGTTAACCTTATTGTTTTATACAACCTTTTACAGTATGTTTAAATGAAGATCCAAATAAGCTGTTGATTGCAATTGCTTGATGTATCTCTTAACTTTTTCCCTTCCTCCATCCCTCATTTCCTTCCTTCCTTCCTTCCTTCCTTCCTTCCTCCCTCCCTCCCTCCTTCTTTCTCTCTCTTTTTTCCTGTGGAGTTTTTCAGAATCCTAGTATTTCCCCGAATCCTATTACTGAATACATCCACTGGTGCTTTTTGTATCCTGTATTAGTTGGTAGTTAGATCCAGAGAGTTGGTGTTTTCAGTGCATTTTAGTTACATTTTGAAACATAAGTATATCTAATAAACCAAATGCCAGCCATTTACAAGTGAAGGAGTATTGTAGTGATTGTGCAAATCTGGCAGGGACATCACTATATTAGGAGGAGAAAGCAAACATTTATTGAGTATCCACTGTATACAGCCACCATGTTAGTTGCTTTCTGTACGCTCTCATAAACCCAAGTTGTATGTTGTGTGTGTGTTGAGGGGGGAGGATATCAGGGCCATTTCCACGTAAGGAAGCTCTGGCTCAAATTTAGTGGGTAGAGTCAGGAGGGTACTAGGGTATGTATATCTCTAAAGTGTGTTTTTCTCTTGCCCCTGTGTGCATGGGACCAGAAAGACCTTGTAAAAGAGTATAATTGCATACAGGTGATAAGAGTTCTTTATTTGTCCCAGTGTCAGGTTGTGAAGAGGATTTAGAGGTTCAGGCTCTGCTGTGTGGAATCTCTACCCAACTTCCTCAACTCTAGTCTACCATCCTACAGGCATATGGCATTGTTGTCAGATCTTTGAGTTGTCAGCAGGGACCAAATATCTGAATTGTCTTTGGGAACCTCTAGATCTCAAAATGTTAGCTGCTAATTTAGGTGTCTAAAAAGCACTATCTAGGACAAACCAAACACACCTATAGTCCCATACCACACAGCTGGGAAGTATGTCAGCTGAAAGCTGGCACATGGGAACCAGGGGTTGACTGTTAGAGGCAGATATTACTGAAAATTAGAGAAAGGGATTGTTAAGCACTTCCTAAAAGATATGAGATGGCAAAAGATATGAGAAGCAAAATTTCAAAATATGAAAGAGCAAAAAAATGCAATATTTCTCAAGGAGCAGTCTTTACCATATATTCTTGCCTCATTTTCATAATCTGTATCCTGGATGGTAATTTGGACACTTTGGAAATTTATAAAACTTTGGAAACTTATAAAAGTATCAACTAGATCTTACCCTAGCCCTAGGAGGAATGTACTACCTCTCATTGTTCCTGTTTGTAAATGTTTCGGGAAATGACAAGTTTTTTTTTGGGGGGGGGTCCAGTCGTGGGGCCTGAACTCTGAGCCTGGGCACTGTCCCTCAGCTCTTCAGCTCAAGGCTAGCGCTCTACCACTTGAGCCACAGCACCACTTCTGGCTTTTTTCTTTTTGCTTATGTGGTGCTGAGGAATCGAACCCAGGGCCTCAGGCATGCAAAGCAAATGCTCCACCACTGAGCCAACTTCCCATCCCCGGAAGTGACAAGTTTTGAACCCAGGTAGGATGCACAGCTTCCTGACTCATGTAGCTTGCATCTGAATTACTCCATGAAGTCCCATGAGTTAAAGGTAAAGGCAGGGTCCCAGATTAGGATACTATTGTCAGATTGTAGAATCATTAAGAGGTGGGCCTAGATTTATAGAGACTAGACGGGATCTAGCCCTTTTCCTTCAGCCCATTCAGTGAGCAGCTTTGCCCACTAGAAGAGATCTTTCACCATGGGTACAAAAGCAATGGAGTCAATAGACCATGGATTGGAAGATACAAAATTGTGAGCCCAATTAAACCTTTTCTTCATATAAGGTGTATATTTCAGTTATTTGCTTTAGTGACAGGGAGGTGACTACCATGTTTACTTAATAACTTATGAGGACTTCCTTGGCCAATTAAGACATCAACTGCTAGGAGCTGGAGCTCATAAAGCTTTTTGCTCTGCTACATAGAACTTTCAACAAGACACTTGTAATTTTTCTTTCTTTTGGGCACAGCTTGATGAGTCTGAGCTAATTTATATATATGACTTGTATTAGCTGCCACTTACAACCCAATTTTTAATTTCTTTCTAAATTTGTTATTATTTCACTGATTTTCTGTTGTATTGTAGGAAAAGCAACTCATAATGAGTATTATTTGTCCCACTTTTGAGTTCAAGAGGAATGCTAATAATTTTTAAATAAATAGATCAATGAATAAAATAATTTCTTCTTAGCTTTCCTGGAAAGTGGCAGTTCATAGACACTGAATTTAAACATATTCAATGAAGCTGCTGGTGGGTGGGGTGGGGGGGAAGTGGAGGATAGGAAAGACTCACTGGCCTGGTCTCTTTGTGTAAGGAAAGGCAGTTTGTCACAGTTATTTGCAAGACAGTTAACAAGCCTATAGCTCTTACAGAGAGTCATTTTCTTCTTTTCAGACAACTCTAGGCTTGCTCATTCCTTGCTGTAGTGACTGATGAGGGTCACTCTAGCTACATGGAGATAAAGCAGCTAGCAGTTTGGCAGTTGTGCCAAGAAAATCCCTGCCTGGGTTCAGGGCATTCATGCCTTCAATAACTCCTCACCAGACCTGAGGACAAAGACTTTTTCTCCACACAGCTTCTCCCCTTCTTGTCTAGACATTCTGTAAACCGTTTCCTAGTTACAAGCATACAGAGCTCCAATCCCACAAGCCTGAAGGCCAGTTACCAATGGAAGAACCTTTGCTGGTCGAGGCTGCTCGCTTGCTCCACAGCAAGTTCCAAGAGAACTAATGTCTTGTTCCCAGAGGGAAGCCAGAATCCTGAGGGAAGGTCTTTGATGGTTAGAGATTGCTCTTAGGGATAAATCACCATAACAATGGCACCAGATCTGAAGCTGCTGGGTAAATGCCTGAATCCATTAACCCTGTGTGGCTATTTAATTTTTCAAACATTTTAGCTGAACATGATGGTTTTAGACCCCTATTCCCAGCACTCAGGAATTTGATGTAGAAGGATCATGAGTTGGAGGCTAATTTATCTCAAGAAAAAAAAAATCAATTGTGGTACAACACTTATAGTATAAGTTTGATAGTGTGCAATTCACATTGGTGTGCAACCAATATCCAGAATATTTTCCTCTTACAAAATGGAAACGCTCCAGTTCCCTTCTCCTGCTAAACCCTGATAACCCATCATTCTAACTTTTTTGTTTCTTTGTGTTTGATCACTCTAGGTGCCTTATATGGTTGAGGTTGAACATCATTTACCGAAAATCTGAAATCTTTGAGCTCTGACCCTGCTACTTACAAGTGTGGTTCACTGCTGCCTGAATGTACTTTTGATATTCTGTCATGTTCTCTAATTGGTTGTCATTTCACAGCTTGTAATGCATCACTGAAAAAAAAGATACCAGCTATATTTACATATTCCAACTTGCATCTTATCCTACTCTCCCATCTTTTAATATAATTTTTCCTCCAACCGCATATAACTTAAAAATAATTTCACTTGAGGAGCCTGAGAGCATAAATATACAGTACAAATAAATGCACTTTCCCAGCAAAGGCCTTCTTAGACAATGCTTGTCAGCGTAAGCATTGATGGGATTTGAGTGTTTCGTTAAATATAACTGTTCCTTTATTGCTAACCTGGCAAAATTCCTAATTGGCAATTGCCACAAAATAGCCTTATTCAGTAGGCCAGCCATTTAAAGCTATTGCTGTGAAGGATTTTTCCTTGAAAGAGAGAAATGCTGTACATGATTGTATGTGTGGATCTATGCACCAGATTTACAGTTGCTTATATTAACAATTGCCCTTACTCTGTGAAATTCATATATTCTTTCTAAAAATGCTTTTCTTTAAAAAAAAAAAAGCAAAAACATGACTTCACTCAATGGATTGCCAGGAGAGAGCCACAGGATACAGCCAGGACAATACTGGTAAAATTTAGAGATCCCTGCGTTCTGTTTCAGGCTCGAAGCATACCACTACAGGTCCCACCCACCTGAGGTCCTCCTCTCAAACAGCATTAGGGTTATGAGATTCACATCAGGAGAAATGGAATTGGCATCCAGGGCATCACCTTTAGCTTTTGCAATGAAGAGCTTACTTAAAGTAAGTCAGTTGGTGAGCTTGGTAGTTGCTTTCTAATGAGTTCATTTCAGTTTTCTGGGAGTGCCCTAACTCCTCTTTGCCAATTCAATTTTTATGGATGATGGCACCTTTTGTCACTAGAATAAGGAGGGATTTCTTTGAATCATCAGAAACCTTGATATGCCAATCTTGATCTATTTCTGAGTTTCTTTGGGAAATGGCATTACTGTCCTGCCCAATAGCTTAATAACTACATGTGGCTTCTTCAACTCTAAATTAATTAAAGTTTTTTAGTAAAACTGAAAATTCAGTTCTTCACCATACTAAGTACACTTCAATAGCATCATGAAACTAATGGCTGCCATACTGGAGAGTGAAAACAGTTTTCCATCTTGGAGAGTTTTTTGGACAGTGCTAATCCTGGACAGTAGAAAAGAGTCCTGCTGAGTCAGCATTGAGGCTAGTAGTGTGTGGAGTTGGAACTCAGATGAAATCAATGGACAGTTCAGCTCGTTTTCTTAGGGTTGTGATATAGTTTGCTGGGTCATCTAGCTCTTTTTTAAAACATTCTTTTTAGTACACACTGAAATTCTGTTCCCTCCTGGGATTCCCTGGTTATTCACAAAATTCAGAGGCAAGGAAATAGTAAAAACAATCTCACTGAGTCCTGATTTCCCTGGATTGCTGTTGCCCGTGTCTTCATCACAGTTAAGCAATGGCCTAAACTTGCTGAACAAACTGACACTTGTTAAAAAACCAAGATTGGGTCAGTGGCATACGCCTATAATACTAGCTACTCAGAAGGCTGAGATCTGAAGATCATGGTTCAAAGCCAGCCCAGGCAGGAAAGCCTGTGAACTCTTATCTCCAGCTAACTACTGCCTTCCTGCATCCCCCCCAACCAAAAAAAAAAAAAGAGCCAGAACTGGGAAGTGGAGTGGTACAGCACTGGCCTTGAGCAATAAAAGCTCAGGGAGCGCCCAGGCCCTGAGATTTTTGTGACCAACACACACACACACACACATACACACACACACATACACACACACACACACACACATACACACACACACACACACACACA
>NW_012267292.1:4674924-4696143 GCF_000151885.1 Dipodomys ordii
ACACACACACACACACACACACACACACACACACACACACACACCCAAAATCCAACCAACAACCACATTTGCCACAGATCTTCCTTCCTTCCTTCCTTCCTTCCTTCCTTCCTTCCTTCCTTCCTACCTACCTTCCTTCCTTCCTTCCCTCCCCTCCCCCCATGTCTGTCTGTCTGTCTCTGTCTCTGTCTGTCTCTGTCTCTGTCTCTGTTTCTCTCTCTGTCTCTGTCTCTCTGTCTCTTGCTGGCTTGTTTGCTTGCTTTTGCTGGGCCTGGGCCTGGACTCTGGGCCCGGACACTGTCCCTAAGCTCCTTTTGGTTCAAGGCTGGCACTTGATCACTTGATCTACAGTATCACATCCATCTTTTTCTGAGATTAATTGGAGATAAGAGTCTCATAGACTTTCTGCCTGGGCTGGCTTCTAAGCATGATCTTCGAATCTTAACCTTCTGAGTAGCTAGGACTACAAGCATGAGCCACTGGGTATCTGGCCACAGATGTACAGAAGGGTTACAGTTATATAAGTAAGGTAATAAGTACATTTCTTGTCAAACTTGTTACCCCTTTCCTCAGGGGTCAGACCTGTATCTGAAATAATATGCATAGAGAAAGAGCAATATGGTCACTCATGAGTTACTTCTAAACATAGAATATTAACTCTATGATTTGATAGTTGCTGTAGGTATGAACGAAGCAAGTCAATTCTGATTGATTTGCTTAGCAGAAACCTGAGCTCTTGTCCAATTTTAACAGTGAAATGTGGAAGTATCTTCCATTTGTGTAGCTTCCATTTATGTAGCTTATGGTTTGCAAAATATGTTCTTAGGCATTGTTCTGATACTCAGAAACCTGTGGACTGGGGCAAAAACATTTGCAAAAGAGGAAAACTTAGGCTCAGAGAGGTAAAGTGCCTTGTCATAGCTAGTTGGTGTTGGAACTGAGTTTTGAATACCAGTCTAGTGCTTTCCTGAGAACATTGTTTACTTCTCACTTCTATCTTAGACTCATAAAATAAAACATGCTTAAGTTAGGCTTGTCATCAGTGGCTCACATCTGTAATCCTAGCTCTTCAGGAGACTGAGATCTGAGGATTGCAGTTCAAAGCCAGCCCAGGCAGGAATGTCTGTGAGACTATTTCCAATTAACCAGCAAAAAGCCAGAAGTGGAGCTGTGGTTCAAGTTGTAGAGCGCTAGCCTTGAGCAAAGACACTGAAGGACGGTTTCCCAGCCCTGAGTTCAAGGCTCAGAACTGGCACACACACAAAAATGTCTAAGTTGTGTTTAAGTTGAATAATTGAAGACAATAATACAAAGTTGGTTTAGTAGATAATGTTTATTGAGTGCCTATACTCTGCAGATTGGAGAAGGGGCTGCTACAGTTGGGTGGTCTGAGTACTGTCCTCATGCATGTGGAATAAATGGCAGCGTCCTTTATGAAAGCACTTCTGAAGAGGGCAGTTGTGTATCAGATTTTGAAGAATATGATTGAGGGGAGAGGACTAAAGGAAAGACTTTGGGCCAAGTGCAGAGGCATGGTGGTGAGAAAAGAGAGTTATAGAGAAAGTCCAGTTAGTACAAAATAGGAAACAGAAAAGAGGACTTGTTTATGGTTTGTTGCCAATCTACTCTATGTAAGTTATGGCATAGACCTGGGAGTATGTTGGTGAGCAAAGATGATAGTGGTTTTTGTTTCTGTTGCTCATTCAGGCTTTGGAAGGAGAAATTATGTATTGGCTGCTCATAATAGAATACTTCCACAAAATTTCAGATTGTGAATTACTCTAAAGGGAAAGGACAGGATCCTATGAGTGTATGTATAGTACAGTGATATAAATTAGAGTGACTTTTGGGCTGGTAGTTGAAGCTGCAAGAGTTAAGGTGGAAAAACAGTTTTGGTGTCGGGAACAGAAAAAAAAGAATGCTCAGAAAAAAATGGTGGGACATATACAAAGGCCCTGGGAAGTATTAAAGTAATTAATAAAAAAGCCCGTGTGAAAAAATTATATTAAGTGAAGTAAGCCAGGCCCAAATTAAAATAGGTCCCATGGTTTCCCTTATTTGTAATAACTAGTATATGCCTAAGACAAGCAGAAAAGGTCAAAAGCTATGTACATATAACCATATAAGCAAAATGAACTCAAGATAGGGACACAAATAGTTTTTTTTTCTTTCTTGCTATTGTTTTTAATGTACTTATAATGTACTATGTGATTTTTTTTTAGTTTCTTTTGTATGCTCTTTCCCCATGGTATAATTCCCATTTTTGCTGTATTTGATTCTGGTGTCCTGCATCTTGTATATACATTTTTATAATTTGGGGAGGGGAAGGAAAATAACAAAATGCTTAAATAAGGATACAGATTGACCCATTGTAACAATGAGATGTACAAGACACTGTGTTGAAAATGAACTTCACAATTTCAGGGGTGGGGAAGGAGGAGATGGGGAGGTGGGGAGGGAAGAGATGGTAGGGGAAAAACAAAGGAAGAGGTACCAGTGCTATAGGACATATACTCATTACCCTACTCATGTAACTGTAACCCTTCTGTACAGTATTTTTACAATAAAAATATATATGACAAAAAAGGACCGTGTGTAGGAATTGTAAGAGTAAAAGGGTGGTTTGACATGAGACTGGGAAAGGGACACATACTTGATCAGACTTTATTCTTATTCTAAGAGCTGTGGGCAGCTTCTGGTGTATTTAAAGCAAAGAGTGCATACTTAGAACATTATAAATAGAGGACTGTGGCTGCAATGCAGAGGATATTTTGATAGGGAATAATATAGGTTTTGCAGTAAAAACCTTATACTTTATGGTTCAGGCAGAAATAATGAACTTGGGTACAGGCTGATGCCAACAGGGATCAAGGAAAGTGGATAATTTCCATAGAGAGTTAGGAGTTCAAATCTATTCGACTTGGTGATGTGTTGGGGTAATGTAGTATCAGATGATAAATATGGTCCCCAGTCCTAGATGCACTTGTAAAGTGATAGTTCTCTTCAAGAGATCAACCAGTCCAGGGGCTATTAGTATTTTTTTAGTTTATCTTTAGACTCATTAGACTCCTACCCTAAAATCTTGTTATGTAGTAGGCCAGGCACCTGTGTAATGCAGTTCTAAGAAGTGGTCAGCCCATCAGTTCTGTAGTTGCTACACCTGTGAATTCCACCAACCACAAGTTTAAAAAATACAGTGCTCTGTGGAGGTAAAGGAGAACTGATTTGTTCAAAACATGTAAAGACGTTTTCTTGCCATCATTTCCTATATAATTGAACAGTTTACTTTGTATTAGGTATTAAAAATAATCGGGAGATGAATTAGAGTAATCAGGAAGATGTGCATACGTTATATACAGACACTTGCCTATTTATATATGAGGTTCTGTGGATTTTGATATCTGCAAGTGGTCCTGAAACCAATCTCTCACAAATACCAAAGGATGGCTGCATACTTATTTAGTCCTGTGACAGGTTACTCTGTGTGTGTGTGTGCGTGTGTGTGTGCGCATGCATGCATGTGTGCATGTGCATGTGCACATGTGTGCGTGTGCACGCACACACATGCGTACATTTTGCCTGGAACAATAACTTCCTTTCCTTTCTCGTATGTCAGTACACTTTGGCTGCCTCTGCAGTCTGTTGGAGTCTGAGTTAATTTAATCCCACAAAGTACTAAACAATGTCTGGTCTTTGTGGGGCTGTAATTCTACTCCATGGCTTCTACTTTCATTTGCCAACTCGGATGTCTTCATGAGCTAACTGCGCACAGTTGAGTGTTTGAAGTGCTTGCAATTGGAATATTTCATGTCAGGCCTGCTGCCATTCTCTCTCTGCTATTCTCTTTTCAGGATGGCTGGAGCACCTCCAAGTTACTCTTTCGTGGCTTTCCCTCCACGTACTAAGGATGGCCTGGTGGTGTTTGGGAAGAATTCAGCTCGTCCCAGAGATGAAGTGCAGGAGGTTGTGTATTTCCCAGGTGCTGATCATGAGCCTGAAAGCAAGGTGGAGGTGAGTCACGCTTCTGTCCACTCATTCACTTCCTCTCTTGCCTCACTTTTCCTCTAGCCACCTAACTTCTTTTTGGAAGCCTGCACCATTTTGAAATTGTCATGGCATTTATGCTCATTCCCATTTCCATTCAGGTGAGCTCATAGCCTTAAAAAAAAAAAAGAGTACGTGGAAAATTCTATTTTTAGTATGTTTCTTGTTTTATAATTTAGTAAAGTACTTTCATAGTTCCAAAGTTAAATATATAAAACAAGATAGGCTCATAGAAATCTACCTTCTATCCTTGTTTCTTTCAATGTATTTTCTCCAAAAGAAGAACGTGTTTGGAAATTCTTTGTTTAAAAATTTACATGCATTTTAATGAATTACACGCACATGTGCTGCTTTTCTCCAAAAAATTATCAATATTGTATGTGTCATCTATGTCTATATAATTTTCTCCACATCGTTTTTATTTATATTACATGTTATATTTATTAAACTTGTATGTTAGAGATCAAAATATACAGTATGTATTGTAGACGCTAAATATGCTTCATTGCATTGTATTTCACTCTGTAAATGTATCATTGCTTAACTAACCCTATCTGCTGCTGGATATTTTCCTCAGCCTTTTGCTGGGGAAATATGAAGGTGAAATGTGAATAATGTTGAAGTAAATAGTAGCCTTGCACATTTATCACAATGTCCATTCGGTCTTATTTGTTATCATGTTAAAAACTATCCATGAAGCTGGGTGCTGGTGGCTCATGCTTGTAGTCCTAGCTACTCAGGAGGCTGAGAACTGAGGATTGCAGTTCAAAGACAGCCTGGGCAGAAAAGTCTGTGAGACTCTTATTTCTAATAAACCACTCAGGAAAAGCTGGAAGTGGCTCTGTGGCTCAAGTGATAGAGCACTAGCCTTAAGCACACAGAGGTTCAAGGACACTGTGCAGGCCCTGAGTTCAAGCCTTAAGATTGACAAAAATAAAACAAAACAAAACTATCCATGAATTCCTGTTTATTTTTTATTTTTAGTTTTTAATTGTTTGTTACTCCTTCCCTTGCTCTCTCCCAGTCCTGTCTTGAGTGATTTAAAGACATCATTTTTTGTCAGTGTTTCTTGATGATGGCTGAGTCACAATGTAATTAAATAGATAATTTTGCTTAGTGTTTTCAAATTTCCTCCAATGGGTGTTTTACTATCTTGTGTTCTCGCCCACAGTGTATGACAATACCTGTTTCTCCATATTTCTAGAGTGTGTTGTTAGACTTTCAGATATCTATCTTATGCTAGTTTTATCTTCTATTTTTACCAGATTGTTTTATTGGTTGTATAGCTTTTTTGATGTTTTTCACAAATATATATATATATATATATATATAGTTTTATTTTGTTTTTCTATCTCTAATTATTTTTGTGCCTGATTTTTCTGGCCTGTACCTTGGTTAAAGTATAGGTAGTGAATCTTTGCCTTTGCGTCTAAACTGAATGTGGTTCCCATTAGTGCCTCTACGTTAAATAAGTTGCTAGCTCTGGGACTGAGTTTTATTTAGTTTTATCAAATTAAGAGCTCTAAATGAACTATTTTGAGTGTTTTTTTTTAAACAACACTATTCAGAAATAGATATATTTTGTTGGAAGTTTTTTTTCCATTAATAATGGAGTTAATCATTCAACTTTTTTCTCTGGCAAATTGAGACCTGTTTGCATTCATGTAATTTTGTGATATCTTTTGCTGTTGACGTCTAGTTTTATTCCAGTATGATATGACACAATACATTGAGTTATTTCAGTTTTCTTATATTTTCTAAGACTTGTTCTATGTCCTAGAATGTATTCTATTTTGGAGAAATTTCCATGGGCTGCTGAGAAGAATGTGTATTGTGCAGCTACTAGAAGAGATTCTCTGTAGGTGTCTGTCTGTGAAGTGTGGTCTGTGGCATCATGTAATTCAGAGGTTCCTATGTTGATTTTGTTTTGGATAACCTATCTCTTGGTGAGAATGGATTATTAGAGCCTCTCACTATTACTGTGGTTGGTTCTATCAGTGCTGGTAAGTCTAGAAATGTTTGTTTAATAAACCTACATGGATACTCCTGCTTGTTTTCAGGGTCCATTTGCTTGGAAAATCTTTGCCTATCCTTTAACACTAAAGCATACATTTTTCTTTGTCACTGAGATGTGTTTCTTGTAGGCAACACATGGTTTGGGTCTTTTTATTCCAAGTTACCATTCTATGTCTTTTGAATGATGTGTTGAAACATTAATATTGTATTTTCCCATTTTCTATTTAATTTATGTATATAATCTCTTCTATTTTATTTCTGTTATGTTTTCAGAAACGTAAAGAAAATTAGAGAAAGTGCCCATAACCTTCTCACTTTTCCTTCTAAGCTCTCCTTTATCAATATCTTGCATTAATTTGGTAGACTTGCTATAGATTGATAAATCAATATGGATGCAATATTAACTAAAATCTTTCATTTATTCTCTATGAGATTTTTACACCATGTAGTGAGATGTATCCACAATTATAGTGTCATAGAGGAGACTTTTTCTACTCTTAAAGTTCTCTCTACCCCTCATATAGTATTCCTTTTCTCCATTGCCATAGTTTTGACATTTTAGAAAATGTGTAATTGGAATTATATGGTAGATGGCCTTTTCAGATTAGTGGTACCTTTCACTTGTAATTTCTTCCATGTCTTTTCCAAGATATTTCAATGTTTGAATGTACTGCATTCACCTATTGAAGGACATGTTGATTGCATCCAAGCTTTGATAATTATGAATACAGCTGCTGAAAGCATTTGTGCCATTGCCCTGTCTCGTTCTCCTCCTTTCTTGTTTTTTAAATGATGGAGTTGTGTTTAGAGACTATGATTCTCATTGTCTTTTGGCACATGCTTCTGAGTCTGCTCTTTTTTTTCTCTCAGTGATGATAATTGCATTTAATTATTTATTTAGGTGTTTAAGGTCTTGCACTAAGTTTTTACAAGCTGGTGAACACTGAGAACTATAACCACACATTCCCAGATGGTATAAATATATGGCTGAACTAACACTAATACACATCATTATGTTATCAATTACATAATAGGACTAATTATCAAGTATCCAAATATTAAGTTACACAACTCAAAAGGCTTATAAAATATTAGATATCTGCTCAATTTCATTAGCAGAAACCCATTTATTTATTTATTTGCAAGAGAGGCTGGGAAGAGAAAGGGGGGAAACAAAAATAAGATGATAAACAACTTCTAAGTGGAGAAAATACAGTATCAGAAATTTAATGATTAAGAATTTTAGCTAAAACAAAGGATCTATACTTTAAAAATATTTACTAAATTAAAGCGCATACTCTACATGTTCTGCACAAGACAAAGGCAACATTGTACTAAAAATAATCAATAGCTCCCTCCCATATTTTCAGGCTCTCTCTGTGAAGCTGCACCTCAGAGTGCCAACATTAAATTAACTATAAGGCTTTTATGTCTGGAGACATTAGTAAAGACATGTGCTTCTGTAATAATGAAGACTTTCAAAATGGAGTTTTCCCATAACAGCATAGAGACATATAGAAAGACATTAAATAATGACCTTAAGACTTGGTAGAAAAAAAAATCAATGGTTACACAAACCTGACATATGAATGTGGGAGATGTTAACATAAAATGGGTAGGCAAATAGCCAGTTTGAAATGTTTGAAATGACTGAAGGAATAAATCATATAGGTCTTGAGTTTCTGGAATTTTGGTTCTAAATGGTATTAAAAATATACAAGTATTGTGCTGGATATTTTGGCACCTAATGTTTCTAAATTTTTTATATATTGATAAAGATTCTGGCATAGGAATATAGATATGTATATATATGCACATATATATATGCTTGTATATATGCACATATATATGTATATATGTGTATATATAATATATATACACATATATACATATATACACATATATACATATCTATATATATGTATATATCTATATCTATATATCTATATCTATATCTATCTATCTATCTATCTATCTATCTATCTATCTATCTATCTATCTATCTATCTATCTATCTATATATATTGGTTGGTTTTCTTGAACTCTGGGCCTGGGTGCTGTCCCTTAGCCCTTCAGCTCAAGGCTAGTGCTCTACTACTTGAGCCACAATGCCACTTCTGGTTTTCTAGTGGTTATTTGGAGATAAGAGTCTTATGGACTTTCTTGCCTGGGCTGGCTTTGAACTGCAATCCTCAGATCTCAGCCTCCTGAATAGCTAGGATTACAGGCATGAGCCACTGGTACCTGGCAGCATGGTAATCTACTTAAAAATGTAACTCAATGATTTTTAGGAAAGGCCAATTAATATAAGTGATGAGCACATTTTAAATGCTCGACAGCAAGAATTTTGTTTTTTCTTTTTACTAAGTGTCCAACTAGGTCAAGCAAAACCCAAACAGCAATAGTGTCAAGCTCGCAGCCTGAAAAACTGCCTTTCAATATTCCTATGGAAGTTTTACTAGACTCATTCATCAAACCAATATTGTTATGGCAAATTAGGTTCCACTTCTGAAGCAATGGCACCAGGCACCCAGTTTTATTGAATGCAATAGTTGTTTCTGTGAACATTGGCATCTTTAAAGATTAGCCGCATTTTAGGTTGGTACTTTTCCAAATACAGAAGCTGCTTGCTGTTAAAGGCTCCACGCCGCTTTTGTCTTATGAACTGTACTGCATTTTCATATTTCATTCCACCTTCAATTAGTGCCGGGGCAACAAGCACTGGAGCTCTCCCAAGGCCTGCAACACAATACACAGCAATACAGCAACCAGGTTCTTCACAAATTTTTATTTTTATAAGACTTAACCAGTCATTAACAATCTGGTTGGAGGGTAACACACCACCATCAAAAGGCAATTGAGAACATGGATGCCTTCTTTCTCCACCAGAGTAGTGTCCTAAGTTGCTTCACATATTCTTACGATTGTGGTAACTCCATACTTCTTAAGTTCCTCAATAAACTTGTTTAAGGCTGCATTGGTTGGATTGTGTGTAATAAGGAATCTCATGTTCTTGTATGTGACTTCCGCAGGAGCAGGGTGATTCATTTGAGCCATGTTAACTTACTTAAAACACTCAGTAGGGTTATTACGGAAGTTAAAAAGTTGAATACAGGAAAGATACAAAGAAACTGAAGTCTACTTCAATATACTCCACTTAAAATGCACAGTGCTTCATGAAATTGGGAGTAATGATAAATGAAATGAACCTCCTAACGGGAAGTAGCAACTCTTCAATCCAGTCATACTGAGGCAATAGAAGGCAAGTGTACTGAGGTTTACCCCCATCCGGTCAGAACTCTTGGAAAATGCTCTGTAGATTGCAATCCAACACTTCTGTGTCCAGGTTAACCACTCTTGTAGGGGCTTCTTGGTGGAGTAGAAATGGATTTCTACAGTTCACTTGTCTGCATAGAGGTCGTGCTGTGTCTGGCAGTAATCTCCACTGCCCTTCAGAAACTCCATAAATGTGTGACCAAGAACACCACAGAGCTGAGGAATATGTCTGCTCATTGAAGATTGTGGCCTCCTCATACATCCGGTCCCAAGGCAGCAGCTACAGGGCAGGAGGTGGTGGTGGTCGTTGCTGGGCATTGGCGGTGAAGGCCATGCGGGTGGCAGGGAGGCACCAGACTTCCATGCAGTGAGCCATTCCACGGAGAGACCGAGTCTGCTCATCGACTTAACCCCCACAGTCACACTCATCTCCACACTGTCTTTACCTTAGTATAGGATAGTGGGTGCTTTGCCACTTAGAGGCCTATGAGCCACAATTATTATCTTGTGACTTTTCATAAAAGTTACCAGATTTTTTTTTTAAACTCAGGAATGAGTACATCTCACAAAGCCATCTATTCTTCATCCATTTCGTGACTTTAGAGACACATGTCTTGAAATCCCAGGAACTTCTTTCCTGAAAATAACCACATGCAAAAAGTCATCCTGATTACTCATCCATCCCGCAACCCTCTGAGTTGTTCTATTCTTCCAGGAAGTCTGCCCTTCTACTTTGTCCACCCACCCTCTTGTCATCTTCTCATTGGTGGCATCTATCTATCGCCTACCATAGTCAAGTTTATTCTTCTTCAGACTAGGAGCATAAGAAACAAGTTGCTTTAGCACCAAAGCAGTTTTGTTCAGCTGCACAATTGGCTGACGAGAACATTAGAATTGTATATCTTTTTAGTCTTTTCTGTGTGAGCGTTCTGGGTTTTTAATGCTTTATGTTTGGGTTATATGATAAAATAGATAAATATGTGTGATTGTTTTTAATGCTTCTATGTCCTCTCTGAGGATGCTGTACCACTGATGCATCACACAGTGCATTCTGAGAACAGTACCTCCACTGACTCTCTGAATAATGGTATGCTGTGGTGTGTGTGTGTGTGTGTGTGTGTGTGTGTTTTGTGAGAGCATGCCCATTTATAGTATGTATCTATTATATAGTCAAACCTTCTATTTAGGAAAACATTGAACCAATATCAGAATACTGTTCCAGAATAAACAATGGATTTTGGGTACATTATTTCTACATGAGGACCAAGAAACTGGTTTTGTCAGTTTAAGGAGACAGAACTCTTGATTAGCAGAATTATATTTGATAAATAATACTTACTGAAAGTCTTTTATTATTCAGTAATAAATTTCATCTCCATTTTTTGTCTCCATTGCTTTTCTTCTTTTGGAAGGTAAATTTTAATTTATGTATTTTTTTACACTATATGAAGTGCTATGTAGACTCAATATTCTCAATGAGGTTATGTAACTTTCAGGTTTTGGGGTAGATTTTTTTTTTTTGTCAGTCATGGAGCTTGCACTCTGGGCCTGGGTTTTGTCCCTGAGCTCTTCAGCTCAAGGTGAGCGCTCTACCACTTGAGCCACAGTGCCACTACCAGTTTTCTGGTGGTTAATTGGAGATTAGAATCTCATGGACTTTCCTGACCCAGTTGGCTTTGAACAATGATCCTCAGTCCTAAGCCTCTTGAATAGCTAGGATTATAGGCATAAGCCACCAGCACCCAGCTGGGGCAGACTTTTTGGTTGTTTTTTCTTTCCATTATTAGTGAAAATACTTAGGAGAAGCATCACAGTTAGGAAAATTGTATGGTAGAGGCTATGCATGTGGGGCCACCAGTTCTGGTGGCCAGAGAGTTCAAGGGTGGACACAGGAGGATACTTAAGAAAGATCAGGTTTAGTAATGCAAAGCAAAGCAAAACAAAAGCAAGGCAAAAGAATGCCCTCCAGATGGGATAGTGGGCAGGCTCAAGATGGAGCATTGCAGTGGAGGTCCCAAATCTCAAGCTTTTATTGGGGTCTGCAGACTTGCGTTGGTTAGTACTGAAAACTGGAGTATTGTGCAACTCATTTCTGAAGACTGAGCTATATATCTTTAGCTCCTGCTTCATATTGAGTCCAGGAATTCATGGCCTTGGATGGTCAGAGCAAGGCTGTCTTTTCCCGCAGCTATAGAAATGATGCATGCATGCCATGAGTCATTTGTTAACATCAGCAGCCAAAATGAAATTTCTTATCATTATCCAGGTCATCATTCTCAGTAATGTGAGGTGAGAAATAGTGTCTTGCCTCTTTCCTTAGTTCACTGCTGAGCTCAGGCTTCCACATTGCATACCCTTACAGATCTCTTGAAGCTTCAGGGAAATACCAGGCAGTGTTCATCCAAGAGGTGGTTAAGGGCATTACTTGTCTTGTGACCTTGTAGTGTTTAGACTTACATGAACCTTAAGGTTCAAGTAGCAGGCCCATCACTGCAGTAAAAAGAATTGAAATCAAACATGCAAAAACCAAAGAAACAAATAAAAAAACCCTCAGTGATCATGAGCAATGTTTCTTTTTAGGTTTGCAGGTTTCTCCAAATCAAGCTGTTTCTCCAAAGCGTCCCATGTTCCCTGCCTTTGTTTCTCCATCCCCCACGTTTAGCTGACTCATCAGCGTATCTCACAATGGTTTTTGCTGGTGGTGCCAGGCCTGTGTTCACCAGTTGAGTACAGTAGGAAAGGCACAATGGTTGCGTTTCATTAACTGAAATGCTTATTGTGTGAGTGTCTGTTCCCTTTTCACCGGGTGGCATCCAGAAATAATGTGTGCTGGAATGAGGGTGGTGTAGGCGCCTGCATGAAGCTGATCTTGCTTATCATTTTTAACCCAATCCTTCAAGGCAGTAAAGGGCTTGCTCTGAAGGCTTTGCTTCTGTCTGGGAAGCCTTTTCAAGGCGTTTCCATCCTCCGTCATGGCAGGTGTGCCCATGCCAGACTTTCTAAACCTCATGATTTCCATTAGGCAGCACTGACATTTGCACTACCACATGAACTGTTCTTATATTGGCATGTGCATTTGGTACCCCAAAGTCACATTGCTGATGGATTAGTTTTATAAAAGGCAGAGTAGGACTCCCCAGGAGGTAGCAAGGCAAATTGCTCATCTCTTTATGGGGTCTATTTAAATAATGTAATAATTTAAATTGAGGACTGATCCACTTTGGTAAAGAGCCATTAAAGATACATCTATGCGGAGCTCTCTGTGGAGAACATTTTCTCTTTTGCTTTTCCTTTTCTAACAGGAATTTACCCAGAACATTTGATTTGGGGCATTGTATTGTTGTGTTGTTTTTAGTTTTAGGTTTTTTTTTTTTACACAATAAAGGTTCCAGGTTCTTTTTGGGTGTATTTCCTGGGTGAAACTTATGCTTCACTCCTTTGCTTCACTAATAATGTGGCCATGACTCAGGTTAGTGAATTTTATTTAGAAAAGTGACTAACTGCAGAGCTGATGTTCTAGATGGGAACTTTACAAAATTTAGCTAACTATTAATCTAGTATAAGTGTTCTTTGTGAAGTGTGCTTCCAACCTGTATTTTTAAATAATTTTTTAAATAATCAATTATAGGAGACTGATGTGATCATCTTTCCCTATTCTACCCCTAATTCTAGAGGTAGCTGTGATAACCCAGATTTAAAACACAAGGGAGCTATCAAAGAAAGGCCTTATTAGGCCCAGACTCCTATGTTCCTTAACGAAGAAGCCACAAGGGACCAGTGTTTCTCTGAGGCTTCTGCTGTTTTGGCTCATTGGCTTTCAGGACACTGCTTACTAGAGGTTGATTTGTCCCATCTGGCTACTTGGGGATCCCTTTTCTTCCTCATCATTCTAAATTTGGCCTGAAAAATGTCAAGTTGACTGCATATATTTTGAACTCCCACAAGGACCATCTGGTCTTTTATTTATTTATTTTTGGTTGCTGTCATTCTTTTTGTGGCACTGGGGTTTGAACTTAGAGGTTCATACTTACAAGGCAGATAATCTACCCCACTTGAGCCATGATTCTAGCCCTTTATGCTCTAGCTGTGTGTGTGTGTGTGTGTGTGTGTGTGTGTGTCTGGTGCTGGGGCTTGAATTGAGGGGCATGGGCACTGCCCCTGATCTTTTATACGCAAGGCTAGCACTTTACCACTGAAGCCATAGCTCTACTCTTGTTCTTTTGTTTGTTAATTGTCTCATGAACTTTCCTGCCTGAAGTTGGCGTCAAACCTTGATCTTCAGATACCAGCCTCTTGAATAGCTAGGATTATAAGCGTGAGCCATTGGCATCTGCCTTGCTCTGGCTGTTTTTGAGAATAGGACTTGCCTTTTCCCAAAGTGGGCCTGCCCTATGAGCTTTCTGTCTGCTGTCTGTACTTCTTGCTACAGCTGGTTATGACAGGTGTATGCCGTCACATCTAGCTGCTTCTGTTGAAATGTGACATGTCAGAATTTTTGCCTAGATAGCCTACAACTGTGACCTTCCTGATCTCATCCTCCAAACAGCTAAAGTTATGGGCATATGCTGATCTTTTTTTTTTTCCAGTTGATTGTGGGGCTTGAAGTATCCCTGAGCTCTTTTGTTCAAGGCTAACATCCTATCACTTTGAGCCACAGCTCTACTTCCAGCTTCCTCGAGGTTAATTGGAGATAATTTTCACAAACTTACCTGCCTGGGCTGGCTCTGAACTGTGGTCTTTAGATCTCAGCCTCCTGAGTAGCCAGACCAGTGGCCTGAGCCACTGGTGTCTGGCCATATCTGATCTTTTTGCTTCAGTGTGTAACATGCTTATCAGTTGGTTCTCAGCAGTACAGTGAGGACCTCCCTGAATCATGAACATGCCAAGCTCATCCTTGCTTCTTTCTCAGGCTCTTAGCTCTTTCTGGAATACCTTAATATCTGTCCCCATTCTTCAAAATAAATTCAAATGTAAACCATTTGACAAAACCTCTAGTCGCTTAGGTTCTTTTGAGCCCTTATTATGCTCCTTAGACTTTTGTTAGCCACATGTCCATCTATCCATCCATTCATCCATCCATCCATCCAAAAAAGAAAGGTTATTGATGCCTACTCTTCACCAGCCATAGGATATGTGAACTAAACAATCAAGACATCTCTTTCCCTTGTTGAACTTACATTCTAGATGGGGAGACAGCAATAGCACATGTTCAATAATGTAGTAATTTAGAAACAGTAAATGACATGGTAATGGGAAGTCATATATGGTTGATCAGATGGAGGAATAAGATGCCAAACATGTAGAATGGGCCGGGCTCAGTGACATGTACCAAATCATCATGGTAATTACAGTAATTTTGTGTGTCCCTCTCCTTCCTTCCCAGAAAAAAGGACAGAGACTGGCCATACTCTTTACACCAATAGAATTTGGCTTAAAATGCCTTGAATGTACTCAGTGCTCTATAACTGGTCAAATGGGTTTTTCAGGCTCACAGGTGGTCAGAGCTATGACCCCCTCAGATAACCTGGTACCCCAATCCAACCAGGGGCCATGATATGAGGAAAGAGAAGGAAGAATGGGTAGGTAAGGACGTGAGTGATTATCCTCACCCCAATAGCACAACTCTTCTTCATATTGACTAGTTTCATTATGTTTTTGCTTCTGTATGAGAGTTTGTATGAAGGAAGTGTTCTAAGGTTAAAATACTTTGGACAAAACAATTTGTTCTAAATCAGCTTCCTCGTTTTCCAGGTAAAGACACAGTGTGGCCTCAGGAAGGTGAGATGTACATGTCTAACTACAGTTCTAACATAAGTTTGAAATAGAACTCTCTGAGTTAAGGGCATGGCTCAAGTAGGGAGTGTGTGCCTACCATACATAAGGGCATGGGTTTAAACCCCAGCACCACCAATGAGGAGAGAAAGAGGGGGAGGTGAGAGGGAGAGAGAGAGAGAGAGAGACAGAGACAGAGACAGAGACACACAGAGATACAGAGAAAGAGACAGAGATAGAGAGAGAGAAAGGAATAACAAAAGTTTAGCTCTCTGGGATGGCTTCCTTATTATCTATCTTATCAACTTAATATGAGACTCTAGAGGGACAGACAGGAAAGTACATTGTTATTCAACAGTCCAGTGTCAGTATTATCATATTCTTCCCCCTTTTCTACCATTACTGCAAGCATGTTGGTGGTTTCTGTATTTCAGGAAGCATTGAGGATCATTGCAGGCTCAGGATACCTCCCATATCCAGACAATGCGTTTTCCCTTTACTCTGCATTCTATCAGGCTTTTCTATGAAGTTTCATTTGAAGCTATAGCTCATAGAACACCAAAGAAAAGTGGAAAAATATGCATATCATGAGTTTTGCGAATGAAAACAAAGATCTGTGTGTGTTTGACATGCTGATAGTTAGCTGTGATTATGGAGAGGACTAGTTATAAAATGTTAGAGCAATGATTGGCTGAATATCTGGTTTCAGACAATTGCTCTACATGGAGGTGTTGTGAATAGATTGGCTTGAGCCAAATAGACCGAAATTTACCACGGAAATCATTCCCAAGGCATTTCATGTTTTGACTATATTCGTACCTGATGAGATGGCTTATGGTAAATACCAAGGTGGGAAGTAAGTGGCACGTGGTATCTGGCATGATGGTGCTTTCTTTTTTGTTTTCATATTTTAGTGCACTTACATTTCAATTGACCAAGTTCTGAGGACCCATGCCATAGTGATAAGCAGACCTGCCTGGCTTTGGGGAGCAGAAATGGGAGCCAATGAGCATGGAGTATGCATAGCCAATGAAGCCATCAATGCCAGAGAACCTGCTGCTGAGACTGAAGCCTTACTGGGGATGGATCTGGTCAGGTACTGTGCATCGATTCTTTGAAGCTACTGTGTGGAAGAGGTTGGAACCAGGGTCAGGATATGTTTCCTTCTAAGCCTCACATTCTGTTAACACCTTCCTCCTAAAGATGATGTGTGTTTCTTCATAGAAATTTTGAGGTGTGAAAAAAAGAATAGCTCGTAATGGAACATTATTCAGCAATAAAAAAGCATCAAATACTGCAATGTGCTATAATATGATGATCTTAAAAGTATACCAAGTAGAAGCTAGAAAACTCACCTATTACATGACTCTATATGAGATATACAGAGAAGGCAAATTCAGAGAGGCAGAAAGTAGACTAACGGTTGCCTAGAGTTGGAGTGGGATGTGGCGGAATGGAGAGTGATTCCTAATGGGTATAAGGGCTTCTTTTTTGAATGCTGAAAATGTTCCAAACTTAGTAGTGATGGTGGTATAACTTTGTGTACAGGTTAAACTCACCAAACTACAGTGTAAATGGTTGAACTTTATTGTATTTGAAATACACTATTATTATGAAAGAAAAGATTTAAGGTGTAAAAAGCAAACCCTGAAAGAAAAAAGAACACAGATCACGTTTTTTTTTTTCTCCCCACTGTATATCTCAGTTGTCTTTTCTTCCTTTTCTTCTTCTCCCAACTTCTGTGTTCCAGAAGGAGCTCGATGTAGGTGCTGAAAGGGCAGGGATCTTTGTCTCTTTGCTCATTCCCATGTTATAAGCCCTGGGTACTGGCACGCAAAGGGTTAACAAATGACTACAGGAAATGCTAGGGTAGGTCAAAGCACATTTTCTAAGTGGCTTTCTTTTGACTGAAATAATGAGATGAAGTGGAATGGTGCCATAGTTGATGAAAGCCTAAGCTAGGAATTGGCAGTCTTGGTTTATAGAATAGATAGACCAAGTTGCATGTCTGTTGAGCCATGTTATCTCAATGTTTTCAACATGAGGTTTAGAGGAGATGACCTCTGAAGTCCTTCCTAAGGCTAACCTCCCATGAGAAGGAACAGGGATTTGACATTCATTTATTTACTCCATTATTTCATTATCTTCAAATAGTTGTACAAAGGGGTTTAAAGTCAGTAAATCAGTTTATAAGTACAATATATACAATATAATACATCAATGTCATCCCTTCCTGACATTGGTTTTTCTAAGGGGAAACTGTACCTTTGCACAGGAGCCTCTGTGACTCATTGCTTCTACCAACCTGACAGGAACGCTCTTTGGGTAAACCCTTTGCCTTTATGCAGTTCTTACCTTTCCTTACTATTCCTGGTTCTTATAAATGTGGAACAGCTTTCTCAAACTGTAGACAGGAAAGAAAAAGCCTAATATTTACCAGGAGGTTTGTCTTGATTCAAGTAATAAAATGTATAGAATGACAAAAGCTTTGAATTTATGTTTTGACAGCTCTCCCAGTCATTTTAAATTCCTGTACTTAGCAGTCTGAAAACCAAGAATTAGCAATGAAAAACATGACTTTTACATCTATGATTTATAATCTTGTGTTTTGAGTTGTTATATTTACCGTGTGGGATTTATGGAATTGGCAAAAATCATTATGTTGATTTTAATTTCTAAGGGATGATGATCTAAGTCTTCAGTAATTATTAACAGGCATGTCCCAGATACATTCTTTGCGCTAGATTCCGTGGTGACATGAAGAAACTCAAAACTCTTAAGAGATTTTATTCTGAATGCAAGGAGAAGACAGAAAATTGAGCAATGGAAAATTTAAGGTTTTTTTTAACAGGAGAGAGATGACTCATGGAGATCTAAGAGGTGATATCACAGGAATCCTACAGTGTTTTAGTGTGTGGCCTCTGGCAACACTGTTGGATGCTCAGAGATTGTCACAGGCATATTTGAGATGCTTTGAGGAGATGTGTTTAACTTGGATTTGTAGAACTGAGGAAGGGAGACAAAGAAGATATATTTGTTGTGCTAATTAGCAAGGCCCGTGACCGGTGTCAGGAGTAGGTAACCAGAAACAGCTGAACCATAAGCTTTTCTCTCTTTTGCTTTTGTTTTGCCTTTGTGTGCGCTCTCTCCCTTCTCCCTCCCCCCCTTCGCTCTCTTGCTCTCTTGCTCGCTCTCACTCAGAACTGGGATTTGAACTCAGTGTCTCATTCTTGTTCAAGAGCACTTGAGTCATATCTCCATCTCCAGCCCTATTTTTTTTGCTAGTTATTTCAAAGATAGAGTGGCAGGGACTTTTCTTCCTGAGCCTGGCAGGTTCTTCATAATACAACCACATGTATCTTCATAATGAGTAGGGCTTTGCCTTCAGTGTCTGGTTTAAGGTGTGGTCTCAGCATTAAGTTAGATATGATCAGCCAAGCCTGTAAGACTTTAAGGGTCCATTTCACATTAAGCAATTCCTAAAAATTACTCCTGAGCTAAAAAAAAAACCCTAAGATATTAATTTCTAGGGAAGCTCTAGGTGATATCTATGCTTTGGCTCCACAAACCAAGACTTGAATGGCCAGGTTC
The DNA here is from genome assembly GCF_000151885.1 of Dipodomys ordii. Taxonomy (NCBI): domain Eukaryota; kingdom Metazoa; phylum Chordata; class Mammalia; order Rodentia; family Heteromyidae; genus Dipodomys; species Dipodomys ordii. The sequence continues at coordinate 4,693,624 of NW_012267292.1, forward strand.
GAAGGCAGTGGTTATCAAAACATATCTGGTGAACAGACACTGCTAGGGACATGCTAGAAATGTAAATTCTCAGTTCCATCATTCTACTGAATCTAAATGTGTTTAGTCTGTTAAACAAGAGCAGGGTTTGCTCAATAAAAGTGAGGAACCACTGCTGGAGAGGAAGCTCTTCATGTGTTGACTGAACTTCTCAATTTGGGGCTCAGTATCTTCCTAGTCGTTGCTGTTTGTAACCCCAGTCCTTGCTTTGCTCTTGCTTGTCCTCATGATTAGCTGCCAGCTCTTTCCAGGACAGTCTCTGGGAGAGTAGGCTATTCACATTTTCCATTCCACTGGGAAGCTCTGTGAGAATGTAGCTGATTATTCAAAGAATAGAGTGGCTGCCCCTTATGTATTCTGGGACTTGTTACTTTCCCACTGCATATCAAGTTCATGTTCAGTTTCAAAAGAGGAGGCTTACATGAATGACAGCAGCAGTTCAATAGGAATTGACTAAAATAAAGGTACAGTTTGTATGTTCCTTAGTTGCTTGTGAGAACACAAGCATTAGGCAATCGTGTGAGAATTCATTTCTAGCAAGCATGGATGCTAGAATCTAAACTGTCTGTTTTGTGCTTTTCTTTACATCTTTTCCTCTCTCTCTCTCTCTCTCTGCTTGGGCACTGTCCCTGGGCTTCTTTTGTTCAAGCTAGCACTCTGCCATTTGATCCACAACACTACTTATGGCTTTATCTGAGTAGTTTATTGGAGATTACAGTCTCTCGGCCTTTCCTGCCCAGGCTGGCTTTGAACCACGATTCTCAGATCTCAGTCTCCTGAGTAGGATTAACAGCATGAGTCACTAGTACCTGGCCTCACACTTTTTTTAAAGATTGACAATTAGTCCTTTTTGTACAATGCAAAGGCACATGAACATACACACATGAACACAGAGTATCCAGCAGTTACACAGAAGCCAATAAAGATGGGATTTATTTTCTGATGTTAATGAGTCTCTTACAATTCTAGGTCTGTCTGTTGTGATAATGAATCTGGGCATCAATATGGAAGAGAACCAATGAGGCTTCAGCCTTCTTAGTATACAGGGACATGTTTAATAATCAATGAGGAACATCAGAGAGTAGTCTTTTCTGATAGTTTCATGTGTAAATGTGGTGTCAACCACAGGCCCAAAGACCAGGAGTCTCAGGTTCTGTCTGGCCACTTATCCCCCTATGCCAAATAAAAATACATGATGAAGGACAGAGGAAGGAGATTTATTACATGGCAATCATGGGAAGACAGCACTTCAGTCCATCTTCAACCATCCTCCAAGGTACAGACCTTGGCTTTTAAGGTTAACTGGGGAGAATTAGGGGCAGAAAGTGAGAAAACTATTAATAGTTAAACAGTCCCAGGACACAGATGAGGCCTAGTTGGCCACTAGCTCAGTCTTTGTCTCTGGAGGAGATCTGGAGAAGTTATTACTTTATTACTGGAGCCGAGTTTTGGCTGTTTGTACAAGATGATAAAAAAAGACACTGCCTATTTGAGGGACAGTATGCCTTCCACACAAAATGGTTATCAGTGAATCTGGCCTTTCTTGGTGACTGCAAAATTGACTGTAGTGGAAAATAGCTTAGATCATAGGTCCCATATACAAAGTTGGGGGACTTGTAGTTAAGTCCTAAGACCCAGCAAAAGCATCTTTTAAGTTGTCTTTTACATAAACACTTCCACTGTGATAGAGTTTAAGATGCCAGGATAGATTTTAAGATGCTTTATGAAAGACAATCCCTTGACTCTCTGAGCTGGTACCAGCTGGCCCCTGAAGGTCACCACTGTCTCTCTGTGTGTTGTGCCTCTTCCCTTTACATAACTGCTTTACATTTCTTTCATTTGCTGACTTATGCTCTTCTAACTGTTTAATGCTGGCATTAAAACTAAGTCAATCTCAGTGTTTCCAACATCTTCTCATTCTGAACACATTCATCAGCCCTCTGCATGTTAAACACACAAAATCCTTGAAATCAGGGGGAGAATTAGGAAAGATCTAAAGTTTGTTTTTAGTTGTTAGAAAATGTGAGAACTCACAGATAATGGAAAAGAGTCCCACTCAATACTTGTAGTGGAACCTATATAATTAAAGCCACTGCCTCCTGAACACTCTGAGAAGATATGCTTTGTGTATATTATTCTATTTAATCATCACAATACAGTGAAGTAGGTCTGTTCCTTATGTTTGGTAGATTAGGAAACTGGAGCCTTGGATGACTAAAGGGCTTGCCTAAGCCCTAGATCTAGAAGATGGCTGAGTCAGGACTACTAGTGCCTGCTAAGCTCTGGGAAAGGGATTGGGGGGCAGATTCCTCTTTTTTTTTTTTGGGTCCAGTCGTGGGGCCTGAACTCTGGGCCTGGGTGCTGTCCCTCAGCTCTTCAGCTCAAGGCTAACGCTCTACCACTTGAGCCACAGGTTTTTTTCTTTTTGCTTATGTGGTGCTGAGGAATCAAACCCAGGGCCTCTGGCATGCAAGGCAAGTG
>NW_012267292.1:4696193-4700411 GCF_000151885.1 Dipodomys ordii
GAACTCTGGGCCTGGGTGCTGTCCCTCAGCTCTTCAGCTCAAGGCTAACGCTCTACCACTTGAGCCACAGTGCCACTTCTGGCTTTTTTCTTTATGTGGTGCTGAGGAATCGAACCCAGGGCCTCAGGCATGCAAGGCAAGCACTCTACCACTGAGCCACCTTCCCAGCCCCGGCAGATTCCTCTTTGTATTAGATCACACCATGCTTTTCTCAGTGAGATGAGAAACTCAGGACACTGAGAGATACAGATAAGTCAAAAAGTATCATACACTCTCCCCCTGTCTAAAAAGGAAATGGTAACACATTTAGGTTGAAGTGGCATTTATTTGTGATATATGAATCAGAGCAGCCTTCATTCTACAAAATAGAAAAGGAGCTTGCTCCTACCAGACAAGAGCAAAAGAAGAGATTTTTACCAAATGGAGATATGGAAACAGAAGAGCTGAAAAAAATCTGATAGGTTAATCAAGTAATCAAGTTACTTCAAGGTTTTTTCTTTCTTTCTTTCTTCTTTTTCTTCTTCTTTTTTTTTTTTGTGACAGTACTTGGTCTTGACCTCCAGACCTAGGTACTGTTTTAGCTTTTTCACTCCAGGCTAGTACTCTACCATATCCCTCCGCTTTCGACTTGAACTCAAAGCCTGAGTGCTGTCCCTGAGCTTTTGTGTTCAAGGCTAGCACTCTACCACTTGAACCAAACTTCACTTCTGGCTCTTTGTTGGTTAATTGTAGATGAGAGTCTCATGTCCTTATCCAGTGGCCAGAGGACCAGATAAGGATGCTCATCTGAGCCAATTGAATATATTTCACCAAAGATCTCAGTCTGAGGAGTAGGGTAAAATCAGAATTATGTCTGTAGGGGCTGGGAAGTTGGGTCAGTGGTGGAGTGCTTGTCTCACATACATGAGGCCCTGGGTTCCATTCCTCAGCACCATATAAGCAGAAAAAAGCCGGAAGTGGTCTGTGGCTCAAGTGGTAAGGCACTAGCCTTGAGCTGAATTGCTGAGTGGATAGTGCCTAGGCCTAGAGTTCAGGACCTATAACTGTCACACACAAAAAAAGAATTATGTCTGTAGATTGGTGATGAGGTCTTGCTGTGCATGCAGAATATCCAAGTCAGGGGCAAGTGCAAGTATTAGAAATATCAGTGGACTGTAAGCAGGCACAGAACATGGTGGAGTGGGATGGGGTGCGGTGGGATAATGCAGTAAGAACTGCAAAAGTGATGTCCCATGTTCCCAGGATGGGGCTATGGCAACCGGCTAGATATTCACATGGTCCTATGTATGTTTATATGGATCCACTGGGGCTTTGTGAGGGCCCTGGGGGAAGCAGAAGGATCTGCCTAGAATATGTGTGTGAGGCATTGTGACTAGAGACCCCAAATCCCCAGAAGGAGGAGGGAGGAGGCCTTTTAGAGTACACAGATTCTGGTGATAAAAGGATTCACAGTACTTTTGTTTATTCTGGATCTTCAAGATAAGGCTAGCATTTGTTTTTGATATTCCCCTTAGAAGAAGGTGACTTTGACAAAGGAAAAGTCTGCTTTTATACTTTTTTTTGTTTGTGAGTGCTGGTCCAAGGGCTTGAACTCAGGGCCTGGGTGCTATCCCTGAACATTTTTGCCCAAGGCTCAACCATTGGAGCCACAGCTTCTCTTCCAGTTCTTATGGTGGTTAACTGGAGACAAGAGTCTCATGAGACATGCTCCTTAGATCTCAGCCGCTTGAGTAACTCAGATTATAGGTATGAGCCACCAGTGCCTGACAACTTCTTTCAATTGGTTTATTCTTTATTTTTTCATGTCAGTGGGTAATGTGCCAAAGTTATGACAAAGTTTAAGGGAGGCCTAGCTCAGACAGCAGTGTGAAAACCCAATCATCAGGCTTATAAACCACAAAAAGAACAGGTTACTCTTTTATATCTCTTCCAAGGCCTTACTGTTCAACTTTGTAAACCAAGACTTTGTAACTGAGTCTTCCAAAATGAGCTTAAATTGAGAAATATCAGATAGATTGGTATAAAATGATTTGACTATTAAATTAAAAAAAGATCCCATTACAAGAATCAGTCCACGTTTTATGGTTTCATTATCTTCTCCCTCACCCCAGGATGCATGACACTGAGTAAATTTTAATAGCAGTCATTGTTCAAGTTAAAAATTCATCAAGAACAAGTTTATATCATCATCTCAGTAGTTCTATTGTCCCTGTTCTAAGACTCTTGAGTTTCTATCAACAGGATTATATCTGAATGAACAGCTGTATAAGTGAATGGAATACATAACATGAGCCATCTTCAGTCAGATCAGCCCGAGAAGACAGTAGCATGATTTTTACTTTGCTAACCATAGAATAAAGAATGGGAAAGATGACATTACTTCAGGTCATACTGCCAGCAGGTATCAGAGCCTTAATCTCTGAATTATGTATTTCTCTGCCACAGTGTTCTTCCTCCTGAAATTTACCTCTTGCACAAGTAGTTCCAGACACTAGTGCTGTATGTTTTTATGTTCATTCTCTCATAAAACCCATCTTTGTATCAATACAATGACATAGGCATTTATCTTATTGAAAGCGTAAGACTGAAGTTCAAATATGTGATCTGTTTAAGGTCACAGCCATGACCGCATTCATACCCCCTTTAAAAGCATCATTAATTGGTTGTATCAACACAATGACATGGGCACTTATCTTACTGAAAGCATAAGACTGAAATTCAGATATATTATATGATCTGTTTAAGGTCATAGCCATGGCAGCATTCATACCCTCTTTAAAAGCTTCATTAATTGGTTGGGGCAGGTGAGAGGCATGTCTCACTTCAGAGAAAATATGTGTTCTTTTGAAAACTGAAGCCGTAAACCATTTAATAGATGTAGGCTGATAGGAGGAAAATAATATTGAAAAGGGTTTGATTGTGTCTTTACCAACGGTCAGTTTTTACCAACGGTCAGTCCATTTCTAATGAGATCTAGGGAGAATGACATGCACAGAAAAGATTGGCTGGCATTCAAATACCTTTATTACCAGTCGTCTTACCATACTTAGGATTTTATGACAGAATACTATAAACAGGGTATTTTTAAACAAGAGATATTTTTTGCTCATGGTTCCAGAAGCTGGAAAATAAAAAATTAAGGTGCCAAAAATATCCAAAGTCAAAGTGTGGACCTACTTTCTGATTTATAGATGGTGCTTTCTTCTGTGTCCCTACTTTCTTAGAAAGCACTGCTTCCATTTATGTTTCAATCACTGCCCCAGCCCCGAAATGCCCTGTCTCCTAATGCCGCCCCATTGTGTGCTGGGATTTCCACATAGGAATTGTGAGATGACAGGAAACAGGCCAAAGTATTTCCTATAGAATAGTAGAGATCCAGATAGGGCAGAGATTTCCTATTGCTTAGATGGTAGGCAGGAGGCAACATAGACCAGAGGAAAGGGGTCTTGCAAAGAGCCAGAGTTGATTTGGTCATCTCCACTGAACATAGTCAACAAACCAAAAGAAGGGGCTTGTCTTCCTTTCTAGGGAGAGAGACTTGGTTCATGATTTTCAGAGTGGATTTTATCTAGAAGATGGTCAAAGACAAAGAAACTTTTTCATGCTTTGTAATTGGATGTATGAGAGAAATAGTCTGAGTTAAAGTGCTGCTAACCCATTGATCTGAATATTTAACATGTTTACACACATTGACACGCTCCTTGACTCAGCCTTGTCCCAGACTTTGGTTGCTATATTATGATCATGCAATGGTCTGAAATGATTTAACTATATACTTCTGGTTTCTGGATTCAGGCTTGGTTTAGAAAGAGGAGCAACAGCGAAAGAAGCCTTAGATGTCATTGTCTCTTTGTTGGAAGAACATGGGCAAGGTGGGAATTATTACGAAGATGCAAGCTCCTGCCATAGTTTTCAAAGTGCATACCTGCTTGTGGATCGTGAGGAAGCCTGGGCACTGGAGACTGTAGGAAAATACTGGGCTGCAGAAAAAATCACAGGTGAGTGGGTATAGGGGGAAGGGATTAGTGTTCAAATTATTCATTGATTTTTTTTTTTATTGTGCTGGGGTTTGATCTCAGGACTTTGTACTTGCTGATAGGCACTCTATTTTTTTTTTTTTTGGTTGGCCGTGGGGCTTGAACTCTGGGCCTGGGCGCTGTCCCTCAGCTCTTCAGATCAAGGCGAGCGCTCTACCACTTGAGCTACAGCGCCACTTCC
>NW_012267292.1:4700461-4803245 GCF_000151885.1 Dipodomys ordii
CTTCCGGTTTTCTGGTGGTTTATTGGAGATAGGAGTCTCAAGGTCTCTCCTGCCCTGGCTGGCTTTGAACCGCGATCCTCAGATCTCAGCCTCCTGAGTAGCTAGGATTACAGGCGTGAGCCACTAGCGCCCGGCTGGCACTCTATTTCTTGAGCTGTAACTCCAGTTCTTTTTGTTTTAGTTATTTATTTTTTAAGTTTTTTATTGTCCCTGAACTTTCTATGCTCCAGGCTAGTGCTCTACCGCTTCAGTCACCGCACCACTTCCAGCTGTTTCTTTTTTTAAAATATTATTTTATTGTAAAGATGCTGTATAGAGGGGTTATTGTTACGTGACTAAGGTAACGAGTAAATTTCTTGTCAAGCATTGTTACCTCCTCCTTTGTCTCCCACTAGCTACCCACCCTCCCACCCCCCCCGCCCCCAGCTTTCTGAGTATATTGGAGATAAAGTCTCATGGACTTTCCTACCTGAGCTGGCTTCGAACCATGATCTGGCTTTCAACCTTAGATCTCAGCCTCCTGAGTAGCTAGGATTACAGGTGTGAGCCACTGGGGGCCCAACTTGCTCTAGTTATTTTTGAGATACAGTCTTGCTTTTGTTCAGGCCAGCCTGTACTGTAATCCTCCTGTTGGTGCTATGATGACAGGTACATGTTACTATGGTCAGCTATTGGTTCAACAGGGGCTTCAAGAAGTTTTTGCTCAGGCTAGCCTAGAACTATGATTCCTTGATCTCAGTGTTCCAAGTAGCTAGTAATGCAGGAGTGAGCGACCAGGTATGGCTTAACAGTAAAGAGTTTTGAGGACAGGAAAGATGGAGGGAATACTGGATGAGCACACAGGATTAAACCTAGAGGAACCTCCCCTTGCTGCTAAGGCAGACTCTGTGTGCCGACTCTTCCTGCTAAGGCACATTTCTCACTTCTAGCATCTGTTTCCAGAGGTGAACCTGGAGTCTTTTGAGACAGAATGTAGTAGGGATAGTGACACTTAGGAATCACATTCCTAATATTTCATATATTCACTTTGTTTTCTGAGCTGGACCCAGTTCCAACTTAATAGCAGCTCCATCACCTGAATACTACTCTATTAATTTCCTAAGGGGATGGTGATTCTTCCTTCCTTCATAGTAGGTTACCAAATCCTTGCAATAGGTAGCCACAGATCAGTAGCTGCTTGTACTTAAGAGAGATTGGATCTATATGAGAATTCTTGGATGTCACTTGGGGCTAAGTAGGCCATTTTTCTGTGAGAGAATGGTCCTAGAAAAGCAGAGAATTTGATGATCTACACAAAAGGATTTAATGCTATTTGGCCTTTGCAAAATCTTACTTCTTAAACAGTGTTAAGGAAGAAAATGTTAAAATAGGAGCAGTAGCTTTGATAGCATTCCTTAGCACCTTCATCTTCTTGATGGGATGGGATCTCAGAATGGAGTGAAGGATTTCTTTTTTTTAATTTTTAAATTTTTTATTGTTATTATAAAGATGGTATACATAGGTATTACAGTTCAGGTAAAGAGTACATTCCAGTTTGGACAATGTCACTTGGGTTAAAGGATTTCTAAGAGGACTACATAATTTTGAGAGAAAATTATCTAGTGACACACCTCTTACTTCCTTAGGGCAAGATGGAAAATGCATGGCATGTGTACTGCCATTTTCCTCTTTTGTGCCCCTAGCAGACATGACTCATAGATTACTTCACTATCTCTTGTTGAACCTATTCCTAGTCTGCATATTGTTCTCAAATGTGTTTGCTATGGATTATTATCCAATTAACTAGAAATTATTTTAGGGGTGAAAGCTGTCTGGCACTTGCTTTAGGGTGATTAGAACCAATCTGCCCTAAATTGGGAGCAGATATGTTGCAATAATTGGGAGTCACTGTTGTTTTCTGTTCACCAAGCCCAGAGATTGGAATTCCCTGGATGCTGGTTGATGGGTACATTAAATCCTATGCAGAGTTGTCCACTGAGACAGAAGAACCTAGACTGAGGTATTCTGGCTAGTCTTTGTGACAGCTGTGTCCACATGAGGAAAGGGTGGCTTCTGCTTATATAAGGATGCAGAATAGACTAGCAATGCCATCAGTATCACAAGGAGGTTCTCCACTGTCGTGTGCCTAGCAAATATCCAGCAGGGCCTGTGTTTGCTAGCCTAGCTCTTACAGGTGTTTACAGAACCAAGGTACCTATGTGACCCTTTATGTCTGCAACTTTCCCTTAATTCAGGAGTTTAAAACTCCTTTATCTAAAACCCTCCAAAGATGAAGTCTTTCTCTTGAATGTCTCTCTCAAGTACACTAGTGGTCCACACTTCAAAGCAATCAACTTTTAAGGAGGATCTAGCACTTTTTGATCTATTACTGCATTTCAAAAGCTAATCTTTCTTTCCAAACACAGCTTAATGCGTCTTATCTCCTCAAAATGGATGTTGTCTTTCACTAAACATTTAAATTTTTAAAAATCCCATTTCCTATATGAATCAATTTCCTGTCTTCTGATCCCAGCAGCATGTGATTGATGGCAGTGGGTTTAATGCACCGTGTCCTCTGAATGTTGATTCTTGAAGGCAAATGGCTATCATACATCAGTCCTCTAGGAAAATATCATCTGTGGAATTGTTTACAAGAGCTTTGCCTTTCAAGAACGGATGATGTCTATATCACTTATTTAGGTCCAGACTGCTTGCTTTTATTGTTTACTTCATAATTTTTCTTTTGTGTGCCATCCATGGAAACAAAAAGGCAGGGCAAATGCCACTGTCCTTAGGCCAGGAAAACTTATTTTGGAGGTATAAATCAGTGCAGTTAAGCATCAATCAAACACTGATCCTGCCTCTAGAGTCTGGGTTTCAAACATCAATGATTATTGCACCTGGTACTTTCGGCTCTTTCATTCATTTTTACTTCATTCTCCAATAGTTCGCAAGCTTAACCCTGGTTCCTTGGAGCAGCAACTGTGAACTGCCTTTTGGAGCTAACAGTGATTACTTATTGTTTGCACTCTGGGCAGTATCTTGGAGCTTGAAGGCCAAGTTGTCTTTTGGATTTTTGTATTGTTTGCATATGTTTTAGAGAAGGTGAAGTGAGCTTGCCAGTAGATGGGAAAGATCTGGTCTCACCCTTATTCAGCAAGGCAGAGTGGATTTAGAATGAAATCATTTCTGATTCTAGATTTATTTAAATACAGTTTATTGAGGGGGAGACACAATACTGGGGCTTGAACTAAGGGCCTAGATATTGTCTTTTAGTTTTTTTGTTCAAAGTGGTGCTCTACCACTTGAGCCACAAATTCATTTATAGCTTTTTGCTGGAAAAAGTGCACTTTCCTGGCTGTCTGGCTTTGAACCTTGCTTCTCAGATCCGCGCCTTTTTAAGTAGCTAGGATTATAGGTATGAGCCACTGGTACCTGGCTTACCCTTCTATTTTTGTAAGAAAAATGATACTCCCATAGATTCTTTTCACACACATACACACTTGGAGTGTGTCATGCTTGTGACACAATGTATACTACACTGTTCTGAAATTATTCACAACTATTAACAATATATTCTAAATGTTGAAAACTGAAAAAGTTGAATGAAGAAGCATCTGATTTGTGTGTGTGTGTGTGTGTGTGTGTGTGTGTGTGTGTGTGTGTGCTTGTCCTGGGGCTTGAATTTGGTGTAGGTGCTGGCCCTGAGCTTCTTTTGCTCAAGGCTAGTGCTCTACCACTTGAGCCACAGCTCCATTTCCAGCTGTTTTAGTAGATTAGTGGAGATAAGAGTCTCACAGACTTTCCTGCTTGGGCTGGCCTCTAACCATGATCCTCAACTATCAGCCTCCTGAGTAGTTAGGATTATAAACATGAGCCACTGGCACCTGCCTGATTTGTATTTTGGTGGTGTGAAGTGTCTTTCCAGATGAAAGAGAATCCCAGTGGGAAGGAGGAGGTTGTGGATGCTGCAGAGCTTCTCTGTGGAGGAATCTTAAAGATTTCTAAGTCTTGATAATATTGTACCTTTTTCAAAGAACCTTCCATGTTTCCTTTGAGTACTGTGTTTGGAGTTTCTTTAGTCAGAATGAAAGGTCTGTGTATTTCATTGAGATTATAAATTTGAGATCAGTAAGCTGTTCCTCTTCTAAAATATGATAATGCCTACTTACGACTGGGTAAACATTTTTAGGACATCTATAATGAAGACCAAGGATTGTGTTTCTCTTTTTAAAAATTGAGTAGAGTTGGTCAGTGGTGGCTCATGCCTGTAATCCTAGGCTGAGATCTGAGGATGGCAGGTCAAAGTCAGCCCAGGTAGGAAAGTCCTTGAGGCTCTTATCTCCAATTAACTACCAACCAACCAACAAACAAACATAAAACCCCACAGCCAGAAGTAGAGCTGTGGTGCAAGTGGTAGAGTACTTTGAGCACAAACCCCAGTAACAGTGCCCAGGCCCTGAATTCAAGCCCTAGACTGGTACCAAAAAAAAATCAAATTCTTGATTATGTCTTCGTGAATGCCTTTTCTGACTTTTACACTTTTTGCAGAGGGAGTAAGATGCATCTGCAACCGGCTTTCACTCACCACTAAGATGGATGCAGAGCACCCGGAACTCAGGGCGTACGCTCAGAGTCAAGGCTGGTGGACGGGAGAGGATGAGTTCAATTTTTCCCAGGTTTTTTCCCCAGCTGATGATCTTCCTGACTGCTGTGCAGGCAAAGATAGCTTAGAAAAACAAGAAGGTGAGTCTCTTCCTTATGACTTTCCTTCTTTTACCCTTTGTCTTGTGACTGTTCTAGGGTACTCGTCTGGGTTTAGAAGGGTGAATAGACAAGTTGTATAGACATTAGACCTTGTATATAAGGATCAACTTGTACCAATAGTCTGTGATAGGCAGGCAGGCAGACAACTTGTATCTATTTTTGTATGATTCTTTCTCCTTCATGAAGGTTTCTTATTTCTACTGGTGTCATTTCTCCATTGGACATGAATGTCATTATGTTGCTTTTATGATACTTACTGAAATCCTTCTTATATCTCAATATATATATACATATATATACATATATATATATACATATATATACAGACTTATTATCTGCCTTATTATTATACTTTCCTCTTTCCCAGCCCCATTAGCCTGCTGAGTCTTGAAGGTGGAGATATCTCTTATTCATTTGAGGAATCTCTTTTATAATGCTAGTAGAGTCCCTTGTGTATTGAACACCTTTGTTGAGTTGACTAGTTGTATTGAATTGTGTTCACAAACTTTCTTTCTGCTAGCCATCTACTGACTTAATCAGAATCCATATTTATGTTAATGTGTTGGCTAGATATCTTATTATTGTTGTGCCTGAGTGGAAATCTTTCCAAAAAGCAATGATGATCAAGATTTTATATTTACTGATTGTGTAGGTATTTTGTAAGCCAACCCTGATCGTTTAAAATCGGTGTTAGCAAATGATGTCCAACAACAGCTACTTGTTTTGTAAGCAAAATTCTGTTAGTTTTTCATCACCATGTCAAAAATATGTGAAAGAAACAATTTATAAGGAGGAAAAGTTCATTTTGGCATGTGGTTTCAGTCAATAGATGATTGGCTCTCTTGCATCGAGGAATGTGGCAACACAGTAGATCATGGTGGAGGGAACTGTTCTCACAGCCACCAAGAGGCAAATAGAGAGATAGCAAGAGGCCAAGGTCACCAAATTCCCTTCAAAAGCCCACCCTCAATAACCTACCTTCCACTAGGGCCAACTTCCTAAAGGTAATACCACCCACTACCAACCATTCAACTCATGGATGTTTGGAGGACATTAAATATTCAAACCATGGAGCACACTCCATGTGCATAAACTATACGCTTTGTATAGTTTAGGACTGCCTTTCTGCTGCCATGGTAGAATTGAGCAGAGGCAACAGGGACCTGGGAATGGAGACCAAAGTCTACATTGTTCTTGGAGTAACACAGATTATAAGCCTAACACATTTTCTTCTACTTGATCCTTTAAGAACAAGTTTCTTAGCCCTTTATCTAGTGTGTCACTCTGATTTTTTTTTTCTGTAGAACTTAAGTAAGAGTGAATAAAGTATTAATATTTAAATGTGGGCCTCAGAAAAACTTCAGTGTTTCAAATTGAAATAGATCTAGTTGATGAAAGTAATTAAATATTTATCATGAAACATCAATGCTAAATATGATAAAACCCCATGTAGCTGTTAGTTCATGGGACAGAGGATGGAAGACTCGTTACAAAAGAATACTTAGTTGGCAGGGGAGATACCATCATCATGAAGGTGATTTTCCCAGGGTGAGGCTTTATCCATTGCACTCCACATGTGCTGACTCCTGTGATTTCCCCAAATGTGGGAAACTCGACTGCAAAATTTGTGGTAGTGGGGGACTGCGTTCGTGCTCTCTCTTTAAAAAAAAAGAAAAAGAAAACGCTGGAAGATGCTACCTCTAAAATCTAGACTGGGAAACTGTACAGGAAAAAAACAATCCATAAGGTGAAAGTAACATTCAAGGAGAAAATATGGACAGATATTAAAACATTTAAGAGATATTGTCAACCTATTGGTAATAGGTTCTGATTCAGATCACTATAGTAATTTAAGAGTAAGTAAGGAAATTTGAACAGTCGATAGTTGAAGAAATCCAAGACACTTGATAGTTCAGATGTGAAATGATGTAAATAGAGATTTGCAAAGATGATGTTCATTGTGTTAACAAATCCCTCCCTGTAGAAACATGTTAAGGAGTGATTTTTGTGGCTGTTTGTGTGTTTCTGATAATACTGGGGCTTGAATTTGTGCTTACCTAGACAGATGCTGCAGTACTTGAGTTACTCTACCAGCTCCCTTTTAAATTGATTATTCTTTTTTTTTTTTGTCGGTCAAGGGGCCTGAACTCTAGGCTTGGGTGCCGTCCCTCAGCTCTTCAGCTCAAGGCTAGCACTCTACCACTTGAGCTATAGTGCCACTTCAGCTTTTTCTGCTTATGTGGTGCTGAAGAATCGAAGCCAGGGCCTCACGCATACAAGGCAAGCGCTGTACCACTGAGCCATCTTCCAAGCTCCTTAAATTGATTATTTTTGATATAGTTTCCCACTTTATGCCCCAGCTGAGTTGGGCTGAGATCCTATTATTTGTGTTTCCCTGTATTGCTGGGAATGGCAGTTTCAAGCCTCTGAGCCCAGAGGTTGGTTGAGATGAAGTCTTGTGGACTTTTTTATTTCTAGGATGGCCTAGAACATTGATCTCCAAGCTCTGCCTTCCAAGTAGCTAAGATTACAGTATTACTGTACCCAGCACGTTTGTTTTTTGAGGTGGATTTTCCTATGTAGCCCAGACTAACCTTGAGCTTGAAGTTCTCCAGACTCAGCCTCCAGTGGGTGGCGATTGCAGTCAGCAACTACACTTGGCTGAGTAGTTTAAAGAATTATAGCCAGAGGAGAACATGAATAGGATCCTGTGTAGTAAAATGATTGTTTATCCATTCATCTGAACTCAGCCAATAGGTCTAAAGGCACAGAATATACTGAAGGACTCTCTTTCTTTCTAAATGTGTGTGTGTGTGTGTGTGTGTGTGTGTGTGTGTGTGTGTATGTGTGTGTATTTTACTACAGAGAAGTTATTCTACTAATATTATATTCAGGGAACAATAGTGTATGAGAGAGAGAAAGGGAGAGAAAGTACATGCTGTAGATTGCACTTGCTTTTTTTAAATGAATGTTCTATTGTTATTGCCTTAGTATAGTTAAATATTGTAACAAAGACCCTCAATATGGCTTTAAAAATGGAAGTTATTCCATTCTCAGGTTATTGTGTGCAGGTATCTGGACAGTTTGGGACTGGGTTTACTCTGCCTCAACACAGGGCCTGCATTTGTGGTCCACGTTTTGGTGTCTTCCAGACAGCTGGAAGGGAGAAAAGTGAAGGAAAAGAATGTGGATGTGACCACAAAGTCACATATACCATTTCTGCTTACCTTAAACTTTATCACATGGCCTTAGTTACAAGGGAGGCTGGGAAATATATCCTGTAGTGAGTAATTATATTCCCAGTAATCATTTCATGGGGAGTTATCAGTGAAAAGAGAAACAAGAGAATGGGTTTTGGTTAGCAGCCTGCCACCATTGCTACATTTTCTCTTCCCATCTCTTCTGTTTCTTTTATTTTCTCAGAAAGCATCACTGCACAGACGATGATTAACATCTTACGAGACAAAGCCAGTGGAATCTGCATAGATTCTGACTCTTTCCTCACCACGGCCAGTATAGTATCTGTCCTGCCACAGAGAAAAAGCTCGCCATGCATTCACTACTTCACTGGGACCCCAGATCCTTCCAGGTTTGTTTAAGACAAGGTTGTGAAGGTAAAAAAAAAAGTGCACTACCCTTGATATCTCATTTTTAGCAAGTGTATGTTAAGTTCGTGGCTGGGAACTCCCTTTGGACAGCAAGGTCACATTTTTCAGTGGGTCACAACATGGCAATGAAGCACAAGCAGCTTTGCCTAGATGAGGTGCTTAACTGTAGTTACATAGTATTTATCATAGTCATGGAATCTAACTGCTTTAAATTCATCACATGGCTGTTAGGTATATGTAATGAATGTATCCACAGTGTAATATAGCTGTGGATACAAAAATGAAAAAAAAAAAACCCACGGTGAGAAAGAGGGATAAAAGAACTCCCAAGATTTACCAGAATACCAATTCCTATGAGTTAATGGATAAAACAATCTAGCAAGTGTACTGCCACTTCCTTAAGGGAGTTGCTTTCTTCCCACATGCTTCAACAAAGAAGCAATATTGTGCAGATTGAGAACCCAAGCTCTAGTCAGATGCCAGTGGCTCATGCCTATAATCCTACTTAGAAGGCTGAGATATGAGGATTGTGGTTCAAAGCTAGCTCGGGCAGGAAAGTTCATGGGACTTATCTCCAATTAATTACCAAAAAACCAGAGGTGGAGGTGTGGCTCAAGTAGTGAGTGCTAACCTTGAGTTAAAAGCTCAGGGACAGTGCCTATGCTCCAAGTTCAAGCAACCGTACCAGGAAAAAAAAATCTCTAGAATGAACAGCCAGGATTCTGAATCTTAACTCTGCTATCCAGTAGCTGAATAAGTTACTAAACTTCTGTAAGCTTCAGCTTCTGTAACTGTGCAGTGGGCATAACACCTGCACCTACATCTATATGCTTGTTGGGAGGATCAAATGATATGAATACATTATTTATGAATAATGATGTCATAATGAATACCAATTATTTATGAAGACCAGCTCTGATCTGCCAGCCAGATAGCATCCCCTCTCCCTGGCAACATCTACAGGTCACATCATCAGTAACTTAGAAATGATCATCCAGTGGTTTCTAAATATGTTGGAGGGGGAAATTTTTGAAAAATACAGATACCTTGACCCAAACGTAATGTATCAGAATCTTCAAAGTGGACCTCATAATCTTTCAGGTAAGTCTATCTGATCCTCAGCATGAATAGCCCCGGAAGAAACTCTGTTCCAGTAGGTTCTTTGGTGATTTTTAGGTATTTCTAATATCTGAAAACTTGACATTGTTGGAATATCAGCTGTTAACCCTTTGAATCTACTATCAAAGCATCTGTTGTTATTAAATTTCATTCCTTTAGTGATCAAACATCTTCTCTTACAGTTTCAAGAATATAAGCCTGATTGTGTCTAGTTAGGGGACTCTCTCTCTCTCTCTCCTCCTCTTTCCCTCCCTTCCTTTCCATCCCTCTTTCCTTCTTTCTTCCTTTCTCTTTCATGACTGGTGCTCTACCATGTGAACCACATAACTCTTCTTCCAACTTTTTGTTGGTTAATTGGAGATAATTAATTTGTCTGCCTGAGAGGGCTTCAATTCATGATCCTCAGATCTCAGCCTCTTGAGTGGCTGTGACTTTTTATAGCCTGTGACTTTTTCTGTTTTTTTTTTTTTTTTGTTGGTTGTGGGGTCTGGGCGCTGTCCCTCAGCTCTTCAGCTCAAGGCTAGCACTCTACCACTTGAGCCGCAGTACCACTTCTGGATTTTTCTGCTTATGCAGTGCTAAGGACTTGAACCCAGGGCTTCATGCATGCAAGGCAAGCACTCTACCACTGAGCCACCTTCCCAGCCCAACTTTTTCTGTGTTTAGGGACTTTTTTTTTTAAATTCTGGGCCTGGGATTGAACTCAGAGTCTGAGTGCTGTACATTTTTTGTGCTCAAGGCTAGCACTCTATCCCTGGAGCTACTTCTGGCCTTTTGTATGTAAGTAGAGAAAAGAATCATTTGGAATTTCTGGCTGTGGCTGGCTTTGAATCATGATCTTTAGATCTTAGCCACCTTGAGTTGTTAGGATTATTATGAGCCATGGGCACCCAGCTGTTTTTTAAATTTTTTAAAAAGTATATTTTATTATTCTTTAGTAATTGTACAAATAAGTTACCATTCAACAAATCAGTTTATAAGTATAATGCATCTTAGTCAAGAACAAATCCATACACTTCACCCTCATTTTTTAAATACTGCTGAAATTGATATATCCTTCTAATAAGATCTGAATATTGAACACATGGTTAAAACTATTCTTACATTTTTTATTTCATGTAAACACTAAGTAACTGCTGCATACCAGTATCATGCTAGTTGAGTATTAGAGGTGAGATGTGTACAAGAGGTTGTAGATAAGGTCATAGAAAGAAAAACTTTACACAGGAAGGGTCTCCAAGCCCTAGGCATTATGGGAAGAGTGGGAACTTGCTAGGTACAAAAATCCAGAATTAATATTCTGGACAGAAAAATGACATGTGTCAGTAATGCTCAGAGGCATGAAGTAGCATGGCACAAGGTTATTACAGGGGTGCATCCTCTAATTGGTAAGGCCGGTAATGAGATTCTGGTCTCACTTCCTTCCATCATCTTTCTACTCTCATGCAGTCCCTCTGCTAACCCTTCACAGTGAACCTGAGTCAAGCAGCCATTTTCCTGGCAACCTCTCTCGATGCTCTTACGTGTTGATTTCACCTGCTTTTTCTTGGTATCGACCCTCCAGTTCCAAACCCTGGGTTCCATGGCTGTAACTTCCACTCATGTTTTGCTCTACCAGATTTGAGGCTCCTCTTCCCCTTGGTATCCTGGCCTCTCCCTTGATGAGCCTAGCTTGTTTCCCTAGTCTGATGTCTTGGTAGGATTGTATGAGGATTCTGCTGACCTACAGGGGTACAGAGGGGCTTTGAGAGTTCTGTTTTGAGGCATCTGTAATAGTCTGCTAAGGGATTTGGACATGGCTCTTTATGAAACCTTTCAAGGAGTAGAGTGAGCCAAATCTCCTTTGACTCTGTGGTCGCCAGTACCTGCTCTGGTTAGGATAAAGGCTTCATAATACCAGATCACTCATCTAAAAGAATTTTGTATCCCAGGCTGAAGTACAGGGCTTAATTCAATTTTATAAATGTGTTAAGAAGTAGTCTTCTGATAGTTAAACTTGAAAATTTCAAGTAATTTTAAAAGAAAATTATTCATGGTTAAAATAATTGAAAAGACCTTGTAGGAGATTAAGTCCCTTCTGGAAGACATTTATCTTTATCTTCCATGATTAAATGGGCTTCTCTCCCACTGTGACTATAAAGCTGTCACAGGTTATTTTTCTTCTTATTCAACATTTCAATGTTTCTCTGTAATTGGGCATGTTCAACATTTTTTATTTCGTCAGTAGGAAGCATAATTACTGGCTCTTAAGAGATTTTTTTAGGTAGTGAAATTAAGATCTTAGCTTGTTTCTGCTAGTGCTAAAAAATTAGGTGGTTTTCCTATTAGGAGAATAGTTTCAGAGCACTTCCAACCATTTTCAGCTTTGGTTATGAGCAAAAAGTAGGACTGATTTGCCCCTTCCAGTTGATATGATGACCAAAGGACTTCACCATACTTATATCCTATCTCCTTCACCACATCACTGTCCTGTGTATGCAGACACATTACTTACAGATCTTCTTGAAATGGCTTACTCCCACATCCACACCTTCCTTTTTCTCTGTTGTTTCTCCCTCTCTCCTACTATGTACCAGGTACCATGTAAGCTTGAGAGTTGGGAGAAGCTGCAAACTACAGAGTTTGAATGACTGAGGGAAAAGCAAAAGTCTTTTAAACTGATCAAAGAGGCATATTCCATCATACTAGTATCATGCTGAGTCTCATTGGTACCTCAGTCCTTGGTATAGTGACACTAGTCACCTTCAGTAAACTGGTTCTGATCTTGGGAAAACATTTTCTGGGAATCAGTACTTGTTAAAGTTTTGCTTATGTGAAGAATGGGTGAATGAGAGAATATCTGAGCAGTACCTTAGTGTTTTGAGACAGTATAAAATGTAGATTTTTAGGGATTGGTGGAACCAAAGAGAATTTTGTGTCTTCCTCTGTCCAGCTCCATGGACTGTGATGTTATTGTTGTTTTCAAATGGGCCACATAGGGTCTTTACACCACAACAACTGATGAGCATCATAAAGCTGGGTGAATTTTGTTTTGTTTTTTTTTCAGAGTGATAATTATTAGACCAGCACTGCCCTGAGAGGCCCTCACATATATGAAACTACGAATATTCAAGGTACAGGGTAGATCAACCAAAAGGGGGAATATTAAGTATACAAAGTTTTAGGAAAATGGGGTGATGATTAGTGGCAACGTGTTCAAGAGAGACAAGGAACTTTATTTCTCTCTTTGTTCCTTCTCTCCCTCTCTCCCTGTCCTCCTTACCTTTCCCTCCCTCTCGAATTTTGGCTTCCTTTTCTTCTTCCAGTGTACTAGACTTGGGAGATTAAATTGGATTGCCCAAGACTATACAATCTGGATAATTCCAATGATCTCCACAGATGACACCTGCTTTTCCCTGGAAGAAGCATGGGGGGTGGGCACTGTTCAACATAACTTTTACAGCCTTTGGGGCTATCTAGGGTGCAGTCTGCACATTTGTAAGTACAATGCGGGGCCTGGGAATTAGGATACCTTCTCCTTGAGTTTCATTCCACGTTTTTCTAGTACAGTCTCTCTCCATTCTCCACTTTAGGATTTCAAAAGCCTCCCGAACACCTAGATTTAGCCCTAACCCCTCAGGTTGTTCTATGCTCCAAAAGTACTGGTTTTCTTTCTTCCTAAGGTTCCAACTGTTTTCACAAAAGAGTTTTGTTCTCAACCCCATGTGACTTTTGACAGGGCAGTTAAGATGACATTGCCCTCGTAAATCTGGAATGATCCACAGATGAACCACTTAGAAGGTCATCTCAGGTCGGAGTGGATGTGGAGACCCCATGTCCCACAGATCCCCTCTCCAGCTCTAGCTCAGCTCTGTCTTGGAGAGAGCCATGCTGTCACTGGTCCTATCCAGCGCAGAGCTCTAGAGCTGAGAATGTATAGATTGAGCAGGCCCAAGTCCGCAGGGCTTGCCCTTCCTGATCCCTGTCCCACCGAAGATTCTCTATACCAGCCAAGGAGCCTACAAAGCCATTGTCTGATGACAGTGGCAGGTTGTATCCTACCCTTTCAGGAATCCCTCAGTGCTGTCTAGCCCCTCAGACTAGGGTGTTTGCTATTGGAAATATGGCTATATTATCAGAGAGCAGAAGGACTCAGAGACAGGTGGTCTGGATGCAATCTCTGTGCTGGACACAGGATGCACCTTTCTTTCTTTCTCTATTTCCTTTTCTCGCGCGTCTAGTTTCTCTTCCTTTCCCTTCCCAGGTAATCTAAATCAGCTTAGACATTTTGAAGTAGGAGGGAAAAAGAAGGATTTGTTTCTCAGAGGCTGTGGGAAGTGAGAAGTATGTGTTCTTCCTTAGGTCTTGGGGAAACCTTCCTTTGATGATGGCTGGCAGAGTAAAGGGGGCATGGGATGGCCCAACCTGGCACACCTTGTACTCCCATATGTAAGAGATCTCTATCTATCTATGCCTATGCATATATGTAATCTGTAGAAAATAGTAGAGTCTTTATGCATCTATATTCTACCAGTGTAGGGATCTCACTACCTTTGACATTCAGGTCATATTACTGTGGACCTCAGCTTAGCATGCTATGGCCAATGTCTTTTTTCTTTCAAGACCTCTTTCCCATAGCGGAGTCAGATAATTAATCTACGTGTTGCTTCTTATTAGCACCGTCCATGACAGTGCTCCTCGGATGTGGATGGTACGATTGCCTGGGGTCTTGTTAAGAAATGCAGACTCTGATTCATCAGGATGGAGCAGGGCCCGATGTCCCCAGGGCTGCTGATGTTGCAAGTCCAATGACACAGCTGGGTTGCTAGGGCGACTGCTTTCTAATCCTTTTAAGATCTTGGAAATCGTTCTGTGACGCGTTGGCAACGAAGCCATGGCTGCCTCAAGCTCCGCCTACCTCAGGGATGAGAAGGAAACATCCCAGCTCACCTTTAACCGTCCTGAGTCTCCTCGGAATGTGCCATGCTGTACCCATTAAGCAAAGAAAGAAATGTCCAAATAGAACAAAGGGATGATCACACCAAGCGTGCGAGGGTCTTCCGCTCTTGTCATTATTGCGGGCGCTGCCTGAGGTGTGGCTGATAGCAGGTGGGCCTGCCTGGAGTGCCTTTCCTGCACCACCACTACCTCCTCTGGATACAGAGGGGGAGGATCAGCTTCTCTCCCCAGTGGGCACACCCCACTCACTCTATATGCATGACTTGTGTGGGGGAAGCGGTTGGTCCTGGGGGCTTGTACTCAGGGCCTCGGCACTGTCTCTGAGCTTCTTTTGCTCAAGGCTAGTGCTCTACCTCTTGTGCCACAGCTCCACTTCCAGATTTTTTTTTCTTTTGGTAACTTATTGGACATTAGAGTCTCATGGACTTTCCTGCGCAAGCTGCAATCCTCAGATCTCAGCCTTCTGAGTAGCTAGGATTAGAGGTATGAGCCACTGGCACCTGGCTGCATGACTCTTTTGGAGTGTGTGTGTGTGTGTGTGTGTGCTTACCCAAGTACATGCATGCATATAAGCCTGCATACACCATTTCCCCTAAGGCATACCCATCCTGCCAGCAGAACTGAGTCAATGAGTTTGGTACTTCCATCCCCTGCTGTGAGCAGCACTAGCTTACTTATAGAACCAGACTCTGTTTCTCACACTTGTCCATTTTGGGGCTTCTGGGATCCTTTGCTGCCATGCGTCTTAATCTGCTCTCCTTGAGTCCATGCAAGAGATTACAATTTTTTCAATAATGTAGTACTTCAGAAGCAAACCCACAAAATCCTCCCTTTCCAGAAATGGTATGTGAAAACCTTTTAAAACCCAGATAGCTATAGTTGATGGCAATGCTTTAAAGATTCTTGTCCCAGAATACTGCACATTTAATTGCCTTACTTTATACAACTAAAAGGATCCTCTCCTGTGGTATTCCCAGAACAGAGAAAATCTATTTTGCTGTCTCCTTGTAAGTAGAACATGTTTCAGCTTGTACATGGATGGTAGCTACCAAAACAAGTAGTTGTATCTCTCTTGGCTAGTCTCTTAGCTACTCACTGCTAACTCTAAGTTGGCTCAGGAAGTGTGTGTGCCGAATAAAAGGACAATTGCTTGCGTGTTCTTAGTCTCAAGCTCTATGTGGCTGAAGCAGCTGTCCTTTCTCTCCAGGTCCATTTTCAAGCCTTTCATCTTTGTTGATGATGTGAAACTTGTTCCCAAAGCACAGTCTCCCTGTTTTGGGGACGATGATCCTGCCAAAAAGGAGCCTCGGTTCCAGGAGAAACCAGATCGCCGGCATGAGCTGTATAAGGCCCATGAATGGGCACGTGCTGTCATCGAAAGTGACCAGGTGAGTCTGGGTGGGGGCCAGGGAAGGGACTAAGTCAACAAGAAAGGAACATGGAAGCAGCTATCAAATTCCTTCCTCTCTGACCCCACCAGTCTCCCAGAAAGTCAGATTTCAAGACCTTTTCTAGAATGCTGCTGTTCCTACTCAGTATCTTGAAACCAAATAAAACAAAGACTCCAAAAGACTAAAAATGTCAGTCAGTGGGTCTTATCTTGGTATCTTGGGAGTATGAGAATGTACAGGCAGAAAGGGATATATATATATATATATATATATATATATATATATATATATATATGTATATATATGTATGTATATATATACACACATACATATACATCTATATTTGGCTGGTCCTGGGACTTGAATTCAAAGCCTAGGTGCTGTCCCAGAGCTTCTTTCGCTCAAGGCTGTGCTCTAGTATTTCAGCTACAGCTCTAATTCTGGTGTTTTGGTGGTTAATTGGAGATAAGGATATCACAAACTTACTTGTCTGGGCTGGCTGTCCGTGCCTGGCAGAGGTTGGAAGTTTGGAGCTTTAGAAATGACTGGGGGGTGGGCGTGGGAGGGAATGTAGTTGAGGAGGTGGGAGGGAAGAGAGGGTAGGGGAAAAACAAAGGAGGAGGCAACAATGCTTGATAAGAAATGTACTCATTACCTGGCTCATGTAATTGTAACCCCTATGTACAGTATTTTCACAATAAAAAAACTTATTAAAAAAGAAATGACTCTTCCTTTGAGTGAAGGAGCAGTAGGAAGTGGTTGACAGATGGGAGAGCATCTTCTCAGTTCTGGGCCAAATTGGGCAAATGAAAGCTTTCGCGGTGGTGAACCATACATGAGTGAGTCCCACTTGGAAGACGAAGTCTTTCCATCTCAGAAAGAGTGACTTAAAATAGACATGGCATAGTTCATTCAGCGAGCTATTTATTCCTCCAATAAATGCCTTTTGAGAATGTTCACAGTGTCCTAGTCATCGGAAGGCAGCAGTGAGCTCAGTTCTTGCTTTCTAGATTTTATGATCTAGTGAGGAACGCAGCCATATAGGACAGCGGTCACCTGATGGAGCCTGGTGACCCTATTGGGGTAAAGGCATTGAACCATGGAGGTTCCAGAGGAAAGGTCTGCCAGCAAGGAATGAAGGTAGACACAAGATGACCCAACATTGAGACAGGGAAGGGCCTTCCAAAGGGCAGAGTCACCTGTATCGCAACAGGCTGGAGGAATACAGTTCACTCATGGCTGGAAAGGAGGGATATGCCTGACAGGAGGTCAGCTAAGAAAGACCTTGGTGTTATCAAAGCCTTCACTGAGTGCACTCAGTTCATTCAGGAGTCTGAATTTTTTTCCTTGAACAACGGGGAACTGTGTAAGTGTTCTGAGCAGGCCAGTTCTAGAACCGTGTTGGTGGCAGCTGTGTGGGCAGTGGACAGGTCTGTGTACAGGAAATCAGCTGGATTCCCAGCGCTGTCAGTATCTTCTACTGCAACCTCTATGGCTTTGCTCACGTGTGAAGCTGCTGTGTCTTTCTTTAGGAGCAGGGCCGCACACTGAGGAAGACCATGCTGGAGTTGGAAAAGCAAGGTCTGGAAGCCATGGAAGAAATCCTGAGCAGCCCCGACCCTCCAGACTCTGCTGAGATGGCGGACCTTTTCTATGACTGTGTTGACACGGAGATTAAGTTCTTTAAGTGAAGTAAGCAGCTCTTCTCTCTTCTTATTTAACATGCCCCATTTGACTAAATGACCAGCAAAACAAATCACTCTTCTGTGTGAGCAAAATGAGAAAAAGATGTGGCCTCTTGTTCTGAAGCCAGATCAAGCTGATCCCGTGTGTCTCCAAACATCCTCTTTGCTGCATATTTGTCCCCTTCCTTTGCTAAGTAACATGTATCTCCATCGCCTGTCATTCTGTGGCATGATGAATTATGGGTTTGAAGTTGCTCTTCTTGTATTTCAGTCACAGTGGGCACATTAGCCTCTTTCAAGGATGCTAGAGTTCATCGAACCTGGAAAGACGTGCTTTGCAAGGCCGAGTCTGTAAGGAAAGTAAGACCTTTTGAAAGTTTAGTCTTTTTCTTGGTACTTGTTTCTTCTAGTACAAAAGGTGTTTGTTTGCATAAGGGGCTCTGTGTGTGTGTCAGGGAGAGCTCCCAGTTTCCCTTTGCTGGAGCACGGGCCTATATATAGAGGATGGTGTCTACAGGTGTGTCCTGGGGAACAAAGCGGGTCCTTCTGCAGTTCTGGCTCCAGTCCAGTGCTGAAACCCCGAAGGACTTGTCTTCACCAGCTGTGTCCATGTGCACTGGACCCCAACCTGGCTCCACATGCACAAGAGCTGGGTATTGGTATTAGCTGGAAACGACTCATCTTCACAGTCTCCCAAATCACCATGTTTTACCCCCAAAGGGCAACTGATTTCCCTACACAGCACAGAGCTGCTGCCTGGATGCAGCCTTGTTTAGAAGTGATTCCAGATCGATTTGTGGCCTAGTTCCACCCTCCACAGCTGTCACTTGCAGCTAATAAGGGAAACAAACAAACAACCCCCCCCCTTACGTACTTAGGTCTCTATTCGAGTAGCTAGAATCTTAGTGGTCTCTACTTTTCCAACTTTATCATTCACCATCACTACTCTGACTCACAAAGAGAGCATAGGAAAGCAAACAAGGAAGACCAAGTGTGCTTAGCCCTGGGAAGACAGAGGGCAAGCAGGCGACAGATGGTTGAAGGAGCGTTTCTCAGCAGGATGATAGCTCAGCCTCAGGCCTTCTGCTCTTGTTTTGCATTCCACAGATTGGTGTGTAAAGCAGCTGATTTCCTTGGCCATCCCCATATTATCCTCATATCCCACCTTGTCCAGCTTGCGCCTGCAGACAGCCACAAGCAGGTGCCTGAAGTGGCTGGAAGGAGAGTTGGGTGTTTACCTCCATCTGTTGAAACGCTAGGTCACTTTTAAGCTGGCAAGAGACAGGCAAAGAATGACCAATAGAAATTTATGAGCACCTAGCAGAAGCCTGCCATTGAGCCTAATTATGCTCATCCATGGCAGGACACTGCACATGGAAACACTTTAGTAGTCTCCAAAACGACCCAGGGTGAGTGACTGTCTAACCTAAAAGATAGCAGCAGTGCAGGTAGCAACAACCCAGCCTCAGATAGGAACATTGAAGATCAAGGGTTTTACCTGAATATCTTCTTTTTAATTTTTTTCCTACCAACCCTATTTGAAGAGTGATTGTAGGGGGGGTATAGGTATGAGCTTTTTGCTCAGTAGTTTTGTAACCATAAACAGTGAGAAATGGGGACAATACTTCAGCTGGAAGTTCATTGCTATTCAAAGTGATGGCTAATTATTGCTGAGTGCTTTTGACAGATTTCCCTGGGCTTCCTCTTCTGTTGAATTGAAGGTTTCAGGCGCAGCGGCCATGCTGACTATCTACAGTAGTAGCTAAGGTTGGATGACTGAGGTTTAAGGAGGATGTAGGAGACCCTGTTTCCTCATAAGCTCGTCTGCTGAGCTATTTTAAACAACTCGATACAGAACACCATTGTGAGATCCCACTGTGTGGTCCAACCTCCACCTGTTTGGGAAACATTTCATATATAACACATCCAGAGAGCTAAGGAGAGTCAGCGTTTGCTGAGAAGTCTAGTGAGAATAAATTACAGAAGTCTTCTTTCGTCACTGTGGGAAAGGTGACAGATATAGTTCCAACTGCCTAGTTGTATGGTAGGAAACACAATTACTACTTCTGATGCTGGACATTGACCTTAGTCAAACCTGGCAGAGAAAGGTCAATCTTGAGAGTTGTCTTGGCTGACACTGTACATCATAACTGTGCTGTCTCAGCATGAACACTAGAGGGCAGAGTGGCCCTCCATGACAGCCTAGCATGATTTCTGAGCCCCATTTCTCCCATTAGGAAATATAAGTGGCCTGCATACCTCAGATAACGGCAGTGGACAAGTTCTTTGTGCATTGGAATAAATAGAGAAAGGCAAGAAGAGGGCTAGGAATCTGCTAATGTGGTTGTGTGAGTTTACAATGACTTTATCCACTTAAGAGCTGGAACTATGCTAGATTTCAAATAGACAGTTGTAGGAAGTATTTTGAAATGCTCCCTACAGATTATGTTTTGAAGAAATCTTATCACTTGGATGATTTCTTGACCAAGAATTACTTTTCTGAAGGCAATGTGAGGAAAATAAAGTTCAGGGTTAAATACAAAAATAATGTTCAAAAGTCATTATGTGTAAATAGCTTTCTAGAATACCAATTGTGTGTTTATTAAGATGGGGGTAGGGGTGCCTGTGCATGCTTTGTGCAGAAAGAAGCCATGGACATAAGAGACAGAACTCCCCCCCCTCCCCTTAAAACCTAACCTTAGTCCGTCTAGTAGATGGGATTTACTATAGAGGAAAACAGACTTTATGTTCAAGGGCAGATGCTCTACTTACAATAAATTAGCAAAACAGAAATAGTCATGTTTAGATAGAATAAGAATATGATAAAAATTATGGAGATTCCTTAGTGCCCAACCATGTAAGACCCAGTGCTATTATTAGGAGTCTACTTTACAAACTAACAGGGCAGGCATGTGACTATTAGATCTTAGCAGTAAAGACCCTTTACTGCTGGGTGAGTCAGTAAGTATAAAAAGTAATTTTCAACCAAGCAAATTACTTTTGGTCCTAATCGATGCCATCCCACACCGGTATAGGTGACACATAACTTGGCTAGCAAGGTAGGGCCAATTTGTCTATCATCAAACTACTCACTGAATTCTTGACTGGAGAGCCAGCCATGTTTTGTTGGAAAAATCTTCACCTGTGCTCTCAGCTTTAGGAGAAGGCTCAGGGAGGGGAAAGGGAGTAGACCCATTCTGCTGGACATGCTCCAATGGAAGAGAAGGAGCAGTAGGTCAGCTGTCCCAACATTACGTTATGCTTCCTGTAGGTGTGGGATTTCATTCCACACAGTCCTAAGTTCCTGATCCCCTTCTGTGATGTGTGGCAAATGTGCTTTCTCTAATTGACACCGACCACCCTGAAATGTCATATGCAGAATTTTCATGGGAACATATATGCATATATATATATCTATATATGTATATGCAATCATGTTGTGAGAATTTAAATGTGTTAGCTGGAAAATGTTATTGGCAGGGAATAATGTAAAAGAAAATTATTCTGTTTCCAGTATGTAGTCTTTAACAATCTTTTGTACAAGTATCTACAAACCAGATAGCTTCCCTGTCTTAACGCTTGCCCTTGGGATTGTATTTAAATGCATCAAACATACAATAAAGATACTGAAATGAATGCCTATTGTCCTTTTCTACTGTGTGTTTCATGAGTGCAATCAGGCATCAACCACAACAAAGGAGATGCACACAGGAATGTGTCTTGTTCACTGAAACAGAAATCTCAAACAGTTCAACAGTTTTCTGCATTATGACCAATTTTTGGATAAACTCACTCTTTAAAACTAAACTCAAAAACTACGATAATCAACTCAGACCCATTGGGATATTCATTCTAAAACAACAATACAAAATGAAAAAAAAACCCAAAACAAAAAAACCTCAAATCATAAGCTAGCCATTAAGTGCTAGCTTAACTGGAGACCAGGAAAACCTGGAACCCTTGTGCATTGTTGGTGAGAAGTAAAGTAGTATATCCGCTGTTTACTAATCCTATGGAGGGTGTGAAAAAAATTACACATGGAACTACATACGATTCAACAATTACATGTCTAGGAATATACACAAATTAGTTGAAAACGAGCTAGATACGGATGCACTCAGACCTCCTGGAATGTCCCATTTTCTCATTATTAAGATTTAGACATGAAGTATCTCCTAAAAGGATGATGTGTGGCTCTTGTGCATCTAGACATTGAGAGGTGCTTGGGTCATGAGGGTTCGGATCTGACCAAGAGGCTCATCCACTGTTTGATTCATTATTGAGTGGACTATTGGGAGGCAGAGGAGAGTGTTGGAGGGCAGAGGCTGATTAGAGGAAGTGATGCTGGGGGTCATGTCTTTCATGGGCTAGATCTGGTCCCTAGTTCGTTTCTTTTGGCTTCTGGATGCTTCAGTCAAGCAGCTCTGTTCCACCACACCCTCTCTTCATGTTGTTGTGTCTCATCTCAGGCCACAAACAATGGAGCCGGCCAAGCATAGATAGAAACCTCTGAACTATGAACCAAAAGAAAGTCTTTTTTTAAGTCGTCTTCACAGGTCTTTTGTTACAATGACAAAAAAGATTAACCTATTCCTGGAGTCTACAGCTCTTTCCATGAAGCTATTTCCCCTCATCCCTGGGTGTGTGTGTGGGGGAAGGGGGTGTCTCTCCTCAGCTCAACTCCCTAAAAGGTGCCTCTTTCTGCCAATGGCAGCAACTTTGATTTTTATATCTTATTTTAGCAGACTGTCTTGAATCCTTGCTTTTCTTTCCTATTCACACTGGCCTTTTTGGTCATTCAAGAGCCGATCTGTGCCTCCACAAATGTGGGAAAGCCAGTCATTCCCTTAAGTCATTCATATGCAAAGAAGTTACCTTTAAAATGAGTTTCTAGATGAGGTTTGTTTTTGGAACATCGATAAACCTTCATTGCTGCGCTGACTTTGCTATTAGTAGCAGAGCAAGTGAATGTGGCCAGCACAGCTCAGCAAACATCTAAATGGAACACGTTTGTGACTTAGCATGAAACATACAAACTGGTTGTTCCTCAGTGTGTAGTATGCCTGTGTATCTGCACTGTGATAAGCCAGGTGCACATTCTTTTTTTTTTTTAATTGTGAAAATACCGTACAGAGGGGTTACAATTACATGGGAAGGTGCACATTCTTGTCACCATTTGATAGGCGAGGAAACTGCGGCACAGACTAATTTTTATTTCCAAACTTATAAGAGACAAAGCAGCGATTCAGATCTTTCCAAGTTCTAAGTCAGCTTAAACAGTGGATGAACTTCATCTCCTCTGTATTAGGCTACAGTGTCCACTTAAAACATTATGATGAGGCCCTGAGAACTGACATACAAACTAAATAACTAACCAACTCCCCCCCCCAGGTGTGTGTGTGTGTGTGTGTGCTGTTTCTACTTCACAAAGGAGGCTTTTTTGAGGAGTTTGCTGCATTATGGAGTGGAAATGTGCAGATGTAGGTTGAAAGTTGTTCAGCTTAAACACAACTAAGCAGAATTTATAAGCAATATACTGTCCATACTATAGCTATAAAGCTAATAAATAGCTATCTACTTTCAAAGATGTAGTTGAAAAAGTTTTCTGTTCCTTTGCTTGGCTTTTCCCAAGACTCTTAAGTTAGTCAGCTCAAAAGAGTAAGGCCCTATTTCTAAAACAGTATATTATAGCAAGCATTTTCTTTTGCTTTGGCATTCCTAGAAGTCCTCCTAATCTTTATTACTCAACTTTGATCATTATACAGTATATACATATACCACAACATCATACCATATCCTGTACCCATGTGCACTTGTTACATATCAATTTAAAAATCTAACTTAAATTAGTACTGGTAACTACAAATGGGGTTTTATAAGGAAATGACCAGAAACACTTCCATTTATTCAACTTTATTAGGTACAAAGAAATGAATCTGCAGAGGGAGTCATCAATAAATATAAAATACAGTGAAACATGGGGAATCACAGACTACAAGGTAGAAGAAGGGAGGGATGTGGGGAACGCCCTGGCCCGAGTTCATGGTCAAGGCTCAGTCTGTACACTCTGGAAGGAGCTCAGGGTGCCAGCAGGAGCTCAGAGGGCTGTGGGTTCAGTGATAGGTCTGGAGGAGAGATGTGATGTTGGATTCCTGAGATTTCTCCCTACTTGCCGTTTTTTTGGTTTCTGCTCATTTCTTTCCTCTGTCCTTAGATAGTTTTGCTTTAATTTCTATCCAGAGGTACAGAACATGAACAAGGGAGGCAGTCTACTCCAAAACTGGAATTGCCATTGTGTAGGGCTGTCTTCATCGGGATGATTAAAGCATGTGGACTTACTCTACACAACTGAGAGGAAAGTGGAGTGGGTACTGTTAGAATAAACTCTGATCTTTTGGAGAACTTCCAGAAACAATACAAATCAAGAACACAAAAGGCCCGAAGAGGCCTTTTCCATTGATTTGGCTGTTACAGTTTGGCCTGAGTCACCCCCCACAGAGATGGCAACTTGATCATGGCTGTTTCTCCTACCTGGGTCAAGGAAACACGACATCAATGTAGGACACTGCCTTAGTCCTTTTTCTGGACAACAACCAACCAGGTGTTTGGAGTCCCATGGGCTACATGTTTCTTCACCTTTCCTGGCTGGCTTAGCTCAGGCCTGCTAGGCTTCAGGTGTGAGTGTGAGTGGGTTGTTCTGAGCTAGTGATTGTTCACTGCTCTCCTCCCTGATTTCTTTTCATCTGTAGCTATTTTGAGCACAGCCCAGAGATCAGTCTGTTCCCGTCTATTTTCTCTCCTTTCTGTGGCATAGCCTCCCCACCTTAATGGATGGGAACTTTTAGAGTGAACAGGAAGGAACCTGCACACTTCCTTTGAGGCTCAAAGAAAGGGTCTGAGGAACAGTGCCTGCCTCCGCCAACCCTTTCCACATGCAGAGCAGCTGAATTCCCTGGGCACACCAACACATCCTGGGGCCCAGCACAAGGCCCCGGGGGAGCTTTCAGGACAGTTTTGTTCTTCAGCTTAGAAAGGAGCTCCATGTGTCCTGAGGTGCTTCAGGTTTCACAAGGGTCAGCTCTTTGAGATACTATTTGATGAGATGTTTCCTTCCATGCGTTTCCACGTCACATTGTCCATGGAAATCTTGCATTTGGGATGAAAAGATGGGGAGAGAGACTTCTGGAATACAATGAATAATTTACCATAATCACAGGTTATCTATAGTTGTTTACCTGAAGGGGCAAACAAATACTGAAATCTCATAAAGCCAAGCTTCCCAGGGTGGGATTGGGAATTTGGAGGGACGGGAGGAGAGTGATGGAAATTAGGACACTAGGTGGCGCTGTAAACAGTTAAGAGCATTGGCTACTTGTAGGACAATTCAGTTACAAAAAGGGGCCCTGGGAAGGCTTGAAGGGACCAAGCCCACTCCTGCCTTTTACATTGCAATAATATTTACATTAGGCAGCAAAAAGTCATCCCTGTACTGTGAAGTGGAAGTGAGACGTAGCATCTCACTCACTGGAGGCTGCGCGGCGCGGTTAGGGTGTGGGGGACACGTTACTTTCTCTGAGCTGCATCATTGATAAGGCATTATTTGGTCTGATTTTGCAGTTGGTGTGATGAGAATATAAAGTCATGCCAATGAGAGGTTGTTGTGGATACTTAGGACTTTGGGAGTAACTTGTAACTAAGGATGCTCTGAAAATGGTTCAGAATCTAGCACGGGCCAGCCTGAAAGCGCATTTACAATCACAGAATGGACACTATGGGGTGGGACAAGGCTCTATGTACAGACACACAAAAAAATGTCAAGAAGCTTTAAAAAATGCAGAAGTGATGGTGACTGTCTTTAAAAATATGACTCAAAAGTTGTCTAAATGGCTAACGTTCATGCAAACCACATATTTACAATAAATAAACGCTCTGCTCAGAGCCTGTATGTGGACTGAGTACAGCTAGTGATTGCTGGAGTCTGACACATTCTCCTGGGGGGTGCTCATCCCTGATGCCCAGAATCCAGGGACCTTGGCTTCATCCCTCTTCTCACCGGAGTGTCTTTAGAGATAGCTGTGAAAACATGGGGAGGTGTTAGTGGGTAGGATTGGAAGACAAGGTGGCGGCATGAACTCTGCAGCTTTTCCTATCTCTTGCAAAGTCAGTAAGGTTGGAGAGAAGGTTCCATCATATGCAATGAGCTGATTTTTACCCAGGGGACTGTGGGTGGAAAAAAGAGATAAAGTGAGATAAGAAACAGATGGTATTTTTTTGGGGGGGGTCCAGTCATGGGGCCTGAACTTTGGGCCTGGGCGCTGTCCCTCAGCTCTTCAGCTCAAGGCTAGCTACTCTACCACTTGAGCCACAGCGCCACTTCCGGCTTTTTTCTTTTTTGATTATGTGGTGCTGGGGAATAGAACCCAGGGCCTCATATATGCAAGACAAGCTACCGCTGAGCCGCCTTCCCAGCCCTGTTATTTTTTTTTTATTATGGTTTTTCCATGTATGATCACAAGGAATCTTGATTCTACTCACACTCTTTACAGCTGTCATTCCTTAAAGCAATTTCAACAAAACTTTCATTGGTCTATTTTCATATATGAGTGTAAAGTACTTTGTCAAATTTTATACTCTCCATTCACTATCCCTTCTAGGAGCCCATTTATGTCCCCAGGGACAGGACTTTATTTTTTTTTACATTTCTGTCTTTCCTTTTGAGTGTGTGTGTGTGAGTGTGTGTGTGTGTGAGTATGTGTGTGTACACATGTCAATACTAAGGCCTGAGCTCAGAATTTAGGCGCTGTCCCTTGGCTTTTCCTCTAAAGGCTGGAAGTGAACCATTTGAGCCTTTACTTCCAGTTTTTTTTTTTTGTTGTTGTTGTTCGTTTGTTTCTGAATTGGAGATAAGAGTTTCCTGGACAGCTGGATACCAGTGCCTCACATCTATAATTCTAGCTACTCAGGAATTTGAGATCTGATGATTGAAGTTCAAAGTCAAACTGGGAAGGGAAGACTGTGATACTCTTATCTCCAGTTAATCACCAGAAAGTTGGAAGTGGGGAAAAAAAAAGTTGGAAGTGGAGCTGGCTCAAGTTGTCTTGAGCAGAAAAATTCAGGGAGAGCACCCAGGCTTGAATGTCCAGGCCCTGCGTTGAAGCCCCAGAACAGGCACCAAAAAAAATAAAACCTCTCAAAACAACATCCTCCCCACAAAAAAAAAAAAGAAAACAACAAAAAAAAACCCACAACCCGCACACAAAAAAGAGCTTCATGGATTTCCCTGCTTGGGCTGACCTTGAACCATGATCCTCAGATCTCAACCTCCTGAACAGATATGATTACAGATTACAGATATGAGCCACCAGCATTCTGATGGTTCAGTTTTTCAAAAATTTATATTGTTGAAAGGGAATTCACTGTAGTATTTGGCATGTCAGTTAATTGAGTTGATTGAGCTTCTTGGATGTTTATATTCATGCTTCTCATTAATTATTTGGAAAAATTTGCAGCTACTATTTCTTTATATATCTTTCTACTCCTTTCCTCACCTCATGGCAATTCCATAAGAAATAGGAATTTCTGTTTTTGTTTGTTTGTTTCTGTCTCTACTCATACTTCCATCTCATTGATACATCATTTTCTTGGCTTTTTTTTGTCTCCATCTCCTGGAACTCAAAAAATTAAATCCCTCTACAACAAATCTTCAAAGAAACAACCGCCCAATAAATAAGTGGGCTAAAGACTTAAAGAGAAACTTCTCTGAAGAAAAGAAGGATGGCCAATAGACACATGAAGAAATGCTCAACCTCTCTAGCCATAAAAGAAATGCAAATCAAAACAACATTGAGATACCACCTCACCCCAGTTAGAATGGCTATAATCAAGAACTCTAATAACAACAGATGCTGGAGGGGATGTGGTCAGAAGGGAACCTTACTGCATTGTTGGTGGGAGTGTAAACTTGTTCAACCACTTTGGAAAGTAGTATGGAGATTTCTCAAAAGACTCCACATAGAGCTCTCTGAACATCTTTAAGACAGTTGTTAGAAAGCCTTTGTTATTAGTTTCCATCTTTTTCAGAGATAATTTTTGGTGATGTTTTTTTCTTTGAATGGGCTATACCTTTCCATTTCCTTGTATGATTTGTGATTTTTTCCGTTGAAAACTCTATATTTGAATCAAATAACTCAATAACCCTGAAAAATGAGATTCTCCTCTTTCCCAGGGGTTTCCTGGGGACTTTTTGATGATCATTTTTATTTTATTCTTTGATTTCAATGGATTGTCTCTCAGCTAAGAATCAGCCTGTCAACCTGAGATCTCAGGTGTTTCCTGAGCCTGTTTGTGCCTTTCCCTGGGTCTACATAACTATCTAATTTCCATCATATATGAAGTTACCTTCTAATGCCCTACTCTTTAATGTTTGACTTCTAAAAAAAAAGAAATAGAAAAGAAAAATAAAGATAAAAAATTCTTTAGACATCCCATCAGCCAACAAGAGAGGGGCTTGCCACCACCAGGCCCTCTACTTTTTATCTGCATCTCTAATTAGACGTAGCCAAGGGCTATCAGATCTCCAATATTTCCAGTGCAGATTTTTTTCTGTTGCTTTTTATTTTTTTTCATGCCAGTAATGAGGTTATAAACTCTCCTGCTCTTGCTTGGCTTTTTCACTCAAGGATGGCACCCTACCACCTGAGCCACCTCTTTATTTCTGGCTTTTTGCAGCTTAATTGGAGTTGTGTCTCATAGGCTTTGCTGCTTGTGTTTGCATCAAATCATGGTCCTTAGATCTCAGCTTCCAGAGTAGCTAGGATTACAGGTGTAAGCCACCAGCACCAGCTTTGGGGTTTTTTTTGTTTGTTTAGTTGTGTTTTATTCCAATTTAGCTTCTGCAAGTTTTGTATACATTCTACTCCAGAATACATGCAGAGTAGCCTATCAAGATGCTAGGGATACAGAAGTGGGAGCTGCTGAAGTTAAGAAAACAAATTATAATTTCTTTTAAGGTTCTGCTGGACAGCTCAAGCCTTTAGTAGAGCCCAGAAACCCAAGATTGTTCTTTCAAATAGATTTTGCTGGCACAATTATTGTTTAGGTAGGGAGATTCCTGCTGCTGCTTCTCTTCCATCCTCCAAGAATAATTTCTGTTAACAATTTTGAATATGTCTTCTTTTTCCTTTTGTACATACACTTTGACTACACTTCTATACCCAGTGCTGAACCTACGAATATCTGAGAAAGTTTAGTGCAACTCTTAGATGCCTGTAGTTAGAAAATTGGGTGTTTATCTGTTAGAGAAAGAACTCCTTATTACAAGACCATCCTAGCATTCAGGAATCTAACCCCTCCCCTCACAGATCACTTTCTTTGATGTTCTAAAGAACCGGGAATGGCCCAGAACTCTGTTTCACAACTCTGAAACAAGAGGCAAGTCAGGATAGGACTGAAAAGAAATGAAAATGTAAGGTTGATTCTTTTCTGATAAGGAAGAAATATGTTCTCCTTATAGAGGCAAGTTCACCTTTCCTTAGCCACACTGTGGCACACAGGGGAAGGCAGATGTTTCTGGTGTTTATTCCCACAGACTGGTCCTGTTGGAAGGCTCAGGGCTTTATTCTCTTCTTTGCCTCTCTCCCTGTCAGCCACAGATCCACCACTCTTCCACTCTCTCAGCAACTGAGACCCCAGCTAGAGTTCCCTTTGCATAACAGGCAAAGGGTGGGTGTGAGACAACCCCATTTTCGTTTATTCTTCTGGTTTTCTTTTAATTTGCACATATTAGTTGTACAGAGAGGTTCCACTATGGTATTCTTATGCTATACCCCATCAAAGTCACCCTCTCCCTTTCCTTTAATAGTCCCTCTCCATATTAAAACAATATCATTATGTTTCAGTGGTCTATTTTCATGTGTGTGCATAAGGTACTTCACCTATATCCTCCCATATCCCCGCTTTCCATACCCTCTGTCTTCTTCTGGAATCCACCTCAAACAGAAGGCTTTATCACATGCAATGTGAGAAGTCACTTCTGCCCAGTTTAGGAAACATATTTGCTGTCTCAGGTGCAAGGACATTTCTTCAGACTCATCCCACGAGCACTTTCCTTCCCAGCTTTGCCAATTTCCTATAGCCACCACAGGATTCAAACTGATTCAATCTGGCCAAAATTACATATAGTATTGATGGAGGAAAGAGCAAGAAGGGTGCAAAAAGAAACCACATGAGAGGATACTGAATTAGGTCACTTGAATGTCACACGAATTTTCTCTCAGGTTGTTCTGACCATCATAATCAGAGAAGGTCCCGGATGATACGGATGATTATGACAGAATTAGTTTAAAAGGCTCTGCATGTGGTGATAATTCCAGGGAAACACTCCTTCTGCTATGGATTTTGAAACTGTAGGTGCTTCATTCTGGCCTGAGATGCTGGTACACCAAATGGAAGCTAAAGAGAAATGTTAAGCTGTTAAGTACAAAGCTCTAAATGTTCCTTTGCTTCCTGTGGAGAACTCCCAGCTTTATGTTCAGAGACTTGAGAGACATGTTACCTGAGAATTTCTGCCTTTGATGTCATCAGGGCTCTGCCCAGCTGCCTCCGCCTGGAGCCAGGGACCAGGTGTGCGGCCTGAGAGAAACAAAACACAATCTCAACATCTATTGGCTCAGGAGCAGCCTGCTGTGTGCACCACTCTGCCCAGAAAACATCAGCAAAAGAACCCAACAATGTGAGCACATCAACCTGACAGTCACCTTCGGGCTTCTGGCCCTAGACCATGCATTTCTACTGGATTTGTATGTCACAGGCAATAGACACAGAAGAGTCACATCCAATCTACTATGAGAACACAGCATTAGGCATGAATGCACATTAGAGCTGACTGACACATCCCTGACTCTGGTCACACGCATCTGACGGTCACCCACCATGAGCAAAACAAAAGATTCGTCTTTGTTGACATGACTGGACTTCCTCCCATCAGGGATCCAATCTTCTCTCTAAGATACATTTGTGCTTCTGTGTTGCACAAGTTACGTGTGAGTATATCCTCACAGTTAAGAATTCAAAGAATAAAGAAGATGAAAGCAAATATCCAGAATACTGCTTCTCTGTAGTCCTTCTCCCTAATCTCCGTTTTCCTGCCCTGGGATCACGACAACTAAAAGTCCAGGGTTAATTTCTCCAGAACATTGACTTTTTACATAGATCTGAAGCAGTGGGATGCTGCAAGACAGTTTAGAAAGAAATGTGGTCAATAGTATCAAATCCAGAGTAGCCAAGAAAAACTTGGAGCAGAGTCCTACCCTCTGCCCAACACCGAAGCAGGAACAAATACTCTCCCACTGGCAATATGCTTTCTTTCTATGCGTTTTGCACTCTCAAGACATCAAATGCTTTAAAAATTATATTTATTTATATTTAAATAGTTGCCAAAGGGGTTTCAGTGAAGCATGCCAGTTAATGTATACAATGCATTGTATACATTAGTGTCACCTCTCCCACTATTCTCTCCCAGTCCACTCATCCTCTCAAGTTACCGAATTCTTCATTAAATTGTTTTTAATGACATGACACTCTATGTCATTAATTACTGCAGTGTCCGGTGGAGAAGTTCCACTGTTCATGGAAATTAGGATGGATTGTTCTACTTTAAATGAAAAGAGATTAGAATAATGGCATACCACTTCACACTCATTAGATGGCTACTATAAAATTAAACTAAGTTTTAAAAAACAAAATAGCAAGTATTGATTTGGTATGGGGAAACTGTAACCTTTGTGCAAAATATTAGAATTACTATGTAAAACAATATTGTGGTTCCTCAAACAGTTAAAAATATAATTAAAAATCAAAAATAGAATTACCACATGACTGTCTATATCTGTATCGATGTATCCAAAAGAATTACAAGCAGGGTCTGTGCCCTCATGTTCATAACAGCGTTTTTCTAAATTGCTAAAATGTAGTAACAACTCAGATGTCCAGAAACACATGAATGGATAAAGAATGAGATACATACAATGAATCTTACTCAGCTCAAAAGGAAAGGCATTTGTGTATGTGTGTGTGGGGGGAGGGTTTGCTGGGACTTGAACCCAGGACCTTTTGCTCTTGCTTGCCTTTTTCTTTCAAGGCTGTCACTCTACCACTTGAGCCACACATCCACTTGTAGCTTTTCACTGGTTAATTGGCAATAAGTGTCTCATGCGTTTTTTCTGCCTGGGCTGGCTTTGAACTGAGATCCATAGATCTATCTTCCTAGCTCTCTAAGATTACAGCCATGAGCCATCTGTGCCTGGCTCAAAAAGGGAAGAAATTCTGACATTAGCTATGACATGCATGAACCTTGAGGATATTATGCTAAATGAAACAATCCAGCCACAAAAAGAAAATAGTATAAGAAGTAGAGTATTCAGAATCATAGAGACTGGAAATAGAATGCTGTTTGTCTTGGTGGCTCACATCTGTAACCCTAGCTAGTCAGTAAGCTAATCAGGAGAATTTCAGTTAGAGGGCCTGGGCGCTGTCCCTCAGCTCTTCAGCTCAAGGCTAGTGCTCTACCTCTTGAACCACAGCACCACTTCTGGCTTTTTTTAATGTGGTGCTGAGGAATCGAACCCAGGGCCTCAGGCATGCAAGGCAAGTGCTCTACCACTGAGCCACCTTCCCAGCCCCACAAAATGTTTTTGAGACTGTGTCTCAATGGATAAATGCTGGTGTGTGACTGTCATCCTAGCTACTGCAGAAAGCACAAACAAGCCAGCGTGGATATAAAGCAAGACTTTATTTAAAAAATAATCAGAGCAAAAAAAGGGCTGGAGGCATGGCTCAAGTGTCTGTCTAGCAAATCCAAAGTTTTGCATCCAAACACCAGTACCACTAAAAAGGAATACAAAAACAGTAAGAACGATGGTTGCCAAGAAATAGGGGAGAGAAAAACATGATGTTATTATTTAATAGTTATATCATTTAAGTTTTACAAAATCACAAGCATTCTAGAGTTTGTCTAGACAGCAATGCAACTGTACTTCATGGCATTGTACAATAAAAATAATTGTGATGATAAATTAAGTATTTTTGTTTAGAAAAAGTAGCCATGGAAAAATAGCCATGATTGACAGGAGCTTTGACTATGATGATGGGCTGGCTGGGAATGTGGATTATTATAATGACATGGTTAGGTGTCTGTCTCTCTTTCCATCTCTCACTATAATATGACACTCAAGGCCATGTGAGGTACTCACAAATTTCAATCTCTCCATGGGGGCAAGTGTTTGATATCATGATGATTTCACTCTTTCTATTGTCATGTTCAGAAATACTTGGGACCTATGCATTTCTCCCCAAAGATTTCCTTCCATGTGGCTCCTTGTCACTTTTTTTTATTGTGGTAAACACACACAACATAAAACTGAGCACTAGTGACATTTACCACATTCACAGTGTATCACCATCACTACTATCTAAGTTCAAAACATCTTCATCACCTTAAAATAAAACTCCATCCCCCTCAGCAGTTACTCCCTATTTTCCATGGCAATCACTAAGCCCTGTTCCTGTAGAAGACTCATCTGTTTTACATAAATGAAATCACACAGTATGCCCTTTTACATTATTGAGCCACATCTAACTGTATGGTGCCAGTATTGGGGCTTGAATTTAGGTCCTGTGCTATCCTTTAGCTTTTTAATTTAAGGCTGGTGCTCTACCACTGGAGCTACACTTCACAAAGCCACTTCTGCATTTTCTGATTAATTGGACATCAGACTTTACTGTCTGTACTGGCTTCAAATAATGATCTTCGGATCTCAGCCTCCTAAGTAGCCAGCATTATGGGTGTGAGCCACCAGCCCCTGGCTTCATAAAACATTTAAAAAAATCCATTTATCCGTTGTTTCCATCCATTGGCTGTTGTGAATTTTACTGCAATGAATATCTGAACAGTAATTTAAAGTTCCTTTCCTGGCTCTATACCTGATGGATCAAACGGTAGTTTTGATCTGCAATTTCCCTCCAACGGCCATGTATTGAAGGATTGGTTTCCAGCCTATGGTGATAATTGGAGGTAGAACCTTTAAGAGATGAAACCCTTGGGAGACTTTGGGTCATTGGATATGCTCTCAAAGGAGATGGGGAGACTCATCTATTCCTTTCTCTCTTTGGCTCCAGCTGGTATGAGAGGAGAGGCTTTGCTCTACTGTGCACTCACTTCCACACTCTATTGCATCTTCTTAGGCCCAAAGCAGTGGGACCAATAAAGCATGGACTGAAACCACCAAAGTGTGAACCAAAATGAGTTGATTACCTCTTAAGATGATTCAAAGATTTAAGTTGATGGGGAAGTGATTCTGAAGGAAGTTTTGGGGCAGAGGAAAAGGAAAAGGAGGAGGAGGAGGAGGAGAAGGACGAGGAGGAGACATAATTCTTGAAACAGCAAACTTCCCTTCCTCTCTGTTTCTGTTTTTGGTGGCCTTTCTACTTGAGCCACTTCTCTTAAGTTGATTAACTTGAGCATTCATTTGGCTGTGTGAGGTTGTGAGGTAGAGCTTTCCTTTTATTCTCAGTCACTGTGGACGGATTGAGGAAGTCCATTTGGGCTGACACCTAAGCTCTGTCATCCAGAAAAACCATGATCACCTAAGCATCCCTCTGATACACATGCATATTTCACAAAGGTGTCATTTATTGACACCTACCAACCTAATACCTAAAGTCTAAATAGCCTCAGCCCAGTCAGCACCCTGTACCTCTGAGCCACCATAGGAAACTTGAACTATCACAGCTGTCCTCGGCCTGGATGCCTTCCCAGCCATGTGGGAGTGTGATGTCTCGAAGCCTTTGGGATCCCAACTGCTGCTTCTACATCGATAATCACACATCACAACAGCTGATTTCTCACAAGTCTACAAGGAGGCACGTGGTGGGGTCTTGGTGAGGGACCATATTTCTCACATACTGCAGCCTCTGGTGTACCTGAGGCACCCTACAGGAAATTCCTATGCATTTGCTGGCCTGAGCAGGAATGCAATGCTAGGCATACACAGTATCTGTCCCTTCCCATGATTGGATGGTCTATTGAAATACTAACGTGTACAGGATTTCCAGGATCCTCTTCCTTTCCATTTGTCTTATTCCAGAACAGTGACATTTACACATGGTCCTAGTGTCAGGCTGATGCACTTTTGCCTTGAGCAGAGCAGGCAACAGCTGCCAGATTCCTTGGAAGCTGAGTCCTGCAGAAAGTACTTTACCAGGTCCGTTTGGAAGGACAGGCCTATTGATTCCTAGTCTTGGGCCAGCACTAGACACATCATTTTCCATTTGAGTGCACAGTGGGTGGGACTGGGAGCCCCACTTTGGTGATGCAGAGGGACCACATCCAAAGCTCACCCCATGTTGCTGATTCTGCCCCTTCTGCCCTATCAGATCAGTCCAGCACTGTACAAGTGGCTCATAGCAAGTACTGGGCAGCATCACTGTGTGAAGCACCCAAACCTTCATGTGTCTTTGGCCTTCTTTCTGTTTTTGCCTCCAGAGGAAGACTGGCCAGACTCCTCCTTTTTTTCTGCAGGTTAGATAGGTAAGTCAAGTTAAGGCCTGTCTTGGAGCCTGAACACTCAATTAAAATCAGGAGGAGTCTCTCTCTGGGCTGTGAGTCTCAGTCATGGCTGTTCAATGGAATCACTTGGCAGCTTTCAGAAATACTGACATCGGGGTCCCACCCTGGATATTCTGATTAGATGCAGCCTGGCCTTCTGGACATGTTTTAGGTCATTCTAAAGTGGACTTAAGGTTGAGAACCTCTGGCCTAAGGGTATTTTTCAATTTAATGAGTTACCAGAATTAAGGAAGTTTCCTGGTACAGGTGGGAGGGCTGGGGAATTCTGTGTGTGGGAAAGAGGGATCCAGTTTTTTTTTTTCTGATTATTCATTCAAAGTGCCTATATCTGATTTCCCTGTTTTGGGGTGTGTTTAGTCCCTCAGTAAAAAGCCCCAGTAAAAAGTGGCACATTTAGTCATCCAAATCTGATATCAAATAGCCTTGGAGTTCTACCAAAATAAAACAAAAAACAACCCTCCAAATAAATTCTTAGTTAGCAAGACAAATAAATGATCTGGGATTTCTAGCGGTTTGCACAGTACTGCATCCTCACAGTAGGACAGAACAATCATATTACCCTTTACGCTGGAGTGGGGAACATCCAGCCTTCTGGCCTTATGAGGCCCAAGAAATGAGGGGACAGTCATCTGCTTCTTGTCCGCTGCCCTCAGTCCTCTACCTGTACTGATAATCTTGAATGGCCCAGGAATAATGTTATAAATGTCCAAAGGGCCATAGGGAGGAAAACGATTTTCCACCCCTGTTATTCAGTCTGTATGTCTGAAGAGTCAGGAAAAGCCAGGAGCCTTGTCGAGGTGGTACTTACTTCTAGTGAGCTTGCTGGGGTAAATCTTCTGGCATGGTTTGTACTCATCTGGAGGGGGAAAGTCTTCCACAGAATGGAACGTGAATTTAGACTCGAAGTCATCTGTACATGTGGGAAATGGCAAAGTGTACTCAGGTTACTGTTGCTACCCAAGTGTGATCAGCAGGTTATGCTGACTGAAGACATTGTTTTCTGTTTGCCTGCTCTGTGTAAAGGTTTTAATGACAGGGCTATTCCCCCTAATACATCCATTTACCCTTCCAGTTTTCTCAGAATGTATCGTCATTCCCTAGAACCCACTCGAACTCACACCAACCACCATCTTCAAAGGCTGCTGTCCTTTTAGGGACAGAAGTGGTACAGTGCTAGTCAGGCAAAGGTCCAGAGTCAGGGGGAGGGAGCCAGCAGCCTCAGATGCCTGCTGAGCTCCCTCAGGTAGGAGGGCCTTAGTGGGGAGGGAGAGGTGGCCAAAAGGAGTTCTCACCTTGGCTGGTGGGGAGGAACACAGCCTGTGTCCAGTGTGGGACTTGGACTCCCCAAAGTGAAGGGGTTCTGCCATGAGCTCCTGGTGGAGGAGGGGAGAAGCCACGTGGCCATTTCCTGGGATAACTTCCTGCTTTGTCCTTTAGGCCTTGTGTCTCACAGCAGCTCAATAGCTCAGCACACAGACAGGATGTAGATGCTCTTTTTCTTTGTGTGTGTGTGTGTGTGTGTGTGTGTGTGTGTGTGTGTGTGTGATGCTGTTACTGGGTTGAACTAAGGGCCTAGGTGCTATCCCTTAGCTTTGTTTTTTCTCAAGGACATAGAACGGTGCTCTACCACTTGAGCCACAGCTCCATTTCTAGCTTTTTGGTGGTTGGTTAGAGATGAGTCTCACAATCTTTCCTGCCCCGGCTGGCTTTGAACCATGATCCTCAGATCTCAGCCTCCCCAGTAGCAAGGACTACTGGTGTCTCACCAGTGCTCAACTGGATGAAGAGGTTTTATGGTCATATCTCACCCTACATGGCTCTCCGTCCCATTTCCACATTTGCATTCTGACTGTAGCCATTTGTGGAGCCTCCCATTCATTCTTTCTTACCCAATTTACTCTTTTCTTTTAGGCTCATGGACTAATCTCTCCATGGAGACACATATGCAAACACATACACACATGACACATGGACACATATACAGACACACACAGTTTCCACACTGGTCAGGTCCCTTTGTGTTCCCTTCCTCTAATCTGAATCAGAAGGCTAAAGGTTGAATCCCAGAACTACCTAGGAGATATTGAGAGAAATGCTTTTTCATAGACCTGCAGGCAGTTCTGCAGTTGAGTATACTGAAAATTACACACCTTGACATGATGGTGTGGTGTGCTGGCCAACTCCCTAGAGGCCAGGAGAGCTCACTTAGCTCACTGGCAGACAGTCCAATAGAAACTGCGCACCCCACTTACCAATGATGTGCAGATTTCCATTCCGCAGCTGACCTCCAGGTTGCTGGCTTGCAGTCCAGGCTGGGGCCTGCTGGCTCTTGCTTGAAAGCTCTGTGGTGGGCGATCTTGCAGGGGGTGCTGGCGGTGGGTTTAGCTTCCCTCCACTGGCCCCTTCCAGACAAGATGATGGGACATTCAGAAACAGGATGGTGGATGCTATAACTTTATGGATTGTTAATTTGTTTAGACTTTAGGATGTAATATATATCAGTGAGCAAAAGAGCCCCTGATGGATGTAATTTGTTTGGGATTGCTTTGGGACAAATAACACAGCCTCTTAGTGCCTTAGCTTCCTCATCGGTAGAATGGGGATATTACTAGTACACCTAATTAGAGTTGTTGAGATGTAGTAAACTTTAGCTATCATGATGGATACCAGTGACACAGATAACTCTCATAATCAGATGGTACAATCCTAAAAAGGGGACACACTGAAGAGCCATAGGAATGGGAAGGGCCATATGTAGGTTAGGGCCTAGAGGGAGGCCAGAAAAAGAAGTAACAAGGACATATTTTTATGCTGGGTTTGATTCCCATTGGCTCTTTATTGCAAACCCATTTTCCCTGCCAGTCAGTGTAAACCTTCTTCATCTACCAAGGTCCAACTCAAATCTCCTTCCTCCACACTTCCCAGGTTTCTTGGGAAAGATGCTTCTCTCCTCTGTCCACGTTTTTGTTTTGTTTGTTTTCTGTCAGACTTCCTTTGT
Organism: Dipodomys ordii; assembly: GCF_000151885.1. NCBI lineage: Eukaryota > Metazoa > Chordata > Mammalia > Rodentia > Heteromyidae > Dipodomys > Dipodomys ordii. The sequence goes on from NW_012267292.1 coordinate 4,738,570, forward strand.
AATCCATAACCCACTGTCATGACACTTCAGTACAGCTACTCTACTGCTACTTCCTCAGTGACTGTGCCAACATCCTCTGCCACTTGCTATGATGGAACCCCCACTACTGTTAACTGGGCATGATGCACACAGTTATAACCTCATCCTCTTCTCCAAACCTGGGGTGAAGCAGAGCTACCTTTATTTTGTCATGAGCCAAGTCTCATATTCAAGGGCACAAAGAAAACAGATGAGCACTCTCTGGCCTAGCATTCTGTGTCAGGAGCAGGTGTACCTCCAGCTGCAGGGCTGGGTCCCATGGCCTGTGCTGCTAGAGCAACTGCTGTCCCCAGCATCCATCCATTCCCTCTCTCCTGTAGGGCTTCCCCCTTCCCCTTTCAAGTTTTCCTTTCCTAGGTGCCAGAATCCATTAAGGCTCTGCTTGCCCCTCTGAGCAGACTGAAGGAGCCAAGGTCTAAATGGATGCCACCTTTCCTTTGGATGAGCAGCTGGGTTTCATGGGAAGGAGAGGAAAGAAAATACATTGTGGCCCTGGCTACATTCAGGCCCTTATTTAATAGTCTCCCCAATCCTATGTGAATGAATGGTGGTGTTTCGGTTTCTCAAAAACACAGGCAAGAACACAATATTACAACAATTCTGCGGGTGTGGTGGGGAGGGTGTCTATTGTTGTTCCCATTTTGCAGATAAGAAGCCTCAGGGTGGCTAAATGTCAGGTTCATGCAGCTAGTACCGGCCAGCCCATGGCTTTCTGCATGATCTTGTACAAGTCTCCCAGACCTCTTCACCCTTGTTTTCCATCTCTAAAGAGCTCCAACAATAAAGTCCCATTGAAGAAACAAATTTCCTGTGTTCCACTAAGGCACTGAATAGCTCTGGTTTCAAACAAAATTCTAAGGCCTGACGCATCCAAAGGTCCTGCACAATGCAGCAGGCCCCACCAGCTGCCTTACCCGGGCCTCGGCCAAGCCTCTTCTTCTGCAGGAGCAGCTGAGACCCTGGAGGAACCGGAGGAGCAGACAGGCCCTGCACACCAGCCTTCTGAGGCTGGGCCTGGAAACTGGGAGATTTGGGGGGCAGGGGAGGAGGGGTTTCACAGCTGTTATTAGAACCTGGCAAAGGGGGTGTGGGCATAGGTGCCCTGGGGGAGCAGGAAGCATACAAGGGGAGTGTAGGTGGCAGTGGTGGCGGGGGTGGTGGGGCAGGAGGCTCCTGCACCTCTTGGGCTGGGCTGTCAGGTTCTGAATTGAGCCCAGGATATCCACAAGGTGGGAGAAGAGGGAGAGGGGGAGGGATGGGTGGGAGGGGCAAGGGGGCTAGCTGGGGCTTGGAAGCTTTGTCGCCCAGCACTGAGGCAGGGGGCAGCTGAGGTGGAGTTGGAGGAAGAGGAGGAGGAGGAGGAGGGGGAGGAGGGGGAGGAGGTGGTGGGGCACAGGCAAGAGGGGGTGCAGCTACTGGAGGATTGCCTTTGATTAGTGGGACAGGTGGAGAGATGAGGGAGGCTTTGATGGGGGGTGAAGGAGGTAAAGGTGGAGGTGGGGGCGGGGGAGGTGGGGGCGGGGTGGGAGGCGGTGGGGCAGGCACGCTGGGGCGAGGAGGGCCCATCCTGGTAGTGCCCTGCACCTCTGAGGCATTGCCTAGCCTGGGAGAGGCAGGGGGGTTAGGCGGGCCGCCGATGGCCTTGATGGGAAGCCTGGGAGAGGGCGCGCGGGAGCCAGGGGCTGGCCCGGTCTTGCCACCTGGAAGTGAAACACATTCTGGCTTAGTTCAGCAATAATGCAAGGAGACGCCTTGGTGTGAAGGTGGCACTCGTGACACTCAGGCCTGAAGCCAGCCAGTTGCATGGTAGATGGCTTCTTCTGCACGGTCCTCCTTACACAGCAGGGCCTGCTGCCCCTCCTCCCAGGACCCTCCCAGCACCCAAAGAACTCTTCCAAACACTCCATTTAAATGCAATACACTAAAAGCACTGAATACTCATCAAAGCACAAATGGCGGCAGTAGATCACACAGAAAAGGAGATTGGGTAGGTTCTCTCATTAGTAATCCGTTTCTCCATCTTGGATATTGAGCTAGTCTTGTGTCATTTGCTTGGGCCAAGAGGATGTCATAGGCATGAACACTACCTGGACTCCTGTTCCTACTGCAACTTCCAGTACGAAGCCTAAAAGTCTTGGTGTGTGTCTTCCTTCTCTCATGGAACCATGCCGCTGGAGATTGGGAGAGCCTAGAGTGCTAGGGTGACTCAGGGCAATTGTTCCAGCGGAGACACCAGAGATTGGAGAAATCTAAGACTAGACAAGCCCAACCTGCAGCTGTCTGCAGATGCTAGAGGGAGCTTAGTTGAGATCACCCTAGATTACCAGTGGACAGAATTATAGGCTACATGTTTAAAGCTCCCAATAGTTAGTGTTTTGTTACACAGCAATGCCTAGCTGATACAATGATGGAGAGCCTTTATGGCTCGTACATTGCCAGGGACTCCACAGGAATACCATCATAAACTTCTATTGCATTTGTACCTCTGTCTGTACACTATCACATCATTGCTAAGTAACACACAGAATGACAAGTTACTCTTCGTTGTTGTTGTTGGTCGTTGGGCTTGAAATCTGGGCTTGGGTGCTGTTCCTCAGCTCTTTAGCTCAAGGCATGCACTCTACCACATGAGCCACAGTGCCACTTCCGGTTTTCTGGTGCTTAATAGGAGATAAGAGTCTCATGGACTTTCCTGCCCCGGCAGGCTTTGAACAGCGATCCTCATATCTCAGCCTCCTGAGTAGCCAGCATTACAGGCTTGAGCCACGGGCACCTGGCTGACAAGTAACTCTTTAATGGGTAAACTTTGAACAGAATGATCACTTAAAAGGTTCTCAAGAGTAGTTACCTGTGGTGCTACATCCCTGTAACCCTTGCTACCCAGTAGACAGTCCTGACAAAAAGTTAATGAGACCTTCATCTCAACAAAAGAAGGTGGGTATGATGGTCCTCACCTATAATCCCAGCTATACGGGAGGTATTCACAGCTAAGAGGATTACAGTCTGAGTCTGGTGCCCAGAGAATAACTTGAGATCCTAGTTGAAAAATAACTGAAATCTAAAAGGGCTAAAATTGTGGCTCGAGTGGTAGAATGTCTGCCTAGCAAGCATGAGGTTCAGAGTTCAAATGTTGGTTCTGCCTCCCTTCTCCCCCAGAAGGAAGATTCCTCAAGAACAATGCTAGGTGTTGGGAAGGTTCTACTTTAGTGCTGTGCTGCTGTGACTGTGGATGAAGTAGGAGTCTCTCACTGTGTACATGGCTACACAGTTGCTTCTACACTTGTGAGGATTAAAAAAAAAAAGACTACAAGGTAGATGGTTTTGACTTTTTCCTCACCTGCTGCATCCCTCTGACCTGTTGGTCTTAACACAGGAAAGCCTCCAGCGAAGAGATCTCCCAGGGCTGGAGGGGTGCTTCCTCCCCGGGCATTTGTAGGATTTGTAGAGCCTCCTCCTTCTTTATTGGTTCCTTTAGAACCTTCAGAGTGGAGAAGCAAATAGATGAGATGCCTGTGCAGAGCTGTATGAGCCATTCTCCCTCCAGACCACGTGTAACATTACCCTTGGCAGCCTCCCATTGTCCCCGTCCAATGTCACTGTTCCACTCCGTATCTTCCTCATGCAAACTCTGCCATGGCACTCTGCCTAGCTCTTCCTGCTGCCTTCTCCCTTCCTACTGAACGGCTGGCCATGTGTGGCCAACCAACCTGAAACGTGACCAAAGGGACCTGACTAACTGTCATTGGGTGAGTGCCATTAGGGGAATTGGCAGCTGTTTGTAAATTAGAAAGCCCAAACATGGTAGATGTATAGTTAGTCTTATCCACTTGACATTGGGAAGACTAGATAAAGATTTCAGTCAATCATCCAGTTCTTATCCACAGAGCATTAATAAAAATCACAAACAGGGAGTACTGCCTACACTGACATCTGCTTCAGAATTTTCCTTCTTCTATTCCAGCGGTCAGGCCCTGAGCGCTTCTTGCTTCCCTGACTTTTTTTTTTTTTTTTCCGGTCGTGGGGCTTGAACTCTGGGCCTGGACACTGTCCCTCACCTCTTCAGCACAGGGCTAGTGCTCTACCACTTGAGCCACAGCACCATTTCTGGTTTTCTGAGTGGTTTATTGGAGATAAGAGTCTCATGAACTTTTCCTGCCTGGGCTGGCTTTGAACTGTGATCCCCAGATCTCAGCCTTCAGAGTAGCTAGTATTATATCTGTGAGCCACCAGTGCCTGGCTCTCTGACCTTTTTCTTGGTGGAACAGAATGTCCAAGAGCCTGGAAGTAACTAACTTAACCCTTCTGGATAGATGTGGTTACTAACTAAAAAAAATGAGAAGATATGCAGCATGAATAGGAATTCCAGGCAAGCAGGGCGCTAGTGGCTCTCATTTGTAATACTCAGGCAGCTAATATGTGAGGATCATGGTTCAAAGGCAGCCAAGGCAGACAAATTCAAGAGATTCTTATCATCAATTAACCAGCAAAATGTCAAATGTAGAGATGCAGTTCAAGTGGTAGAGCACCAGCCTTGAGCAAAAAAGCTGAGGGCAGTACCCAGGCCCTGAGTTCATGCCCCAGTACAGGTAAAAACAAAACAAAACAAAAGCAAACCATAACAAAACAAGACAGAAAAAATAAACAGTATTACAGGCAAACCTTTACAATCTGAGCTAATACTCAGCAAGAAATTAGGAAACAGTGCCCACTGGTGGAGGAAAGTGATCAGCTTATTCTGAGCATTTTGCTTACCTCTTTTTTTTTAAAAAAATTAAATTTTATTGTTTTGAGGTAGGATGTCACCTTGCTATCCTTACAATCCTACTATTTATAATCCTACTATTTCAGCCTCCCAAGTGCTGAGACTCTCAGATGTGTACAACCATGCTCAGCTTAGTCTTAATATGGACATCTATTATTTACTCATTGGAGTGATTAGGCAATGGATATTTCAATAAAATATATTCATCTGTTAGCTGAGCTAAAACAATTAGACCGTTAATCTAACCAGGAACTTTTATTATAATCTATGTTGAAAGTATTTCTTTAAAAACTGTGTCTATCTTTGGGTGTCAATATATATAATTACAGATATGAAATAAAATTATGTTTTTAGATCCTTAACAGAAAGAACAGTGCTGGAGGAATATTAATACCAAATTTCAAACTCTACTACAAAGCCATAGTAGTCAAAAAAGCTTGGTACTGGCACAAAAATAGACCTCAGGACCAATGGAATAGAATTGAAACCCCAGAAATGAACCCACAGACCTATAGCCACCTAATCTTCAATAAGGGAGCTAAAAAAATAGAATGGAAGAAAGACAGCCTCTTCAGTAAATGGTGCTGGCAAAATTGGTTAATCACTTGTAGTAAACTAAAGCAAGATCCTTATATATCACCCTGCAGAATCAACTCCAAATGGATCAAAGACCTCAGAGTCAAAGCAGACATCCTGAAAACATTACTGGACAGAACAGGAGAAACCCTGGGTCTCCTTGGTACAGGCTGAAATTTTCTTAATAGAGACCCAGAAACACAACAAATCAAAGAAAGGTTGGACAAAAGGGATTGCATGAAGCTAAAGAGCTTCTGCAGGGCAAAGGACATAGCTAGTAAGATCAATAGAAAGCCCACAGATTGGGAAAAGATCTTCACTAGCCAGACAATGGATAAGGGTCTCATATCTAAAATATACTTGCAATTCAAAAAAATCAAATCCCCCAACAACAAATCCTCAAAGAAACAACTGCCCAATAAATAAATGGGCTAAAGACTTAAAGAGAAACTTCTCTGAAGAGGAAAGAAGGATGGCCAATAGACACATGAAGGAATGCTCAACCTGTCTAGCCATAAAAGAAATGCAAATCAAAACAACATTGAGATTCCACCTCACCCCAGTTAGAATGGCTATAATTAAGAACTCTAATAACAACAGATGCCGGAGGGGATGTGGACAGAAGGGAACCCTACTTCATTGTTGGTGGGAGTGTAAACTTGTTCAACTACCTTGGAAAGTAGTATGATGTTTCCTCAATAGAGCTCCCTATGACCCAGCAATCCCACTTTTGGGCATTTACCCGAATGATCACAAACAAGACCACACTAAAGCTACCAGCACAGCTATGTTTATTGCAGCATATTTTACCGTAGCTAAGATATGAAACCAATCCAGATGTCTCTCAGTAGATGAATGGATGAAGAAAATGTGGTATATATACACAATGGAATTCTATGCCTCCATCAGAAAGAATGACATTGCCCCATTTGTTAGGAAATGGAAAAACTTGGAAAAAATTATATTAAGTGAAGTAAGCCAGGCCCAAAGAAACATAGGTCCCATGGTTTTCCTTATTTGCAATAACTAGTATATGTCTGAGACCAGCAGAAAAGGTCAGATAAGATGATGTTAAGCGAAATGAACCCCAAGATAAGGACACAAGTGGGTTTGTCTTTCTTGCTATTGTTTCTAACCTATTTATAAGGTACCACATGATTTTTTTTGTTGCTTTGTATGTCCTCCCCCATGGTATAACTCCTGTTTTCACTGTATTTGATGTTGGTATAATTTGGGGAGCGGAAAGGAAAAAAGCAAATTGTTTAAATAGGGATACAGGTGGGGCCATTGCAACAATGAGATGTACAAGATGCTATGTCAAAAAATGAACTTTACAATTTAGGCAAGGGGGGGTTGTAGTTGTAGAGATGGGAGGGAAGGGGTGGTAGGGGAAAAACAAGGGAGGAGACAACAATGCTTGATAAGAAATGTACTCATTACCTTACTCATGTGATTGTAACCCCTCTGTACAGTATTTTTACAATAAAAAACTTATTTAAAAATTATGTTTTTAGAACTTTGAGACTTACCATCATGTACAACATTGCTAAATATATAAAACACTTCAACACTATACATTACTAACTAGTTCAACATATATTTTTTAAACCTATAGTGGTAACCAAATTTAAAAAAAAACAGGACTTATTATCCCCCTTTTTTGACAGATGAGAAAACTGAGCCTGAAAAAAAGATCCCTAGGGGTGCATGTCAGTGGTAGACTATATGCGTAGTATAAAACCTTTAGTGCCAGGAACAAAAGAAAGAGAAGAGATTCTTCAATTTGATTGGTAGCAGAAATATAATCACTGCTCTTTCTTCCTTCCTCCCTTCCTTTCCTCCCTCCTCCCCCCTCTCCTCCCTTCCTTGTCTTCCTCCCTCCCTCCCTTCCTTTCTCCCTTCCTTCCTTCCTTCCTTTCCTTCTCTTTCCCTTCCTTCCATTCTTTGTGTCTTCCTCTCTCCCTCCCTCACTCTTTTCCTTTCTTTTCTTCCTTTCACCTCTCTCTCTTTCTCCCTCCCTCTCTCTTTTCTATCATGCACTGAAAGACAGAAGTCTGGCATGATGATTCCATAATATATAATTCTGAACACATTTTTTTCCTTGTGAAAATGAAATAAAACCTTTTTCCTTTCTTTACTTTTTAAAAATTTGGTGGTACTGGGAATTGAACGCAGTGGCTCAATCTTGCTAGGGAGGTGGCTCTAACACTTAAGCCACATCACAGCCCTTTTTTCTCCAGTTTGATTTTCATATAGGATCTTGTGATTTTGTTCAGGGCAGCCTCAACAGGCATCTATCCTGTTACCTTTACCTCCCAAGTAGCTGGGATTACAAGCATGAATCATCAAGCCCAGTATATGTGTGTGTGTGTGTGCGTGCATGCGCACGTGCGTGTGTGTGCACGTGCATACATATGTGTGTTTGGTGTGTTTGGTAGTCCTGGGACTTGAACTCAGGGCCTGGGGGCTGTCCCTGAACTTTTTTGCTCAAGGCTAGTGCTCTACTGCTTCAGATCATCTTCACTTCTAGCTTTTTGGTGGTTACTTGGAGGTAAGAGTCTCAGGAAATTTCCTGCCTTGGCTGGCTTTGAATCTTTAACATCAGATCTCAGCCTCCTAAGTAGCTCGGATTATAAGCATGAGCCATTGGTATCCAGCTCCAGCTTGCTTTTGAGAGCATTTTGCTAACTTTTTCCTGGGCTGATCTTGAATCACAATTCTGCCTCTCAAATAGCTGAGATTATAGATATTACCACCATACCTAGCCTCTGAGACCTTCATTTTCTACTACTGAGTTTGAGACTATGTTGATACAGGGTAACTGACCTTTAAATGTCATCCCACAGGGACACACAATATGGTATAGTCATATAAAGAAATTGTATGTAAAAGGACTGGAGTACTCATTCATGTTATAACATAGAAGGAGCTTAACAACATAACAAGTGGGAGAAGTTGGTCACAAAAAGCCAGGTGTGATATGATCCCATCCCCATGAAAGATCTAGAAATAGCAACTCCATAGAAACTAAAGTCGGTCAGTGATTGTGGGGGTCGGGACTGGGAGGAGTGTATATGGTTTCCTTTTGGGGGTAATGGAAATATTCTGGAACCAGATAGGAGGGATGGCTATAACAACAGTGCAAAACTATTAGATGCCACCTGAATGGGACATTTTAAAATGGCAAAGAGAGTGAGCTTTGTTTTATGTATTTGAAGGTAATACAAAGACATCCCACTATAGAGTTGTTATGTACTTGTTTGTACTTGGAAATCTTTGCTTTTGGAAAAGCTCTGATTTTCTCACCCACTTGAGGTAGCCTGGTCACAAATGCAGCCGGGGGTGTGTCTGGCTGTGCCTTACACACCTGTGCTGCCCTGGGTTCCTGACAGGTCTAGGTAAGCTGCGGACTCACTCTCTATTTGAGGGGCACTGCGGTCATTGATCTGTGTGACTTTTCGCAGCTGAGTTCCTTGCTGGATGTCAGCCAACAGTGCACTCCGACCTTTCAGTTCTGTCTTTCTCAGGCTGGAAGTGTCTGTGCTCACCTGTAAGGGAAGAAGAGGGATTTCACTTAGTGGCATACATATACCATTGGTAGATAAGCAAGACACCCTATCTGTTGGGAGCTTCTTGTGCCATAGTTCTGTCTTCCATGCTCTGTTCCTAAGGCCAGTCTTACAGGTGCAATCATCTTCAGGTCTCAGGGGAGACTGCCTTGGGCATTGTCCACACTGTAATTTGAGCTGATAAGTAGCAGAAGTTTCATGGGTTATCAGAACCAGGGATACCACACAAAAAAAGTGTATGGGAAGTTGGTAATAAGGGGAATGGAGGGAATTTCATTAGAAGACATAGGCAAGGGAATTCTCTGCAGTTAGGAGATTTATGTCACACGAACTTAGAGATGGTTAAGCACTTCTCGAAGCAAGAAATATTTGCGTCCCTATTGCTTAGACAATACCATATGTTTTGGGGCTTCAATTTAAGCATCAGCACCTGGAGGTCTTTTCTGACTCCAAATATAAATAAAGTCTGCTTGATTGCTTTCACTTAGGATACCATATTCCTTTCTATACCATATTTATCATGGAGTATAAATTTACATTTATGTTTTCATTGTGAAGATATCCATTGGAGGATAACAGTTTGATGTTCATAACAACAAAGGATTCCCTAGCAGGGAAAATATTTCTGTTTTGTTCACCAAGTTGATCAGGAACTGGCTTGAGATAGGCTCAAAAATAATCTATTAGGCAAATAAATGAGTAAGTGAATGAGTGAGAGAACTAAACATAGGAGGTATAAGACAGCATTTTTGCTCTCCAAGGTGTAAACATATGCCAGGGACCTAGGAAACACTGTAAAGAGTTAAGCCACCCCATGATGTAACACATGACCAAGGATCTACTATGTCCCACAGAGATGATGGAGAGATTAAAAAAAAATGGCCAAATCAGGCTGAGCAGGCTTCCAGGGAAACATGAAATTTTAGATTGTCCCTGATGTGTAACTGGGATTTACAAAACTGTTCAGTGGTTATTAGTCCCTGTTCAGAAAAGGCAAAAGTAGGGTTTCTGACTAGAAATTCCTCATCTCTGTAGTCTCAGAGACTAGAAATAAAGGTACCATAGTCTAGGCTAAACTATGCTGAGTCCACATTTTCACAGATTGGTGCTATAGCTCAGGTTACCCTGCATCAGCAGGCTTCAAGCCTGATTCTTGTTGCTTGGAAACATGTTTTCTGGTTTTTTTTTTTTGAACATTGAGAGGGGCTGATGGATGATGATCAATATAACAGCTGTGAGACAGAAACCCCAGAGGTCATTAATTGTGTATATTTAGATGTAGATAGAGATAAATGTACAGATACACACACATACACATATAGATAGAATGAATATCTAAGGTATATGCACAGCAGGGTCATTCCCATACATAGGTTTCTAAAATATTTAATATAAGCAATTAAAATCAGAAATCATTTTAAACTACAAAAGTTGAGATTTTAAAGTCTTATTTTACTCAAAAATAATTATGAGTAGAATAATAGAAATATTATGGTCCTAGGTAAGAAGGTATAAACTATGTATTTGACATTGAAAATCCAGTTATGCATTGTGGTCAGAAATATGGAAAAGAGGGTTATTTATAACTTTCTTCCTATGTGTAAGATAAACAGCAATGAACTGTAATGATATTCATGGCTCTATTCAGGCCACAGGGAAGGTGAGGGCTTGAATGGAGCATTCTTCTGTTTAAAAGAAGCAGCACCAGGAATAATAAGAAAACTCTGCTCCTCACTTCCCTGGAGAGAGAGGCCATCTTACTGTTTATTACTAAGATGTAATCTTCACTTCTGACCTTTTCTAGCCCAGTATTTCAGGAGAGCACTATGAAAAGCTTACATTGAAGTAATGATATTCATTTTAGTACCTACCGGGTATTCGCCTCCATAAGCCTCTGAGATTCTATACGACAGGTCTGTTAATAAATGTTTTCTACATCAGCAAATATTTATACTCTGCCTCAAATTCATCATTCCTTCTCTGACTTCAGACTTTGTGTTCTTTGTTCTTCTGCTAGAGGGCATACCATTGATATGGTGTCCTTCAACCCTCTCCTCTACCAAAACATAATGGATTTTGTATAAAAGGACATATTCATTTGCACACTGAAGATTATGTTATTCAAAGACAGTCATTTGTAGTTTATTTGCAATACTGATAAACAACTCAACCATAATTCTGCTTTTTAAAATGGCTTCCAAAACGCTAAGAATTCTTATTACCATGGTTACTGGGTACAGAAAGAGGAGAAGAGATTCTTAAATATTCACTTGGATGTTTTTATTCTACGCAAATCCTGATCACTAGGAACTTCATTGAACATATAATCAACAGAGGGAAAGCCACCATGAGACACTTTTCCCATGGAAAATACATGTTCTAAAAATTTTCAAAACACACAATAAGACACGAAGGTCATTTCTGATTCTTGTTAAAAGTGATATGTTATGTATGAAAGTCTACTGAGTTCCACACAAAGCTTTAGGTCATTCAGTTTGCCTACAGCAAGCTTCAAAAAATAGCTCAATATCTTAAAAAGGTGAAATAGTGGAAAAGGTATGCACATTATCTCATCTCTTTTGGAGTAAAGGCTGAAAAACTGAAGCGAGCTAATAAGATCAGGAATATCACAATCAAATGATAGTACTAACAGAGCCAAAAATTCATACAATGCCTTTCCTTCTATCCTGATAAAATATAAAAACTTCTGCATATTATTTGTCTTTCCACTAAGTGATTCAACCATATTTACAGTGTTTAGGAGAGGAAATGACAGTCAAATCTAGATTGAATGCCCTCTGCTATTTGTCACCTTGATACCATTATGCTATTCCTGTGTCAGTCTCATACTGATGTCTATAAAAAGTCTCTAGTGAGCCGGGAATAAGTGGCTCACATCTTATAACCCTAGCTACTCCAGGAAGCTGAGATCTGAGGAGCATGGTTCAAAGCCAGCTTGGGTAGGACAGTCTGTGAGACTTTTATTACCAACTAACTACCTAATAACTGGGAGTGGAGGTGTGGCTCAAAGTGGTAGAGTGCACCTTGAACAAAAAGGCTTAAGGATAGCATCTAGGCCCCTTCAAGTCTCATGAGGGACCAAAAAAAAAAAATAGCTAGCTAGTTCATCCTAGTTCTTTATGTCAATTACTATATCTAAACCCAATCATTATTTTGTACTCATGTGTCAGTCCTGGGGCTTGAAATCAGGCTCTAGATGCTGTCCCTGAGCTGTTTTTGCTCAAGATTAGTGGTCTACCACTTGAATCACAGCTCTACTTCCAGTTTTTGGGTTTTGTTTTTTGGTTGGTCGTGGGGTCCAAACTCTGGGCCTGGGCACTGTCCCTCAGCTCTTCAGCTCAAGGCTACAGTTCTACCACTTGAGCCACAGCACCACTTCTGGTTTTTTCTGCTTATGTGGTGCTGAGGAATTAAGCCCAGGGCCTGATGCATGCAAGGCAAGCACTCTACTACTGAGCCACCTTCCCAGGATTACTTCCAGTTTTTTGAGCGCTGAATTGGAGATAAAACTCTCCAGGGCTTTCCTACCTGGGTTGCCTTCAAACCACAATCTTCAGCTCTCATCTTTCTTAATAGCTAGGATTTTAGGCATGAGCCACAGGTCCCCTGATTAAATCAAATCATTTTTTAATAGTTTCAGCTGATTAGCCTTCATGAAGGCTGTTAAATATGAAACAGATACACACACAGACTGCCTAGCATATAAGCTAGGCTTACTCCAACCTCCTTAAATTTGGGGCAGACGGGCCTCAGCAGCTAGGGTACATGCAGTTAATTTTTTAGGTCTGAATTGCAAGGACATAGAGACTGGCATAATTCCTGCCTGCTGCTGTCCTTTATGTAGGAAATCACAGGGAACCTGGGATCCCAAAGAGAGACTGATGGAAATACTTTCAGAACAAAATCTCCAAACTCTCCATGGGATGTCTGACACAATGTTCCTCACACACCAAATGTGACTACGTCAAGCTGTTCAAGAAGGAGGCATATTGTGATCCCACAGTATTATACCAAAGCTCCATTCCCAAGAGCACTAAGCTTGCTTGCCTTTTTTTTCCCCTCCCTTATGGGGAAGTGAAGCCTATTTTACAAAAAGCTCATCCTTCGAGGTATCCCATGGTATAACTTTTAATATAAAGGGTAAGGGCACTACAATCAGTGCCAGAGGACTTAGGGCCAACGTCGGCTTCCCTGTTTTCACTGTTACTTTCCTCTCTGGACCCTTTTTTCCATCTGTGGTTAGGCAGACCACCATTACCTCTGGAATCCATTTCCTGCTTCCTTCCTCTTCCCTACATAGCAGCCAGAATGATTTTTATAAGGGATATTCTATTTATCATGTCACACTCCTCCATAAAACTATTTTTCAAATGCATTTTTGCTGTTTTTGTAAAGGTGATGTAAGAGGGGTTACATAGTTATACAGTCAGATAAAGAGTACATTTCTTCCTGAACAATGTCACCTCTCCCCTCGCTCTCTCCCAGTTTTTCCCTCCCATCCCCATCCACAAGTTGTATAGCTCATTTTCGACATAGTGTCTAGTGAGTACCACTGCTGCATTTGTTCACGCTTTGTCCCACCATTTCTGTGACCCCTTCATTCTCCCAAAGACAGCAAGAACAAACAAAACAAAAAGAAATCAAAAACAAAAACAGCAACAAAAAATCCCTTTTGTTTCATTTCCTGGAGTTCATTTTGATAAATATGATTTTATGTGATCAGATGCACATAGGTATTGTGCCTTTGTGTTCCTCTCGTAAGAGTATCCTCCTTTGGTCTCACAATGGTAAATGCCTAGAAACCCACTGTATTTTTTTTATACCACCCATACCCAGAGAAATATAAAACTCTGTTCAGTCTCCCTACTGCTCTCAGAATTCTAGCTCAACTCCTCTCTTGTTGTAAAAGGTCCAGACTTTCCATTCCCTACTGCAACTTTCTTCCAGACCTTGGCTTGGGCTCATCTCGTTGCTTGGTTTACATTTGTCTCTTGGCAATCTTCCAAGGAGTCTCTGGATCCTGGAAGTCCAGACGAAGAGCTCTGTCCATGTTCCTAGAGCAATATACCCTCAGCAGAGCACCTGTCACCCAGATCATATCTCTCCACTCACAGCCACTGAGGTTTTCAATACAACATTCAAAATCTTCATTTATATCACCATCTGGGATTGCCTACATTCTTACTTGCTACCCTCTGTTTACCCACACATGCTGGCATTTGCTTATCCAAACACGTGTTATAATGAAGTCCTACTGTATGGTAATACCTTCCTAAATACAATCTGAACTTCTGGTGACAAATTGCAGTACTTATTTTTAGCAACCATGCAAAATTTTAATTCCAAGTTCATTCATTAGGAAATAATCAGAGAAGGAGGATAAATGCTAGAGTGGAAAGAAGAGGAATGAAGAAATATGGAGAAGGAAGGATTTGAACTGTGTGAACAAAGCCCACAGAAACAGGTTTAGAGGCAGAGACTAGAAATTCCCAGAGCCATAGTTTCCAAGGGGCACTAAATATAATGCACACATATATTTAAACACACGTGATAAGCCCAATGCTGGTGGCTGTAATTCTAGCTGCTTAGGAGGCTGAGATCTGAGGATCATAGTTTGAAGTCAGCCCAGGCAGAAAAGTCCATGAGGTTCTTATCTCCAATAAACTACTCAGAAAAAGCTGAAAGTGGTGCTGTGGCCCAAGTGGTAGTGTACTAGCCATGAGCAAAAAGAAGCTCACAGATAGTGTCCAGGTCCAGAGTTCAAGTCCCAGGACTGGAGGGTGAAAAAAGCATGTGGTAGTTATTTTACCTGAGAAAATAAGCTCTAAAGTCACTTTCAGAAACTGCTAGAAAGAAGGAACTTGCTACTTTGTTGCTAAAGTAACAATAATATGTAAGATTTTTTTATACTTGGCATTGTTATATTGATTGCCAGTGGCAGAGTGGCAGATGGTCAGGATCTTCATCTTAGAGCATGTATGTATATGTATATGTATGTGTATGTGTGTGTATTGTATATGCATATGTGTGTGTGCATTTTTATCTAATCACTCATTTCCTAGACTTGAGCCTCTTTGCTGATTTCTACAGCAGACTCCTAGTCTCTGAGAGGACTTCCTGAGTTCCCCTCACTCTGTGCTCCAGTAACCTCTTACTCTCTACGAAAGCAAGGCATCCAGACATGGGCCCTTCCCAGTGTTTTATACTTCCTAATTAGTTATAGGCCTCTGTTCCACTGCTTTGGACTTCTCCCATTTGTTCTTCTCAGTCCATGCTCAGGATCCTGACTCTCCTGGTCATATGTTACCTCACCCCTATCACATCTCCCAAACTCACTTTCTCTCTCTCTCTCTCTCTCTCTCGCTCACTCGCTTACTTGCTTTCTTTCTTTCTTGCTTGCTTTCTTGCTTTCTTTCTTGCTTGCTGGCTTGCTGGCTTTCTTGCTTTCTGGCATGGGTTTTAATTCAGGGCCTAGGTGCTGTCCCTGAGTGCTTTTGTTCAAGATTAGTGCTCTGCCATTTGGAGCCTAGCTCTACTTCCAGGTGGTTAATTGGAGACAAGAGTCTCACAGCTTTTCCTGTCCAAGGTTGGCTTTGAAGTGCAATCCTTAGATCTCAGCCTCCTGAGTCACTAGGATTACAGGCATGAGCCACCAGTGCCTGGCCTAAACTTTTTTCCTTAAATCTCCATCTTAACTACCAAAGAAAATACAGTTTACTTTGCCAAGTTTAGTCTTTGACTTCCTCAACTAAGCCATGAACAAAGCACACCATTGGTGACACTGGTAACAATACTGCTTGTATCTTGTGTAGTGGTACAGTGGTATGAATCTTTACCCTAGTATTTGTCAGAGCAGAAACTAAGTCTTTTAGCTTTCTATTACCAGGAAATACAGTTTAGTTTGTTGTTTAACTTCATGAGGGATCACTCATTATTTGTTGAAATGAACTCCATATAGACTGGAGACCCTAATCTTTTACTCTGCTATCCCCAGCATCTGGCTCTTTCCACGAATCTTGCAGATATGGGAGAAAAACCTGCTAACCTTTAAGGTTATTTCACAGCCCTGCTTCTTTCAAGACATCCTCTCACTTTCTGTCCTGTTGCTACTTGGTCCCTAAATATGCCAATTCAATTCAGCATCATTCTCTTTTTCAATGATACCAATAAATCCAAGCTTTTAAAATGTCAAATTATGAGAAAATTTAAAATCCTACAATGAACTTGGAAAGAATAATCTTGTCAGAAGAAAATAAGAGAGAGAGAGAGAGAGAGAGAGAGAGAGAGAGAGAGAGCGAGCACGCACTGAGACCAGAGCCTAGAGTCTGGGACACAGACTGATGAATAACCAGTAAATAATGCAATTGAGCCGTGTCTTAAAAACTAATGAAGTTTCTTATCTTCTCCTTCTTGTAGACAAAAATAAATAAATAATACAAAAAAGAAACATGCCTCAAGCAAGCCTAACAGGACAAATTCATGAAATGCTAATCTGCAAGTAACAGCAATAGGCCAGAAGTAGATGTGTGTTCAAGTGGAAGAATGCCAACCGGTATGTGAAAATGTTGTAAAAGTTGAGCAAAAGCATGAGGCCCTGAGTTCAAGTCCCTCCCTGCTAGTTAATGGAAATGCCACTATTGTGTGCCATGCTAGTTCACTCTCACCATTCCCAAAGTTATGACTTTCTCCCACTCATCCAAGCTTGAAACCCAAGTACTCACAAACTCTTCTCTTTCATTTGAAACTGCTAGGCTTCTATGAAGACCTGCTTCCTTCTTTCTTTTCTATTGTGCTCACAGAGGTAATTTTGGAGTCCTAGGGGAGGGAGTTAATGAAGGCCTACAACATGTAAATGGTGACAGTAACAACAATAGCAAAATAACAAGGAATGGGAAATCATTGTGTGCATGTTTCAAGTACTTGTAGAGTCAACTCATTTCAAGGGTGATTGAACAACACTGTGAGGCATGTTCTGCTTGTGAGCATTCTGCCCAGTTTGCAGCTGAAGCAAGAGAGTTGAAATAGACATTTTGAGGAAACATGGGATTGAGCAGTGAACCCAAGGTAATTTTGGCTCTCCTAACCACTGGCCTTACCTCTAATGACATCACCCAGGAAGTTCAAGGCGGGACTGCAGATAGGCAGATGGGGAGGGACACCTTCTCTCTGGCCTGAGACCACAGTAGGTATTGCTTCACAAAAAGTGTAAGAGCTAGAGCAGCAAGAAGAGAGGTAGGGAGGGGACATTGGAAAAGGAAAAGGAAAAAAATGAGAGGGAGGAGGTTGGGGACATTACTTTAGAAACGGATAAGGCAATAGAGTTAACCACAAGGCCTTTGCCAGAATTGACAGCCAAGGGTGAATGATGGACACTGAGAATAGCCTGATGAGTGCATTAAATGTGATCCAGCAGCTGCCTTGGCAGGGGAGAACTGGGAACGCTTAAAATGGAAACTGCACAGAGTAACCCTATCCTGGGTGGCTGATACCCTCAATTGTAAATTACCTGTACCTGAAACTCCCTTGTCAGGTAACACAGAACCTCTCATGTGCCAACCCTGCTAGTCTACTTTTTGAGAGTTGGGTCCTTTTCTCCTTTCAAACCTCCTTGCTGGCTACAGGGTACAATGTAAGATTTTAGTACCTGGCTTTCCCTTGTTAACTTGGAAACAGTAGGGATTATAAACACTGTTCATGTAACAGAGAAGATTAAGGTAATAAAAATGTAGATGCAGTTTGATAACTAAGAGGAGAAAAATCTCAAAATTTCTAGCAAAGGCAAGATGTTTTCAAGGTGGTACATGTCACTTATAGATGACAATGTGAATGGATTTAGACATATTTTTGTGGCTATTGTTTTTCCTAGCTGGTGTTTTAGACCCTTTTTAATAGAAAGTACAATAGAAGTCTCCAGACCTGCCTTTGGAGTGAATGAAATCTCAATGTTGCTTTGATTTGTATTTGTATGATAGCTATGAATGTAGAATACTATTTGCTGTTTGTACTTCTTTCGTGAACTGTTCAATAAATTGCCCATTTGTTAATTGTAAAAAAAAAAAGTCTCCAGGTTGGACTTGTGTTGGATCCTTGAGAAACTGGCTTTCAGCTTTACCCAAAAGGAGCACAGATGGAGGTCTGGTCATCCCAGAATCTGCTCTCAAGACTCTCTGGGTCTTTAGATTACCGTTTAACTCTACAAGCACCCTTGGCCTCTCACTGTAACTGTGGGACTCTATCAATGAAACATAGAGGGCTTTCCTTCCCCACTTGCCATTCAAAGCATCCTTCTTTGGTTTTCAAGTGATCCTCCACACTCTACTTGAATAGACACATCTAGTGTCTCCATAGTCCATGCTTTGACATCCATTTTCTTCTCTGAGCCATGGCTTCAGGTGTTAGTTGAGCTGTCAACAGCATCTTCACTGGTCAGATGTTAAGAAGGCAGTGAAGTTATAGTGTAAAGAGTTGATCCCTGGCTTGTTTCTTTATTCTATCCACTTTTTTCCCCTTGAGATTTCACTTAAGGAAGCATCCGGGTTCAGTTTGCCATTGGTCAAGTATTCTTGGTAGAGTAAGAATCCCTTCAGTCCTGCCATCTTGAATGGGATCTTAGATCTAGTATTTATTATTGGTACAACCTTTTCAGGCCTCCTTTTTCTTATTTGTAAAATTGAGAAAGAATAATAGCAGCCACAATATAAGTTGTGGTGAAGATTACATGAGGTAACCTTATAACAAGCTTAAAACAGTGCTTGACACCTACTAATTACCTAATAAATGTTAGCTATTAATATCAGCTCCCTCTAATAATTTCCGACAGACTCCCACCTTTTCCTGTTTTAAAGCTTTCATTCCCTGGATTAAAGCCATGGATCAAAAAAGAAATCCCCGGAAGACAGCTGTGTAGCAGTCTATAAAACAGCTAGTTAAAATTTTAAAAGAATGGAATAAATTCCAAGCAGAGGAATATATATATAATAAAAACAAAGAAAACCTAAAACTTCAGGAGAAAGAGAAAAGTGTCTACAAAAGACACTGACTTCAAGCAATATAACAGTAAGGGTTACCACATGATTAAAAGCACCCTGTCTCAAAGATAAAATGCAATTAATTATACAAAATAACTTGGCTCCATAGCAGTTGTAATCCTGAAGATATTTTCTTTTCAGGAATTTTCAACTACTTTCTTACAGTTACACGACAGGAGGCACGTACAATTATTCTCTGCTTCCTGAGTGAGAACTTTGTTTTATCATATGCTTTTGCTGCTACAATGTTCTGTCTCATCTTAGGCTGACAAATGACCAGGCTCTTCTCAGCTCATCCTTGTCAACTGTCCCAGGGTCTTCTTGACTCCATATTTAATTTCTAGAAAATGTTTATGGTGCATTAAAATTCCAACATTTGAAACAACAGTATCTGCCATGTATCCTAAGAATAAACAGGGGTATCCTCTCTTCTCTTGAACTCAAATTTGTTTAATGATATAGTTTACCCACTAGTAATGAGCTTCGTGGAACACATTTAGTGAGCTAGGAGAGTCCATGAATTAAGACACGAATATGATGATGCTCTGGGAAGAATAACCCTCCTTGAATTATAACCTTCAGAGGATCCATGAATACCATGGGGTTCCAGCATGACTTCTTCCAGCAACCACACCAAGACCTTTCAACCACAGCATGGCTAAATAGTTGGAAAATATTTCAGCTACATTTTCCACCAAAGTCATCATTCTCTCCTCTAGTTAAGAATGTACAGTGGCTAGCCTGGCTCACTTTTATATCCCTAGTTACTCGGTCTGAGGATCACAGTTCAAAGCCAGCCTAGGAAGAAAAGTTTGTAAATCTCTTATTTCCAATTAACCACTATAAAAAAGGAAGTAGAGCAGTGGTACAAGTGGTAAAGCACTAGTCTTAAGCAAAAAACAAAGAGTCAGCACATAGTCCTTGAGTTCATGCCCCAGTATAGGCATACACACACACAAAAGAAGTATAGTTGGGGGGGGTGGGGAGGGAGAAAAAGTAGGAGAAAATTGAGGGAAGGGGTAACAAGGTTAACAAGGACTGTACTCATTACTTTAGTTATATAACTGAAACCCCTCTTTACATCATTTTGACAATAAAAAAGGATAAAAGCAGTATAGTATTTGTGTCTTATGCAGATATATCTTTTCCATTGTGTACTTCTGTAAACTCTACTGTCTTCTACATAATGATCCTCTCTAAACAATCCTACTATCCTATAACTGCAAACATTTATAGCTTACAAGTCTTTCCTCATACCTATGAAGTCTGTGTCTCATTGCAGTTAATATGAACACATAACTTTTCCCATGATCTGTGTCTTAGGATATCTAAATCTGTAATTACTTTAATTGTTTTTACACTAAGTGGAACTCTAAGTCCTTGTTTCTGTCATAGGCTTACAGCCATATCAATAAGAATTTGGTAGGGGGAGAGTTTGGTAGCTTCAGGGGGTTCAAGAGATTCTAGGGGACAGCTCTTTAGCAGTTTTGGTCAGGCAAGGTAAATAGTCCTTCATAGTCATTCACTTCTCTGTAGGCAACTCCCTATGAAACTTATTTTTACTCATTCAAGCTATACTTGTTTCAGTCATCATTTGGGTTGTTGAAATTATCCTGATTTGGAGACAAATGATTCTTTAAACCATCTAAGGAAATTCACAAAACAGAGATTCCTACTTAATCTAAGAGTCAGAATTAATAATGCCCTTCCCATTTTTAGTCTTATACACACATAGCTTGTTGTGTAACCGTTATACATTTTAAGAGTTTAGTCCAGTAAAGTGAGTATACCTAAGGTTTTGACCCTGAGATGTAGAGGAGATGGGTTCAGATACTCTATTGGATGACCCCAGGAAGCCTGAAGTCCCCCAAAGTTTTCTGAAATCAGGAAAACTTACGTCATTATAGGAAAACTTAAAGGCACATTCACTTCTGGATTCCTAGTTTCCTATGACATATTTTTGCTTCTTTATATTCTCTGAAACAATGTATCAAAAACAGAACGAGGGCTGGGAAGTTGGCTCAGTGGTAGAGCGCTTGCCTTGCATGCCTGAGGCCCTGGGTTTGATTCCTCAGCACCACATAAGCAAAAAGAAAAAAGGAAGTGGCGCTGTGGCTCAAGTGGTAGAGTGCTAGCCTTGAGCTGAAGAGCTGAGGGACAGCACTCAGGCCCAGAGTTCAGGCCCCACGACCGGACCAAAAAAAAAAAAAAAAAAACAGAACGAAACACATGTGAAAAATCCAGACTCCAAAACAGTCTCATAAAACATTCATGAGTACAGTAGATTTACTGTACTTTTCCATGCTAAGCATCATGAATGACCATTGTGCACTGGGCACTGGGCACTGAGCACTGTGGCCATTAACAATGACAACACAGAAGGACTTCATCTAGCAGCAATGTAAAACCAGTGTCAACTCTCAACTCTTCTTGTTCACCTTCCATCTTTCCTGTCTTCTCCCTCTGCTTAACCTCTCCAGCATGGAGCCAATTCTTCTGAATTAACATGAGCTGAATTGAGTTGAACTGAATTGAATTGAATGAGGTATACTGTTACTGTCCATCCGTAGTTCTTTTTCAAGTTGTGTCTCCAAAGAAAGGTCCTTCCTAAGAACAAATCTGCTGCCAGATGCAGACATCAGACATTTCCCATCTTGATGTGTGTCTGTCTCTAAAAGCCTCCTTAAGGCAGAAATGATAAATCAATCAATCCTTCCTGTACTCAGCACCATGTCTTACACATATTAAACTCTTAAAAAAATCACTAGAATAAAACTTGTTCTTCAATTTTAAAATCAGGGTATCAATTAAAAATCAAAGGAAGTATTTTTGCCTTGAGAATGGCAGAAGAGGCCCCATGGGTATACTAAAGGATCACTTACAACATAGTCTCATTTGTATATTCTCTCCTTATATATTTTTAGTAAAACAGGGCCACTGTAAACCCTTCCTGAAGAAACAGTAGCATCTGTTTAACCACATGCCAGAAGTTCTAGAGGAGAGCAGAAGTAAACTGAAGGTCATGACAGCTGCAATGAATCATGATGAGAAGCAGGCTTCCATTGTTCTTCTCAAGCCTCACAAGGCCTTCATGGCAATTATGACAGGGATAGCATTTTGCTTAAATAGAATACTGCAACCACTTGAGGAAGTGAACTGTAATAGGATAAAGGGCAGTCTATTTTTAGTTCGCTCCTCTCAACTGTATTTCTGTCTTGCACATCCTAAAATTAGGGCTGCTGACAGAGGCTGTATGTAATCAGAGTGGCGTAGGCTGATGTCACCAGCACTTCTGCAATCGCAGATCTACCTGCTTATGATGTCCTTCATGCGAATGGGCAGGTGCGCTACAGAGCAAATAGAGGAGGACTCAGCCTTATTGGAGTAGAAGTCATTCAAAGACCAAGAGGCATTTGAAAGTCACAAGTCTCTTTAAGGACTAGAATATCAACATAGCTAAGCATCAACTGCCTTTAACATGCCAGCTAGTCTGTGGTATTTAATTTTATCCTAAGAACCAAAAACACTGGCACTGGCAGGAAATATGACCATGCTATGTAAAACATAAATACATAAACCTTTTCCAGAAGCCACATTTTAAAAATCATTTTCTGTTGATTATGAGTAAGAATACCACCAAAAAGATGGATTTAAAGATGAGGAATCTTTAACAAAACACAGAATGTAAATTTTGATGAAAAAAATCAGTTGTTCATAGTGAGGAGGGTACGGGGTGCCTGGGTACTTTGTACTTCAATTGTGCTATAAATAACATAGTTTATTAAAAGTTAAAAAGTATACACATTTATGTACATATATACATTCCTGTGTTTACATGACAATACTTTGGAAAAAGTCATAATGTAAAAACACTCCATCGAAATTACTTTTTAGATCCGGGGCTTGAACTCCAGGAGTTCCACAGGTAAGATCTTGCCACTCACCCCTTTTTGCCAAGTAAAGAGACATGATAAAAGGCAGAGAAGGGAGATTTATTACTCAGCGGGGAAGCCCTGGGGAGACAGCACTATAGCCCATGTTCATCTATCTTCAGGATGTGGATGTTTAAATAGATAATGGGAACAGGAGGAGAGCAGTCTGTATAGTTAAAATATTTGATGTGGGCTGGTTGACCATTACCTTGATCTTTCTTCTCTGAGAGGTTTCAGAGACTTATTGTTACTATTGCCTAGTTTTTGCCTGATGGGTGGTCCGCCCTGACTTTTTGGCTGTTCCCTCTCCTTATGGGGCAGTTGTGCCTCTTGCCAGAAGACAATATGAGGAAAGCATTTCCTATGTGAGGGGCAGTTGGCCTTTTGTTACAAGATGTTTATTGGTTGATGCTGTCTCTCCTGGAAGCCAAGGTCTCCCTAAAGTAAAAGCAGAAGAGAATGGCTCAGCTCAAAAGACACAAATGCAAAGTAGAAGCTGGAATGCTGGGCTTTTATCCTGCTTTTAACGACTTCATGGGCCCAGCTCAGTAGTTAGTGCTCTACCTCCTACACTGTCACTGAAATCACCTGGCAGAGGTGGGAGGGTGGTGGAAACCTCAGATGACACGGTTCATCCGCAGAAACTGACAATCTACAAAATGTGTCTTGTCCCTGTATTGGCAGACACTTATACAGAGTGTTTTGATTTATTTTGTTAAAAAAAATACGTCAGACACTTTAAAAACCAGAAGGAAAAACATCTGCAGAAGCCAAATGCTCCAGAAAAGGCTAAGGAAATCTATTATAGGAACAGATTTTTTTTTTAAGCAATTGGCTTATTTTGTAAAGGAATTAGGCAGGGCATAAATCAAAATCACAATAAATAAATTCATTTACATATTATTAAAATAATAGGAAAAGTGTCGACAGGCTTCTTTTCAAAAGACATAAGTTAGCTTCTGAAAAGCCATGTTGTGTGGGAACAAAGGTTAATTTCAGTCTCTCGGGGCTGGGAGATAAGTGAGGCGAGGGAGAGGCTTAGGTTGAAAGTTAAGGAGGAAACTACATAGAGGGAGAGCCCAGGCCCTTCCTGCTCTGCCCTCCACTCTGATGAAGAAGGCAGCCATTTCAAGCCAATCCTTTAGTGACTAGAGTTTGTTATCCTCAATTTTCCTTCATCCTATACCCTATTCTCTTGTGTGTGTGTGTGTGTGTGTGTGTGTGTGTGTGTGTATGAATGTCCACATTTGCTCTATCCTTATACTAACATATTTATTAGTTGAAATTCTTTTTGTTGTTGGTGGTGGTTGTGGGGCCTGAACTCTAGGCCTGAGTGCTGTCCCTCAGTTCTTCAGCTCAAGGCTAGCGCTCTGCCACTTGAGCCATAACACCACTTCCTGCTTTTTCTGCTTATGTGGTGCTGAGGAATCAAACCCAGGGCCTCATGCATGCGAGGCAAGCACTCTACCACTGAGCCACCTTCCCAGCCCAATTCTTTTACTTTATTAGTTGAAGTTCTAATTTAACTAGAAGTTGTTTGTAGTTGCTAACTCTGGTAACAGAGTCTAGGTGAAGTAAAACTAGGTGAAGAATATAAATACCAAAAGAGAAAAGAGTGTGGTTATTTGTATAAAGTAGGTTACCATTGACTCCTCATGGTTTCTGCATTACACATTGTACTTGTGTATCTGCAGATCTACCCTAAGTCTTCCTGGCCTTATTCTTAGTGGGTCTGCCTATCAGCTCTAGTCACAATTGAGCCCTATCATTCCAGGAAACATCATTAGGAAGGAGATTCTAAGAAAGAAATCAGCAGATGCTGCATGGCAAGTGGGAAGGGTAATTGCTTTGTGCTTGCTGAAAAATCATTCCATAATGGATACTAAAAAATGACCCAATCATTGCAAGAAACTGACACAACTGGCCCTAAGAGCTTCTATAAATAGCCGTTCCTTGTCCATTGATTCTGCAGTGCATTAATGCTAATATACAGTCAGCATCTATGTCATTAGAAGCAAAGCCCTAAACTAGGTCTTACAGTGAGAAGGCTCTTTGTAATCAGGAATCCTTTTCTTTTCTTCTCTGAATACTACAAACAAAGACAAAACACAATAAAGCAGCACAGAAACTTGGGGCTGTTGGACACACTGGAGCACAGGAGTGAAGATCCAAACACAGATTCTGAAGGTATATCTAGAAATATAGGTGTTCTAGTGGGCCTTACCTGAAGTGTGGTGGGAGCTGCTATGGGCATGCAGAAGCTAGGACTGCACTGAACTCAAGGAGTGGAGAGTGATTGCTGCATATACCTCCTAATAAAGATGCAGTAGATTTATTTCTCCAAGCTTCCATCTCACAGCACCATAAACTGGGTGGCTTAAACAGCAGGAATTTGTTCTTACAGTCTTAGAGGCTCAAAGTACAAGGTCAAGGTTTAGGCTGAGTTAGCTCCTAGTAAGATTTCTCTCAGGCTCTTCCTTCTTGTCTCAAATAGACTTCCCTCTTTGAAAGTCTGTCCTGGCCTCTTTGTAAGTTTAGCAACCTTAAAGGGTTAAGGCACAGCCCTCATTTTCCTTTTACTATCTCTGTAAATATCCCTCTTGAAATAGCCACTTTCAGAAGTACTGGGGATTAGGACTTCAACCAGTGTTGTTGAGTGGAGAAAGGCACAGTTTTACCCTGTATCACCTCAGGTCTCTGCTGTGGTGATGCTGTCCATGCAGCTGTACCTACTGGGTAGGTCCAACATTTGTCACAAAGGACTAGCTACCTGGCAGGGTTGTCTGCACATACCTACGGATCTGAGCAAGTTCTGTGTTAAAATAAGCAAGATCCCATATTTTGTCATGGATCCATCTTACAGGGGTCAAGAGATGTTAGTATTAATTTACTTCTTACCACATGCCGATAATGGTACATGTATTAATAGTGCACATTGGAAGGTCACACTCGATGTTTCGTCTCCGTTTTGTTTAAAGAAGTAAGCCACCACTAAAAATTCTTTTGAGGTCTCAGAACAGTGTTCTATAAATGTGGAGAAAATTTGGGAAGGAGCAAATCTTTGGCAATGTCATAAGCAGCACGACTTGTGCAATCTGAACTCCAGTGTCACCAGAGAGCCCACGGTAGGCAGTTAATTCATCATTTTATCCACATCTTTTTGTGTGCATATGCTGATCCTGAGGCTTGCATTCAGGACCTGGGCACTGTTCCCAAGCTTTTCTTGCTCAAGGCTAACTCCTTACCACTTGAGCCACAGCTCTACTTCCAGCTTTCTGGTGCTAATTGGAGATAAGAGTCTCTCAGAGTAGCTTTGAAACTGCTTGCACTCAGCCTCCTGAGTAGCTAGGATTGCAGGAGAGAGCCACTGGGGCAGGTTCTCAGCATTTATATTTAATAGACATCTTAGCTGAATTTCAATTTCAGCTCTCTGGCCCTTGAGTTACTCTCTCTCCTGTCTTCTGTGTACTGTGGTGAAGTCCCCGAGGGCTCTGGTTTGAAGCCAGCCTGTGCAGAAAAGTCCAGGAGACTTTTTTCTCTAATGAACTACCAAAAGGCTGGAAGTAGACTTTTTTTTTTTAGGCTGGCTCATCCTCTCCCTGCCTTCTGCTTCTTCTGAGCAGGTGGTGGCCACATCATAGCACACGTGGAAGAGGAGGTGGGTGCATACCCAGGGCCTCCCCAGAGGAAGGGTGCCCCGGACCCCATGAGCACGAGTGGGGCTGGAGGCTGGAAAGTGAGCTGATGCAGGAGAACATGAGGCTCTGGAGCTCACTGGGACCTGAGCCCCATGAGTGCCTGGGAGGATCTGCTTCTGAGAAAGCAAGAGGCGGAGCAAGCAGAGCCCTGCACAGGGCCCTGGAAGTGGACTTTTGGCTAGCCTTAACCACAAAACTAAACAGCACCCAAGCCCAGAATTCAAGCCCACTAGTGTCAGCACAAACAACAACTACAATAATTAAAAAAATAAACAAACCCAAGACACCAAAAATCATGAATGCTGGGATGAAATGTAAGCATTTGATTTATAACTTGTCCACATTATCATAGGTAACTAACCTGAACCAAGGGACACATTTGTGGTCCCTATTCTACGTCAAACACTTTACATATGTTAATTTATTTCACCTTCATATCAACCACAAAGAGAGAGCATTTTAATAGAGGACAAAACTAGAATGCGGCAAGTTTAAGGAATTTAGCCAACTAAGGCCACAGGATTGTTCAGGAAAGGAACATGGGCAGGCCTTGGACTCAGAAAATCTGAAGCACTGTGCTAAGTGACCACCTGAAGGAGCCACATGACAAGCACTGTTAAAAGAAGCCCCGTGGAGCCAGCTGTTTTAGGAGCTAACCAGCCAGGAGACAAGGAGATGTCAGGAGCAGAATGCAAGGAAAGGAATCCAAAGTTGTAAACCAGCTGGATGGCTCCAAGGCAGTCCTTAACTTTGGCTTAGCCTCAGTTTCTCCCTCTATGAATCTCCCTTGGGGACAGACACAATTGTGGCTGGTGCCATGGGCATCCCTTGTCTGGCTGTTCTGTCTTGCCCCAAGGCTGCCTTCTGGCCACCCCCCTCTGGGCTGTTTGTAGTCTCTGCCAGGGGAAGACTGACTACTGAAAGTGCCAGAAAGAAATAAGACTTAGTATGACAACAGGCTCCACAGTGTCTCCTGGTGTTCCCAGCAGGGTGCAGCCCCTAAATGAACTACTTGAACCCAAATGTTTTCCTGAGAGTGTACCCCCAGGGGACTCCAAATGATAGACATCTGTCTCACAGATGATGTTGAATGATCAGAGATTTATGTCAAGATGTATAATAAAATGGTAGCGAATCACTGTTAAGTAATAAATTAAAGGTACTATTACAATTCGCTAAGGAAAAGTCTTTATACCAATAAATAGGTTTGCATACATCCTCCTCCGTGTGTGTGTGTGTGTGTGTGTGTGTGTGTGTGTGTGTGTGTGTGTGTATGCGCACGCGCGCTGGTCCTAGGGCCTGAACTCAGGGCTTGGGTGCTGTCCCTGAGCTGTTTTGCTCAAGGTTACTGCTGCATTACTTGAGACATAGTTTTTGTTTTTTCTTTGGTAGTTATTTGGAGATAATCTCACTGACTTCATTGCCTTGGCTGACTTAAACCTTCGATCCTCAGTTCTCAGCCTCCTGAGTAGCTAGGATTACAGGCTTGACACACCAGCACCCAGCTTAACATACCCTGCCTTTTTTACAAGCTTGTCCTACAAACTTGAACCTCTAGCAGACTCCTGGATTTGTCAGGAACCCTATGCCAGGCAATATACTGGTAGCAGAAAGAATCAGAACCTTGGTGAAATACACGGAGTCTCCGTACAAAGAGGATCAGAAATTATAGTGGGCTGTGTAACTAAGGACTAATGTTCTGGGCATCAAAGCAGTGACTTAAGGAACTGCATGCTAAGTTGATCCTTGCTGGTCCTGGACCTCCTGGCATCTGACCCTTAAAGTAACAGATGCCAGAATAACGTATCCTAATACAGCTGCCATATTTCAGTTACTTTCACGTAAGAACAGGAAGAAGCCTGTGTGATTTGGCTTGGGATGCTAAGGGTTTTCATTTGCCATCTCATTGGTTCTTCATATGAGCCCTAGGGGCTGATGTGATGTGATCATGTGTCCCCTCACACCCAGATGGGAGGGAGGGACTGGGAGAGAATGAGGGAACAGATGACACTGTATGAAAGGAATATTCTCATAACCTGACTCATGTAAATGTAAGCCCTCTGTACATCACCTCTATAATGACCATAAAGTAAATTTGAAAAAAAAGAATAACTTCTGTATTCAATTACTAGCTAGCAACAACTACAATAAACTGAAATCCAAGTAGATACAAAATAAAGGAAATGTCAGTGCTGCTCGCCATCTTCTAATGAGATCTATTATAGTGGGGCTCAAGGTTGGGATGCTCAAGGTTACACAGAAGGCATTGTAAATCCAGCTCAAGGAAGATCAGTTCATGGGGCTTGGTTCAATGCCAATGTAGCTAGCACTGCACCTGACCTTGTGGCTGTTCCTGCCAAAGTATAGCAGGAAGAAATAGTATTAAACTTCACAAAGGTCACCATGCTTTGAAGGCCCATTGCTCAATAACTGCCCTATCCAAGCCAAACAACCAAGTCTGACACTGTCACCAATGGTGACGTTATGCCTGAAAGACAAAACTACATTATTCATTTGGATACAGTGGCATTGAATGGCCCCAGTGAGGAGAAGCAGCCATGATTTTTCTCAGATGAGGGTAAGGACTAGATGAGCTAATTGAAAATAACTGTTTTTTTTTTTTTAAAAAAGGAACAGGAAGTTGGACTAAAATGGCAACCCCAAAAAGACAAAGAAAAACTGATGTGTGGGTTAAATTGATGTGTAAGTTTGCGCATGGCTGAGTAGTTAACCAGATGGGAAATGGAAGTAGGTGAGAAACAGTTTTCCTGATGGTTATTAGCTTTGAATGAATTATTAAACATTGTCTTAGAGTTAACTAGAAAACCATCAATGATATGTCTTTGTGCTAGAATATATATATGGATATGTGTAAAAATTCCTTACTAGCACAATCAAAACCTCTTTTCTCTTTAACAATTGTCTCATGTTCTTCTTTAACAATGATATATTTATAATATGTTATATATAACTATATATATTGTACTATATACAATTACATATAAAGTTTATATTTTATAATTTTATGTTTTTATGGTTTTTTTTGGTGGTCCTGGGGCTTAAACTCAGGGCCTGGGTGTTGTCCCTGACCATCTTCTTGCTCAAGAGTAAGTAGTGCTTTACCACTTGAGCCACAGCATTACTTCTGGCTTTTACCGAGTAATCTCATATACTTTTCTGCCTGGACTACCTTCCAATAACAATCCTCAGATCTCAGCCTCCTGAGTAGTTAGGATTACAGGCATGAGTCACCAGTGCCTGGCTCTATATTTACATTTTTAATTTATACATTGTATATATTTATATTATATAATATTTAAATTACATATTTTTGCCAGCTTATTTAGGTCTGCAGTTTTATCTTCACATGAACTTTCCCACTCACCAGTTAGTCAGATTGGTGAAGGTGAAACTTTTTCCACATTTGGTGACCTTGTCCCTAAGAAGAGTTGCCAACTAGGAGACTTTTATTTCAATAATTATTTCAGTGTCCTCTGTGGTTTGTCTAAGACAATGCAAGTCATGCTACATGTCCTTGGATTGGAAACTGCAACAGTTTCATCAAATACTGTTTCCTATCTGGTATTTGCTGAGTCTCAAAGTTTGTTTTAATAACAAGTAGCAGGCGAGAGTATGATGGTGAGGCCACAGCTATTTTTCAAAGTCCTTTGTATCCATTTGCCTTAGGAGAAAAACTCAATTCATTCCACTTACCAATCTACTTACTTTAGCTTTAGGAAACGGATACTAAAAACAACACAACAATCAAACCTTAATATAATCCCTATAAAACCAAGACTCAGGTTGTGTGGAGGGAGGAGGAGGAGACAAATCACAGACACTTACAGAATTTCAAGCAATTGTCTTCTTCTGTAAAATTAAAAATCATGTACTATTAATCATCATAACTTCCTCTCTGAATTAATGAAGAAAGCAGGCTTTATAACTTCCTGATTCCATCCCATTATTTTGAATTAAGTGAATTATTTGATATCCACTAAAGTTTTTTCAATTATTGAAATGTGTCAATATGCAAATAGGAACCTTTAATCAGCTTTACCACAGTTATCAACTCATAACTAACTGCTTCCCAACCTAACATACCCCAATGTGTTTTATCTTAAAAATCTCTGTTTTTGAAAACATACAGGCTCATACCTATAATCCTGGAGACTCAAGAGATCTGTTTGAAGCCAGAGATCAAGGTTCAAAGCCAAACAGGGCAGGAAAGCCCATGAGACTCTAATCTACAAATGAACATCAAAAAAGCCAGAGGTGGAGCTGTGGCTCAAGTAGTAGAGTCTTAGTCTTGAGCACAAAAGCTCAGAAACAGTGTGTGTGTGCATCCCCCCACTATATATATATATATATACTGTCAAACCTGAGACAAACCTGAGAGACTTTTATCTCCAATTAACCACCAGAAAGTCAGAAAGTAGAGGTGTGATCCAAGGGCAGAGCAATAACCTTGAACACAAAAGCTCAAGGATAGTGTTCAGACTCCAGGACCAACAAAAACAAAATTCACACACACACACACACACACACACACACACACACACACACACACACTCTCTCATACACATCACTGCATATCATCCACGGGTTGTTCAGTGTTTAGTATTAAAAGAACTCTTAACAGTATAAAAATGTTATTAAATAAACTAAAATTAACCACAAATTAACTATAATTTCTTTATAACAACAAATATAAAGAATATGTCCCACCTATATTTCATGTTTGCCTGGTCAGTAGACTTTAAATGAATATTTAACTCAGGCAGAAAAAGACAAAGCCATAATATTTGAATCTCAGCTTTGGGGAGCTCAGCTATCAAGTTTCACAAATCCCAAAAATTCTCTCTCTCTCTCTCTCTCCTCTGCTTTAGAAATGCAGAGTTTAGAGTCAGGCAACCCAGAATTCTTACACAGGCATCACTGTTTTCTCTCTCATAAAAACAACATTTGATGTCCTCTTCATCAGTCCCTTGGCTTGCTACTGTCAAGACTGTTCATTAAATGAGAAACCAACAGTATTTGAGAAAAGAAAGATTCTCCAAACCATGTTACTATGTTGTTGGATTTGGATATCTCAAGGTCATCCTGCCTACATTGCTCACCCTAATAGAACAATCCCATAGGCCAGACCATGTGACTTTTATCTATCTTGTTCCAGTTACACCAGTGGGTCCAGATCCATTCATCTCTGTACAAAAAGGTGAGAAAGGAAACCACCAACTCCTCAGAATCCACGTGCAGGAGCAAGTACTGATAGGATAGATTTGGAACTCCAGAAAACCTGAAAGTAGTAACTTCTGTTTCCTTGGGTTGTGGACTGCTTTCAGACCACTGGCCTAACTCTCCAGTGAGGGAAACTCAGCTTCCCATCCTTGATCTTAACTTTAGGTTGTCTGACCTGTTTGTTTTCTTGAACTGACCATAGGGCCTTTCTTTGGCTTGAATTTATTAGTCCAAGATTTGCCCAGTGTTCTGGTCTTTAAAATAACAGAAACTACAATTTGTTATGCACGCAGCTGTAAAGAACAGCTGCTACTGTTATCTTACTGAAGTCTCATTCAACGGACTTACCAAATGCCACTATATGTCAGGCACTGCCCAAAGTGTTAGGGATTTGCATGGGCAAGATAGACAAAATATCCTCCCTTCATGAAGCTTCCAAGCTGGGGGCCACTGTCTTCATGAGGAAATTGGGGATGTAACGGCACATGTGGGATTTGATTTCCAATCTGTCTGACTCTAAAACTGTCTGTTTTATTTTTTATTTTTTGGTTCCGGTCATGGGGCCTGAACTCTGGGCCTGGGTGCTGTCCCTCAGCTCTTCAGCTCAAGGCTAGTGCTCTACCACTTGAGCCACAGTGCCACTTCCGGCTTTTTTTCTTTTTGCTTATGTGGTGCTGAGGAATCGAACCCAGGGCCTCAGGCATGCAAGGCAAGCGCTCTACCACTGAGCCACCTTCCCAGCCCCAACTGTCTTTGTTTTAAACACACCAGGCTGAAACATTGCACAGTCCCTGCTGAGATAAGAACTTAGCACAATGAGTGCTGAACAGAGGGTGCTAGGGCATGAACATGTTTTTACGCCTTTGCATTTTAAATACTCCCTGGGGTACAGGTGGAATTCTGCTTTCACCAGCTTGACAACACGTTCAATTTCCTCTATTGAGAACAGGTCATATTACAGTGGAAACTTATCATTACCAAATGGAAATCTGCTGCTACCAATTATAAGATGTGTACGTGCTGTACTTTTCCTGAGTTTTAAAATATCCTTGTATAAAGTAAAGGTACAGCATCGGTTCTATTAGAAAACAATAACAAATTGGAATGTAGATTGTGCCTAAAAATACTTTTTAGCATTTTTTTTCCTTTTTAGTGGTACTGGGATTTGAACTCAATCAAGGTCTTATACTTGCTAGCAAATGTTCTACCACTGAGTCATAGCTCCAGCCCACTTTAACACTGGTTAAAACAGTATCTCATTTTTTTGTCTGGGTCCATATCCCAACTCCAATCCACCTATTTTATCTGACAAAGAGATGTGCACCATGCCCAGCTTCTTCCATTGAGATGGGGTCTCTTGGACTTTCTTGCCCGGAACCATATCCTTGCATCTTTAGTCTCCTGTGCATGCAGCTGTGCCTGGCTATGGGTTAAGAAGGGTGTCTCATGGCAGCTGCCCTTGTGCTGCTGTGGCTCTCTAATGCCAGCATCACCTCTTCTTTGCTCTAGTTCCAGGCGAAGGAGAAAGGTGAGTAAGGCCTCTCTATACCAGGCAGACTGCTTGTAAATCCACCAGTGCTAAAGCACCCAGGAAACAACTGGCTACAAAAGGTACTCATGGGTTGGGGATTTAGCTCAGTGAAAGAGCACTTGTCTGGCAAGTGCAAGGCCCTAAGTTTGGTCCTCAGCTCTGAAAACAAAAAAGAAAAAAAGTTGTTTAATCCTGGTGCCCATTACTCACACCTGTAATCTTACCTACTCAGGAGGCTGAGATCTGAGGCTGAGATTGCAGTTTGAAGCCAGCCTAGGCAGGAAAAGTCCATGAGACTCTTATGTCCAATTAATCACAGGAAAAGCTGGAAGTGTTGCTGGAATCCAAGTGGCAAAGTACTAGCCTTGAGTAAAAGGAGCTTAGGGATAACACCCAATCCCAGAGTTCAAGGCCCAGGACCAGTGCATGCACGCACACATGCATGTACACACACATGTACATGTGCACACACACAAAGCCACTTGCAAGGGTGGTCAACATGGGGTGAAGAAACCCCATCATTTCAGGCCTGGTACTGTGGCACTTTGGGAAATGAGATGCTATCAGAAATCCACTGAGCTGATTCTCAAGCTACCTTTACAGTACCTCTGCAAGAAATTGCTCAGGACTTCAGAACAGATCTGCACTTCCAGAACACAGCTATTTTTCAGGAGGTAAATGAGGCCTATCTGGTTGGCTTTTTGGAAGATACCAACCTGTGTGCTATCCATGCCAGTCATGTAACAATTATACAAAAAAAAATCTAGCTGGTAAGCAGCA
Source organism: Dipodomys ordii (assembly GCF_000151885.1). Lineage (NCBI taxonomy): Eukaryota > Metazoa > Chordata > Mammalia > Rodentia > Heteromyidae > Dipodomys > Dipodomys ordii. The sequence goes on from NW_012267292.1 coordinate 4,772,747, forward strand.
TATGTGGAGAGTTTTTCCATTTTCATTTGTATGTGGATTTTTAATATAACTGGGGATGTAAAACAGTAATGCAAGTCAAAATGTTTCAGTGAACAAGTTTCAGCAGGTCAACAATTATAAATAAATATGGACAATGCCAGCATCTGGATTTTTAAAAAAAATAAGCAAGTTTCTTACAGAAGGCAACAAAGAAGAAGAAGAAGGTTATCTCACAAACTTTTTTCTGTCCAGGCTGACCTTGAACTGTGATCTGTTCTCTCATTCTCAGCCTCCTAAGCAGCTAAGATTACATGTGTAAGCCACTAGTGCCTAGCCTTTATGGCCCTTTAAATAATACCCAGTATTAATTGTTGCTCTCCCTAAATTTGTTACTTTTACTACATCTGTATTTACTTTATAAAACATTCCTACAAAAATACAGGTGTGTTGCTGGTGTTTTATAAAATACAACCTAGAATGTGCTCTGGCTATGAAGGGGGAAAATGAGAAGCAGAGGCTAGTTAGCTCACAGCAGGTTGACCTAATGACTTAGAGTATCTTCAGGAAACTCACCAGCTCTGGAAGAAACACCAGGCCATGAATTGGGCATGGATCTTCTATGTCAGTCACTCAAGATCCTTGCTCATTTCTCACCTGAATCTTAACTATTCAGAAGAGAGCTCCATGGATTTGAGAAGCAAATTTGAAAGATGAAAAGTGACTTATTCAAAAGACAAGAAGGCTCTGACAAGAGTATAAGTAATCCACTGGTAGGAAAAGCTTTCTGATGAGGGAATATATTGTTCCAAATTCTAGTCTGGGATAAGGAATCCAGTTCTACAGTCAACATTTCCATGTTTGAGCAAGGATCCACTATGAGCCAAGAGTTCTTTAGATTCACATTGTAAACTCTTTTGAGGCAGAGACTCAAGAGCTCTGGGCAGTCCAAGCTTAGTAAGCTTGTATGACAGTTCAGTTAAAGTCAAGGACACAGTCTGCTATCACTGAACTGAAGTGGCATTTTAGTGTCCCCATTGCCCAGCACTGTTAGCAGCAGAGAACTTGTTTCTAAGCTCATGCACAGGCAGCTATAAGCTAAAGACAAGACAAAAACTCATTTCCTTTGCATTAGTCTACTTCTTTTATTGTTTGTCAGTACCAAAGGCTTGGCTTTCTTGCTCAGGGCCGGTAGTTAACCACTTAACCCATGTCTCTAGCCAGGCTTTTTGCTGGTTAATTGGAGGTAGAGTCTCTTGGACCTTTCTGCTTGGGCTGGCTTCAAACCACAATCCTTCAGATCTCAATCTCCTGAGTAGGATTACCGCATCTGGCTTGTGCCAATCATTAATGGTGATTATCTTCTGCTAATTCAAAAGGCAACTTGCATTTTTTCCTACTTAAAGGTAGAAAATCAAGCAAGTAGGGAAAATTATGGAACCATAAAGGTAAAAAAGAACAAGAAAGAGAAACCTAGGAATAGCTTGGCAATACAGGAAGGAAATCTAGAAGCTTTGCCCAAGTGGTAGAGTGAGTGATTTATAGATTTCCTGGATTTTAGATTTAAAGAGATAGATGTCATCCCTGAGACTTGCTTCCTTGATAATCCCCAGAGATTCAATGCCCTTTGACTTTATATCAAAAACAGCTGGACTAGAGGTTCAGAGTGGAGATCTGGTGCCCTCATTCATAAAACAAGAACAACACCCTTGCTGCAGAGGTTATTATGAAGAATAAGGCAGTATATAGCCTAAGCACTTACACCCGTCCAGTGTTCATAGCAAGCACTCCACAAGTGTTACATGCATAGAGTAAGTACTGCTGGGGCTGCCTAGTACACATATTTGAAGGCATCAAGGTGTAGAGCACTTGGGAGCTACAGTCAGAGAGCTTAGGAAGAAATCCATCTGCACCATATACTGGCTGTTGTGAGATTGGATATGTTCATTCACTCTCTGAGCCTCAGTTCCTGCATCTGAAACTTCATTGGATTATAAATCTGAATCTGAGTTATCTGTATTACATGCTTAGAATAGATGCCCAATAGCTGCTCAGAATATATCTACTATTACTATAGATTATGACTATAATATAATCTAATTCTGCTTCTGACAGGCAAATGATCATTCTCTTTCTTTGTTTCTCTCTCTCTCTCTCTCTCTCTCTCTCTCTGTGTGTGCATGTGTGCTGCTCCTAGGGCTTGTACTCAGGGCCTGGTGTGTCCCTGAGCTTTTGTGCTCAAGGCTAACACTCTACTACTTGAGCTACAGTTCTATGTCTGACATTTTAATGATTAAATGGAGATAAGTGTCTCATGGACTTTCTTGCCTTGGTTGGCTTCTAGCTGTGATCCTCTGATTTCAGCCTCTTGTATAGCTAGGATTACAAAGTGAACCACCCACACCCAGGCATTTTCTTTCCTTCAATTGTTTTTCTTCAAATTGTAAAAGTAAAAATACTCCATTTGAGAAAATGAAGAATCATACAAGAAGGAAAACACAAATCACTACCCTTCCCTTATAGTCTCCATCAGGGATTACATAGGGGTACATGATTTTTTTGGGGGGGGTCCAGTCATGGGGCCTGAACTCTGGGCCTGGGCGCTGTCCCTCAGCTCTTCAGCTCAAGGCTAGCACTCTACCACTTGAGCCACAGCGCCACTTCCGGTTTTTTTCTTTTTTCTTCTATGGTGCTGAGGAATCAAACCCAGGGCCTCAGGCATGCAAGGCTAGCGCTCTACCACTGAGTCACCTTCCCAGCCCCACATGATTTTTTTTTTGTCAGTCTTGGGGCTTGAACTCAGGGCCTGGGCTCTGTCCCTAAGCATCTTTGTGCTCAAGGCTATGCTCTACCACTTTGAGCCACAGCACCACTTCTGGCTTTTCCTGAGTTATTTATTGGCGATAAGAGCCTCATGGACTTTCTTGCCCAGGCTGGCTTTGAACCACAATCCTCAGATCTTAACCTCCTGAGTAGCTAGGATTACAGGCGTGAGCCACCAGCACCCAGCCACATAGTTTCTTTCATACAATCCAGAAATGCTGTCTATGGGAACCCTGCTGCTCTCACTGCATGCACCTGTCCTTTGATAAGCAACATGGGGCTTGTGACTCTGGCTGCTGCTCCCTCTCTGCAGAGCTGTGCTTGGTGGGCTGGGGCTCTCCCAGTCCTACCCATTTAGAGCTGTGTGTCACATTGCTTGCCACCACCAGAGTTCAGAGACGACTTCTCTTTTCCTTGTATGCCAAGAAAGGTAAAGAAGAGAAGAGAAGGTAAAGGAAAGGGCCCATGGCCCCGAAGACCCCAGGCGCCAAGCCACAGCATCCCTCCTGATCCCAGCTGGGTATGGATGGGAAACAATCCTGGGAGGATTGTGGCAGTGTTCTAGTCAATCTAGTTACTATGGAATTTCATAGATTCCAAAGGCAAAGGGCCAGAAATTTGGGGTGTTAAAAAAAAAAGCTCTAGTGAGGAATCACTGTTCCATAAATGGGCCACATTCAAGGCTCACCCTCTGCCATTGTGTTCCATGTGCTGTGCGTGAGCTCTCAGCTCCAACCCTCCTGTTCCTGGGATCTGGGGATATTTGATAAAGGCCTTTCATGGCTGCTCCTAGGCTTTTCCTGCCGAGACTTGGGCATTATCAGTGCACAATCACTTCTGCACACCACAGCAAGCCTGCTCTTTTCTGTCGCAGCCACACACCCACCTCACAGCTGTGAAAGAAGAAACACATTTACATATTGTGCTGAATGGTCTTTTGGAAGCATGAGTGGCAGGATCTGACACACCTCTCCCTCTTGCAGACAGGAAATATGCTGCAAGGATGGGCTCAGGTTTCATTAAAACACTGCTAATGCTTTGGTGTAAACCCACGAACAAAGAGAAAATCAAATTTTTAACATGTGAACACAAACGTGTTGTTTTTGAAACTGGCACCAAATATTAGCCTACATAAGCCTCAGAGAATGGTGTAATGCAAAAGCTTTCTCCTGATCAGCACTGTCAATCCCAGGCAAATCTCTCCCATCCCACATGAGCCACACTAATCAAAGCACGGCAATGTCAGGAGAGCCAATGTGAGTGACAGTATTTCAGAATTTTTAAGCCTCTCATTATTCCAAATGCACGGGTAAACATGCAAATTACCCTTTCCAGGATGTAATGTAATATACAATTCTATTAAGAACCCTTCCAAGGAGCCCTCCCTACCCCCACTTTTTTTTAAACAAAAGTAAACACAAGAGTCCCAGTCTCCCACGAGATTTCCAACACTGTCTCCACAACGCCCTTCCATCACAAGCCCTTGTATTCTACATGGTGGGGAAACCTCTGCATGCAAGTAACAGCTGACATTTTCCAACACTGCTGAGTTGGTTTTGCCTGTGAATCATGCCATTCTTAGGTCAACAGGAGGAAAATCATGCCGCCAAGTTTCCTGAGTGTAAACAAAGACCCTGTCTGGCAAAGAGCAAAGATGGATCAGAGCAGCTAGGGACCATAGAGACTTCTCATTGTAATTTCCTTTCAGCATGATTAGAAAATAATAGCCTGAGAGCATGAGGGCAGAAATACACACCCTTATCATGTCTTCCTCCTCAGAGTGGTTCTCATGGTAAAGAAATGATATCCAAGCCAGTCTCCCTTTGGTATTTAAACAATAAGATACATCCAGCCCTTGGGCATGCTTCCTCCTAAAGTTGTGTTTAGCTTGAATGGTAATAGCATGCCACAAAACCCCATAAAATCTATTTTATCATCAAACACATAAGCTATGGTCCTAAATGTTACTGTTCAGTTAGGCCTGAGCAACACAACTCTAAAATTTGTCAGCTGGTGGGTCACTGGTCTATGTGGGATTGTGGCCAGAAAACAAAATTCACAGACCTCAAACAGCCTGTTCAGCTCACTTTGGATAATTAAGATAGGAGGAATCAAAAGACATTTGAAAATAAAAGTTCAATAAAATTATGCAGTTCAAAAGCCAAACCCACTGACCTGCACCTTCTCTAGGTATCTAAGAAATTTGTATTAAACAAAGCAACAATAATAATTTAATCATACCCTTACAATTAAATTATGTACCTACAAGATATACCATGTAGGAAAATTTGTCATTGTTACTGGATTTTTTTTTATTGTGAAAATACTGTACAGAGGGGTTACAATTACATGGGCAAGATAATGAGTACATTTCTTATCAAGCATTGTAGCCTCCTCCTTTGTTTCCCCTTCTCATCCCATCCTCTCCCGGCCCCCCACCTAATCCTCCCCCCCACAGCAAAGTTGTAAAGTTCGTTTTCGATATAGCGACTTGTACATCTCATTGTTGCAATAGGTCCACCTGTATCCCTATTTAAAGATTTGTTTTTTCCCTTCCCCTCCACAAATTATACCGGCATCAAAAACAGTGAAAGCAGGGGTTATACTTTGGATTTTTAAAAGAATAAGACCAAAGAGTATAGCTTGAAGCTGAGTTGGGTGGTTCAAACTTTAATCCTGTGTCCTTTGTCTCATCATTTTGTTATTCTCCTTCCCTTCCCCAAATCAGATAAACATATATACAAGACTAGGGTACCCAAATCAAAAACAGTGACAACAGAGGATAAACCGAAGGGATAAAAATGAATGAAAAAAATAACTTCACACAGTACATTAACAAAACAAAGCAAAAAACAAAACAAAGCAAAAAAAACCTCTTGTTTCCATACCTTGGAATTCATTTCAATTAGCATCTTTTTATAGCCACATGTACTTAGCTATTGAGCTATTGTGATCCTCTGCTAGGACTATCCTAGACATAAACTAATAATTACAAATGAGGGAAACCACGGAGCCTATGTTTCTCTGAGTCTGCCTTACTTCACTTAATATGATTTTCTCCAAGTCTTTCCATTTCCTTATGAATGGGGCTATATCATTCTTTCTGATGGAAGCATAGAATTCCATTGTGTATATATACCACAGTTTCTTGATCCATTCATCGACTGAGGGGCACCTGGGCTGGTTCCAATGCAACAGCGATACAAAATACTATATTGGAAATGAACTTTACAACTTTGGGGGAGGAGAGTAGAGGATAAGGGAAAGTGGGAGATCATACCGTGCCCATTTTTAAAAAATTCATTCCTCCTGAATTTATCTGAAAGAGCTTTTTATACACAAAGAACATTAATTCTCCTCTGTGTGTGTGTGTGTGTGTGTGTGTGTGTGTGTGTGTATGTGTGTACTGAGGCTTGAACTCAGGGCCTGAATGATGTCCCTGAGCTTTTTGCTCAAGGCTGTCCCACCACTTGAACCACATCTCCACTTGCTGCTATCTGGTGGTATTTGGAGATAAGAGTCTCTCAGACTGGCTTCAAAGCTTGTTGGACTAGCTTTCAACAGGGATCTTCAGATCTCAGCCTCCGAGTAGTTAGGATAACAGGCATGAGCCACCAACACCCAGCTTATCTACTTTTCATGGTCACAATAGCTGCAATTTTTAACTAACATCAAAGCTCGATGAAAATTTTAATTAAAAGTATAGCATAATAAAATTACTTCTCCAAATCCCACTTTAGATTTTTTTTTTAGTAAAATAAAGAGCATGCTCTACAGATCCTTACAGAAAGTCATTTTAGTTCCTTTTGGGTTAATTTTTTAAAGTAATTTTTAAAATTACTGATCACTAGGGAAAGCACTTACATAGAGGTCTATTGTTAACTTCTAGAAACACTCAGAAAGATAGGTTTAACATTTATTGAGACTCGGGTATTTATGTGTCATTAGCAAGGTTTAAAAGAAGTTTATCTCCAAACCTCTAAAAACTTCAATTTGACATGTTTGTTTATCTGGCTATTTATTATTATTATTATTATTATTATTATTATTTTGTTGTTGTTGTTGGTCATGGGGCCTGAACTCTGGGCTTGTGCACTGTCCCTCAGCTATTTAGCTCAAGGCTAGCATTCTACCACTTGAGCAACAGCACCACTTCCAGCTTTTTCTGCTTATGTGGTGCTGAGGAATCGAATCCAGGGCCTCATGCATGCAAGGCAAGCACTTTTCCACTGAACCACCTTCCCAGCCCATATCTGGCTATTTATTCTGTATCACTGTATTTGAAATTAGTATTAGTTGCACTTCTTAGTGATAATTAGTTCTTAGTGATAATTTCATGTATGTCTTCTTCACTTACGAACTGTTTTATCACTGTAAAACTTCGGTACTTATTCCTATTCCTTCTATTTTACACTGCCTCCTACTGGGAAACACTTGGCATTATCTAGTATATTGGATTGATTTTATTGTCAATTTGACTGGCTTAAGAAATGCCTAGGAGATTGGTGAGTATAACTGTGGATGGTGTCTATTAGAGCCCATTCCATTCTGAGGGCTCTGACCTAAAGAGGGATCATTCTTGCTGGATCCACTTTGGAGAAGCTGTGAAAAGTAGGAGGTAGAGTTTATTTGGAAGGGGACACTGGAGGGGCAGTGAGGTGGGGGAGGGATGTTCTTTGGGGGCTATATCTTGCCCTCGTGCCTTTCTGTTTCCCTTTTCCCCTCTTTCTCGTTGCCATGCAGTGGAATGCTCTGCTCTCCACCACGATAGAAGAACCCTCTGAATCCATAGAGCAATGAAAATTGTTTTTTTTTTTTTCAGGCATATGGACAGTAATAAAAAAGCTTAACAAATACAACTCTGGACTTCTCCCACCCCCATAACTGAGGGATGCTACTGGAATCTAGGATGTAGATGAAAAGAATTTTGATCAGTATTCCAAAATGCACAACAGGGATTCTGAACACCAAACTTATCTTGGTTGCAAAGGTCACTGGTATTGAAGTTCAGCACCTTCTCTGTGCCCCTGCTAAGCCCAAACCAAATGATCAAATGATTAAACAAAGAGAGGGAGAGAGAGATGGGGAAAAGAAAAGGGAAAGAGAGAGAGGGGGGGAAAAGGGAGAGAGGGAGAGAGGGAGAAGTAGAGGCAACATAAATAGACCAATTTTAGTCTTGTGGAGCTAGGGAACTTTCAGTCAGATTTACATTTCACACGGGACTGTGGTATTTCACATGATGCTTAATTTGCTGACTCTAAACTGAAAGCCCAGAGGATCATTAATACCTTCCATGTAACATAGTGGAACTTGATTTTGCAATGTCTTACTTATCAGCTTGGCATTTTGACATGGCCTCACATATGAGACTTCCAGGTGGATAGAAAGTCACTCCAAGAGGCTCAGGAATCCTGTATCAAGCACCAGGACTGAGAGAGGAAATGCTGGCTACATTGGCCAACAGGGTGGAAGTGGGAGCCCAGGAACTGGGGTGAGAAATAACTGGATCAATCTAGTTTGGAAATAATAAATGACATCATTAGAGACAGCTACCTCAGATTCACCTGTCACAGGAGAGCTGGGCAGTAGCTGTTCTAAACACTGAAACTCTAAATGCTGAAGGGAATATATTCAAGTGGTTTATGGGGCCACAATACTCCAGACAGAACAAACAGGTCTTACCAGAGGCACTGGTGGTGGAGGAGGGGGAGGAGCCCCAGCAGGTGGGGGAGGAGCCCCAACAGGTGGGGGAGGGGGAGGCAGAGGAGGTGGTGGGGGTGGCGGTGGGGGTGGTGGCACCGGCATATGTCACAGCGTTGATGTCTCTTGCTTATGAATGGTCCCAATAGAGAGAATTTCTGCTCTGAAAAAGACAAAAGAGATAGTTTTATTTAATTACTTAATAGATTTATTAATTAATTTATTATTTGTGCCAGTATGAGCTTGAAGTCAGGGCCTGAGCACTATCCCTTAACTTTTTTTGTTCAAGGTTGGTGCTCTGCCACTTGAACTGCACACAGTTCCACTTCTGGCTTTTTGGTGGTTAGTTGGAGATAAGAGTCTCATGGACTTCCTGCTTGGTCTGGCTTCAAACCATGATATTCAGATCTCATCCTCCTGAGTAGCTAGGATTGCAAGAATGAGCCACCTGGCAAAGAGGTATAATTAAATCTCTTACTTACCTTCTGGTATTACATGTCTTAGAAAAACACACATACTGTAGACAGTTTTATTCCATTGTTAGTTCATTCACAGAGTTCTCACTGTGAGGCTGGCTAAGTGCTAGAGATTGATAAAAGTAGATAGACTCTAGAAATTACTTGGTGGTAAAATTTACAGAATTTAGCTGTCAGAACATAAAAAAATATATATATATAATACACATATATATGTACCTGTTTCCCCCCAATAACTGAATCCTATATTATTAACATTGAAATCATTTCATTGTATTCCTGAGCAGACAATGGAATTTAATCTCTCTGAATGTCACAGGTCTCATGTTATGCATGATGCCAGCCTCAAGCAAGGCTTACAAAGGGCATTAGCCACTTTCTTGCTTCCTTGTCTCCTGTCAGCTGTTTCTTTATGGTCTCATGTCTTAGTTTCTGCATACTCATCTGGATGCATGCTGGGTTTTTGAGGCATGATTCTTTAATACAGTTCTTTTCAAATTAATACTGGAGGATGTCTGATTTCCAAATAACTGTATTTCTTTGCAGGGCATATCTCTGTATGTGTTCTGATGTGGGCCACAGACCTCTTTTCAAGACGCATTGCAAGGACTGCCAGCCTGTACTAATGAAACCGAACAATTTGCAAATGTGAGGAAAAGCGATATGATAACCTAAAGACAACCTAAGTACAAACTGAAGCATCAGACTTAGGCACAGACATTTTATGTTCCTGCCAGCATGGTAGTCCCTGGATCCCAACACAGGTCTGTCCATTTTTCCTTCACATTTAACATCCAATGGCAGTTGTATTTCATGAAAACATCCTTATCTCTGCAAAGGCAGAAAACCAATTATATAACACAGTGCTTCAACATAGTCCTCTAGATTTTTTGATTATTTAATAAATCAGATCCTTTTACCTACATAGTTAGTTCTAAGTACCAGGCTAAATGCATCAATTTCCATAGTAATCCCCTAAGGCCAGTAGCAGGAACCCCCACTTTTGTAGACAAGAACAGGTTGTTTAAAATCATATACACACTTAACAATGAATTAATTTGGGATTAGAACTCAGACTTAAAGATTTAAAATCTGATATGATTTTGTGTTGTTGTGTTATCTAATGTGTTATTGTGGCAAGATATAAAATAATATAATATTTTTTACCTTAATTGTCAAGTATATCATTCAGGGGCATTAAGGGCATTCTAAGGCTGTGCAATTCTGGCCAGAACTTATTCATCATCCTAAACAGAACCTCCATATCCATAAAACTATCATTTCCTCATCCTCACCCCTGGGCACTTTGATTTTATTTTCTGTATGCATAAGCTTATCTACTAGATAATTCACTTAGGTGGAAACATGCAATATTTGTTGGCTTCAGCCTGGCTTATTTCATACCACACACTATTGTCTATGTCCATTCCTGTTGTAGTATATATAACAGAAATTCATTTCTAATTATTCCACTCCACATTTTGCTTGATCATTAATAAGCTGATGGAACCTGGATTGTTCCTTTGTTTTGGGGATACCTCTCTAAAACCTTGAATTCAGGGGCTGAGAAGGTGGCTCAGTGGTAGAGCGCTTGCCTTGCATGCCTGAAGCCCTGGGTTCAATTCCTCAGCACCACATAAGCAAAAAGAAAAAAGCCGGAAGTGGCACTCTGGCTCAAGTGGTAGAGCCCTAGCCTTGAGCTGAAGAGCTGAGGGACAGCGCCCAGGCCCAGAGTTCAGGCCCCACGACCGGACACACACACACAAAAAAAACAACCTTGAATTCAATTCTTGTGGCCTCTGTCTGTCTGTCTGTCTGTCTGTCTGTCTATCTATCTATCTATCTATCTATCTATCTATCTATCTATCTATCTATCTATCTATCTGTCTGTCCATCTGCATACTGCTGTTGGATCACATGGCATTAACCTCATTTTTTTTTTTTTAATCAGTCGTGGGGCCTGAACTCTGGGTCTGGGCGCTGTCCCTCAGCTCTTCAGCTCAAGGCTAGCGTTTTACCACTTGTGCCACAGAGCCACTTCTAGTTTTCTGGTGGTTTATTGGAGATAAGAATCTCATGCACTTTACTGCCCTGGCTGGCTTTGAGTTGTGATCCTCAGATCACAGCCTCCTGAGTAGCTAGGATTACAAGTGTAAGCCACCAGCGCCTGTCAACATTAACCTCATTTTAACAAGGTTGAGAATTCTCTAAAATTGCATAAAGTTATAAATGGTATAATATATACAATTAAGTACAACATTTAGGGGAAAAACATTTGTGAGACTTTCCCTAGGAATTCCAAGGAAGAATGTGAGCAGGTTAATAAAAATGAAATACTCCCCTGAAAGAAGAGGCCTGATAATCACAGTGTACTTCTTTTGATATTAAAACACTATCAAAAGACTTAAAAATACTCATCATGGTCAACAGGATAAAAAAAAATGTTAAAACGAACCTAGATCTCAGAGAACAATAAAGGGTAGTATAGGAACCCAAACAGAGTCCAAGTCCCTTTATTCACTAATATAAACAATATCACAGAGTCACATACAGCTAGCATATTATAGGTCTAATGTTAAAGCAACTTGAACTGGAGCCAACAACTTAACTGTTTATCAGCTGTATTTTGACAGTATATAATCTTGTATTCAGTAGCAAATGTATTTCTAGGCAAAAACTTACAGAAGGTATTAAAGTCTTGATGGAACTATTAATAGAACAAGAGAATATTGGGAAATCTCATTATGTAAAGGCTTAATTTTTCAGTAAGACAGATGAGGAGATAGACCAGCATTCCCTGGTGAAAAACTGAAATTGATTTAAAAGGAAAACCTAAAAACATACTTATATTCAAGAGTTTAGTCATTTACTTCAGGGAAAAAATGCCTGAAAGAAATAACTGTAAGGCCAGTGACAGAGCTACTCATGGTATCTCTTAGTACATTGTATGATTCCATTTTCTAACTGCCTTTGTAGGTAGGTGTAACCATGTAGCTAACATTCATGTTTTTAAAAAGTCTATTTGTTAAACAATGAAGATTTTGAAACTAATTTATTATACTCACTAATATTTATTTTTTTGTTAATGAATTTTTGTGCTGGTACTGGACTTCATGTCCTTACTTGGCATTTTTGCTCATGGTTGCCATTTTACCATTTCAGTTACACCTCCACTTCCAGCTTTTTACTAATTAATTGGAGGCAACAGTCTCATAGATTTGTCTACTAAGGCTTTCTTTGAACCTCAGATCTCAGCCTCCTGAGTACTAGAGTTACAGGTGTAAGCTACCAGTGCCCAGCACCCAGTAATAGTTTAACCTTTTTAATATAGGAACTTGAAATAATAAATACTGTAACTACAGTTGCATTCTATGAAAAGTCACTTGTGGACATTGAGTCTGATGCTTAATTTTATATGTCAACTTTACAGGAATGAGGGATTCCCACATAGAGATAGTAGAATAGCATGTCTTTCCAGCATGTCTGGAAAGCTGTTTCCAAAAGAGGTTAGCATTTGAATCAATAAAGAGAATACAAATATCCCTTAACAATGTAGATGAGCATCACCCAATCCGTTGTTTTATTTTTTTTTGTCAGTTATGGGGCCTAGGCACTGTCCCTCAGCTCTTCAGCTCAAGGTTAGTGCTCTACCACTTGAGCCACAGCACCACTTCTGGCTTTTTCTGCTTATGTGGTGTCGAGGAATTGAACCCAGGGCCTCATGTATGCAAGGCAAGCACTCTACCACTGAGCCACCTTCCTAGCCCTCATTGAATCCTTTGATGACCCTGAGCAGAACAGCTGAACTCTCAGCCAGCATTACTGTGATTCACATCTGAACGAAGCTTGTCTAATAAAACTATTTCTCCATAGAGCACACTTTGCTTTCTTGGGATTTGGAACACTATGTAGCAGTTCAGCACTGTGCTTAGAGGCTTCTTTAAAGCACAAAAGTACAAAAATTTGAAATTTGGCATTATATAAAGTATAAGGATACTTTATACAGCACTAGAGAAAAACAAGGTGGCCAAATATGGCCTTGTTCAGCCTCTGCTGGGATTGTGCATGGTGGATGACTAAATATACCATCACTATTCTTCACATGAATCAGCACTAAGGCACCTTAATAGTGATTCTATTCTCACACATAAATCTTCATGAATAGGTCAACTTGCAAATACAAGGTCTACAAGTAATGTAATTTTTGAACCCTCCGTGGGTGCATTAATTTAATTATATCGATTTCTCTCACCATTTGCATGGTAGTGCTGCTATGTTTATACATAACAGATAACCAAATTTTATCTTAGTATATAGTTTCAATTATTTTTGGACAAGCATAACTAGCTAAGCTTCAATCTTTCCCAGCCTTGTTTATACTGCACCACATTCTTTTACTATAAATTAGCAGAATTAAGATAATCTAACTTCTTTTTTATTTTAATTTTATTGTCCAGGTGATGTACATAAGTAAGGTAGTGAGTACATTTCTTGTCTAACTTGTTACCCTCTCCCTATTTTTCCTCCTCCCTCTTTACTTCCTCCCCCCCAAGTTGTACAGATCTTGTGAATATTACTGTTGCACTGGTTCCCCATTGTCCTTTGTCTCAACATTTTTTGTTCCCCTTCCCTTCTCTAATTCAGATAAACATATATACAATACCCAGGGGACCAAAATCAAATAGAGAGACAACAATCATAGGGGGAAGAATGTACAAAAGAAACAAGAAATCACATAGTACATTAACAACATTTGTCCATGTATTGAAGTTCGTTTTGCTTAGCATCATCTTATATGGCCATATGTACATAGCTATTGAGCTATTCTGCTCATCTGCTAAGCTTGTCCTAGATGTATACTAATTTTTACAAATAAGAGAAACCATGGGACCTATGTTTCCTTGTGTCTGGCTTACGTCACTTAATATGTGTACATATATATATATATATATATATATATGTGTACATATATATATATATGTACACACACACATATATATACATTTTCTTAGATCATCTGACTTCTTGGTTTCCATGTTGTGAAGACTTAAAAATAATTGGAAACTATAAAATGAAAGTGATCCCACAAAAGGGAGAACAGTTCTTTTGCTTTGTTTCCTCTGCTCCCCTGCTCTACAGTCAGCTCAATCCTTAGGAGTCTGAGAATGACTTGGTATCATGAGGGCTCTGCCTTGCTCATGCCTCAGGAGATAACTTTCCAAAATCTAGGATTAAAACTATTTTTATATGCAGTACTTGATGGATGTGAAGGCTTTTTCTTGACAGATATAATAATTAAGCAATTATCTACAGGAATATTTGTTAAAGTCTGACAGTTAAGAATACAGAGCCCCAGGAAGTCACAAGCTGTACCCATGAGCTCTTTGATGCTTTGTGTTCTCCCAACCCATTTAAAAATGCTTTTCTATTCTGAAATGCATTTAAAATGCCTTTTTAAAAAGCCAGAACCTCAAAGGCTTTTATTCTTTCCTCCAACTCGTGAAACAGGTGAAACAGCAGCATGGAAATGCTCATTAGATATTCAAGCACCATTAGGAAGGGGTGAGGCAGCAGAGCCAGCCCGTGCTTCCCTCTGAGGCCAGCAGGACTCAGGCAGGCCTGGGTTTCCCTTTTGCCTCAGCTTCTTCCTCATGACTTTCCATCAGGTCAACTAACTTCAGTGGGCTCATTTTATTGGTTTGTAAAATACAGCTATAATGATTAATTTTTAGTTTGTTATGCTTAAATCAAGAGCCCAGTACAGATCCTATATAAAAAGAACATAATACCAATCCTCACACATAAAAATCACTTATCTGGACTACATACCTATCATCACTACTATGAATAACGACAGTGACCATAGAAAAAGGAGCAAGCCAGGGACAGGTGGCTTACTCCTGTAATCCTAGCTACTCAGGAGGTTGAAATCTGAGGATCAAGGTTCAAAGTCAGCCTGGGGAACAAAGTCCCTGAGACTACTATTTCCAATTAACCACCAGAAAATTGTAAGTGGTGCTGTGGCTCAAGTGATTGAGTGTTAGCCTTGAGCTGAAGAGCTCAGGGACAGCGTCCAGGTCCAGAGTTCAAGCCCCATGACCGACCAAAAAACAAAACAAAACAAAATAAAAAAAAACAGGAGCAAGATGAATGCTCACAAGAGAGGAAGGGATTGCTAGGAAAGGCCATTCACGTTCAGACGTGCAGAGAAGGCCTGATACATAAATGTTTTGTAGAAATTACTGTATATTTCAATAGAGATCTATTCTTGTTAACAGAACTAGTATACAGGCAGAGAGACTATCTGTCTGTCTGTCTATCTCTACATACTAAGTATCTATATCTTTATATCTCTATGCTATATTTATCTATATCTCTATATCTCTAGCTCTAGCTATAACTTTTTCTAAGAGAGGGCAAGTGTGAGAGCAAGAGCGCAAGATGAGGTGGTGGAAGAAAGAGGAGAAGGTTGGGAACACATAGGGACTAAATGGCCAAATATTCTGAAAACTGTCTAGTTCCCTAGTTGGGTCTTGTTGTCACCATCTTTTAAAGGCTTTCCCTATGTCTTAGGCATTTGCAACATTAGTATGATACACGTAGAAGCCAGAAACTCCATTTCCCAGCATTCCCTGCAGGTGGAGACCAGAATGTGGCCCCAACTCAGAGATGGGCTGTAGGAATGTAGAGGGGACAAGCCTAATGTGAACAGCCATAGGTCTGGAGCAGAGATTCCATTCAGCTCTGGCTGATGTATATTCCAGGATAATGTGCACCTACTCTTTGCCAGTATCTCTCCCCCTTCCCAAGAAAAGCTTGTATTCAGATGTGTGAGTGTGTGTGTGTGTGTGTGTGTGTGTGTGTGTGTGTGTGTGTGTGTGTGTGAAAAATCCAGTTTTGAAGTGTTGATAGGGACAGTTGTTCTTTGGTATCTGCAGGGAGTTGGCTTCAAAATGTCATGCATATCAAGATCTTCGGATGCTCAGACCTATATAAAATGACACATCATATTTACATATAACCTATGTGCATCATCTAGTGTATTCTAAATCTTCTCTACTTTGTCTATAATACCTAATACAATGTAAATGCCATATTGTATTGTTTAGGAATTAATGACATGGGAAAAAGTCTCCATATGTGTATATTTGTACATTCAGTACAGATGTAGTTTTTTTCAAATATTTTCAGTGACTTACGCAGCAATTTCATATTCCATACCTAGGGGTAATCTTAAAATAATCTGTAAGCCCCAGTGGGTCATGTATGTAAACCACACAGAGCCCATAGATTGCTGCAGTGTGGCCTCTTTACCAGGAGCTCTTCTGACATGTGAGAAATGAGCCAGCTGATACAGACAATGAACTATCTTCCTCCCCACCTTGGATTTCCTTGTTTCTCTGCCTGATGAGCCTGCCTGTACCATCCAGAAATGAATGTGCCTTGAGCTTGCCTGGCTTATAAACAAAAAAGTTAACATGCATCTCCACTCCACCTGTGAGTTATCTTGGAGAGAAATAACTTACTAAACAATTCTACACACTAACTGCTCTCATTGAAATGTTTATTTTCTACCCAAGAAGAGTCTGGAAGATTATAGGTGTTCACAAAAAATGTACCTGCTGGGGGCAGGAAAGAGGGAGAAAAATGAAAAAGGGGGTGACAAGTTTGAAAACAAATGCACTCACTACCTTATTTATGTACCTGTAACCCCTCTATATATCACCTTGGCAATAAAATTTTTAAAGTACCTTTTTTAATATATTAATAAAGATTTATTGTTACTATTTGATAAAAGTACCTATGACTGATTTTAAAAACATATTTGAATAGCAACCTAAAAATAAGATTGTGTCCATTCTTTGTATATCTTTTTCTTTGTCTTTGGCAATACTAGGGTTTGATCTCAGGGCCTTGCGCTTGAACCACTACTTGAACTACTTGCACCGTATCTCTAGCATTTTTTGTTCTAGTTATTTTTTTTCTTGTGAAAATACCGTACAGAGGGGTTACAATTACATGAGCAAGGTAATGAGTACATTGCTTATCAAGCATTGTAGCCTCCTCCTTTGTTTCCCTTTACCATCCCTTCTCATCTCCCCCCCACCCCCAGCCTCCCCCTACCTTCCCCTCCAAAGTTGTAACATTTGTTTTGCGACATAATGTCTTGTACATCTCATTGTTGCAATGGGTCCACCTGTATCCCTAGTTAAACCATTTGTTTTTTCCCTTTCCCTCCACAAATTATACCAACATCAAATACAGTGAAAACAAGGGTTATACCATGGGGGAGGGACATACAAAGCAACAAAAAATCATCTTATAAATATGTTAGAAAGCAAGAAAGAAAAACCATTTGAGTATTTATCTTGGGGTTCATTTTGCCTATGTTCTAGTTATTTTTGAGATAAGGACTAACTTATTGCCTGAAATGACCTGTACTGTGATGCTGCTATTTATGCTTCCCATAGTAGCTGGGATAAGAGCATGCCACCATCTTTATCCTTTTCTGTTGAGATGGGTAGGGTCATGAAAATGGTTTTTCTCTGAGGCTGGTTTAGAACTATAATCTTTCTTATCTCAGTTTTCTGCAAACCTAGGATGATAGGTGCTCACCACCTTGACCATCTATTGGCTGAAGTGTGAACTTCTTGTTTTGTTGTTGTTGTTTTTTGGCTTGGGCTACCTTTGGCTTCTTATCCTCCTGATCTCTTCCTCCAAAGTAGCTAGGATTGCAGATATAAGGCATTAGTGTACAGCTATTCCCATGTCTTGAGATTGCCCCTATGAGCTGTTTGGATTTATTGGCTATGAAATTAGAGAAAAGAACATAGATTCTCACTTCTGAACAAATGGAGGCCAATGAATGTCACGAAACAATCCATATCTTACATATGTCTCAGGAGGGTCCTACAACATCTAAGAACTAGTCATTTAAGTTTCTTTTTAAGAGATGCTGGAAGGCAGGAGAGCACAACCCAGAGCCTAAGTGCGGCGAGAAAAATACAAATAAAGAGTTCTCAGAATAGAATATATGTGGAGAAATTCCAAAACTGTGAGTAAAAGGGTAAGGGCAGGTGAAGTAAGTAAAACTGTGAGTCAAAGTGTACGTGATGGTAAAGATGACCCCTGAGTGGTCATTCCTGTCGTCATTGCCTCCTGGTGTAACTAGAGCTGATTCTCTGTCTAGCCCTTCCCTGGCACTTGTGCCTCACCCATTGCTCCCCGATAAGATTACCCTCCCACCAACGCAAGAAAGTTACTGCTCTCACTCTCTGCCATGGCATAAAAATTCTGGAAATATTTAGCCTTTTCAGGGAGATGGTATGTGTTAGCCTAACAAGATAGGAGGAAATAAATAGCAAATTGTTTTTCTAGACAGTAAAAAAACAAATGTATCCTGAAACATCTCATTACTATGGGATCGGTATTATTATCATTATTTTGTCAGTTGTGGGGCTTGAACTCTGGGCTTGGGTACTGTCCCTCAGCTCTTCAGCTCAAGGCGAGCGATCTACCGCTTGAGCCACAGTGCCACTTCTGGTTTTCTGGTGGTTAATTGGAGATAAGAGTCTCAAGGACTTTACTGCCTGGGCTGGCTTTGAACCATGATCTTCAGATGTCAGCCTCCTGAGTAGCTAGGATTACAGGCATGAGCGACCAGTGCCTGGCTCTATTAGTATTTTTTATATAGTAAACCACTTAAGAACTACAATGCCTAATGATAGGTAATATTATTAGTTGCTCAGATGAGGAAGCTGATGCATAAAGGTTAAAAAAATTATTGTCAGCCACACAGTGAATTTGAAGAAGAGAAACCTAAGTTATAGGGCTCCACAAGCCCAGGAATCTAAGCACCATGCCACTTTAAGTCACTTCTGTACATATACCTTTTATGATTTCTGTGATATCAGCATACCACTTGAACTTATTTAATGTTTACTATAAATCAATTCATGTTTGTAGAGAAATAGTTTATTCTGAAAAAAAATCCTTAAATTTATATAGTAAACAGTAAAGTAATACCACTTGCTATACATGAAAGATAATAAGAATAAACACAAGAATTATTAGGCTAAAATGTTTATCAACATACACTCCAAACTCAAGTATAACAGCAATCTGAATGATCTTTAATTGCGGATAAACACCTGGGTCTCATTCAATGAAGAATCCATCTTAGTTGACTCAATAGGTCTAGGATGTAGCCAGGGATTCTGCATATCTAACAATTCCTCCACCCTTTGAGGAGCTCTAGGATATAGAGGCTTATAAGAAAGTCACAATCAGGGCTGGAAAGGTGGCTCTGTGGTAGAGTGCTTGCCTTGCATGCATGAGGCCCTGGGTTTGATTCCTTAGCACCGCATAAGCAGAAAAAGCCAAAACTGGTGCTGTGGCTCAAGTGGTAGAGCGTTAGCCTTGAGCTGAAATGCTGAGGGACAGCGCCCAGGCCCAGAGTTCAGGCCCTACAACCGACAATGATAATAATAATTTTTAAAAGTCACAATCTCCATTGCAAACGCACAAGTAAGGATCTTTGGGAATATCTTACCAATAAGGGATTTGCATACCTGATAGTCTGTCCTAGAACATCTATACTCACAAATTATGTTCTCTCTTAAAAAGATTCAAATTTGGGCCAAGTGCCAGTAGCTCACACCGGTAATCCTAGCTACTCAGGAGACTGAGATCTGAGGATCATAGTTTGAAGCCATCCCCAGCAGAAAAGTCCCAGTGAGACTCTTACCTCCAATCAGCCACTCAAAACTGGAAGTGGAGTTTGCCTCATAGTGATAGAGTGAAGTGCTAGCTTTGAGCAAAAATGAGCTCAAGAGCAAGTGCCAAGGCCCTGAGTTCAAGCCACACAACTGACAAAACAATTTGATTTTGGATAATTTCATTTACTTTCAGCAGGCTGAAGCCATGAAAATGAGAGATTGTATTTGCAGTGGCATACAACAGTGGCAGGGAAACCCTTGTCCCAGGACAGTACCGGCCTGTTGCACCAAGTCTGAGCAATCACCGGAAGTGCAGAGGCATTGTCTCTTCAAGAATTTCTTCAGGTCCTGGCTTGGTTGCAATGTACAGCCAGCTTCTTGATTATATCATTTTTCTCACATATAAATAATAAGAAAAGACAGAATCAAAATTGTGCGTTCATTTTCTGTGGTAAAACAAGATTTCTCTACCTGTGAACTTCAGTCAATAAGCCATAAATGCCCTGTGCGTAGAATGGTCAATCACAGGGTCTGGCTAAAATGTGGAGGGAGGACACACCTGTGGCTGCAGAGCTTGGACAGCATGCCCAGCTCTTTCTTCAAAACAGGAGGCATCAGCTCTCTATGGCTACATTTAGAATAAGAAACAGTGTGGAAGACGGTAGTAGGAGGCAGCCTGGACCCATCACCCTCCAGAAAGTCAAGGTAGTGGCAAAGGAAAGCCACTGCTATTGGCACACTCTAGAAAAGGACAGAGTAAATTAGGAGAAGTTCCACACAATATCCATGTCTACCTGCTAGCTAGGTCAGAAGTCCAAGATTATCTGCATGTGCATACATAAATTGTGTTTCAGTAAGACTCATAACAAATTCCTCTCCTCTCCTCCCTTCTCCTCTCCTCTCCTCAACTCTCATATCCTCTCTCAACTCTCCTCTCCTCAATTCTCCTCTCCTTTCCTCTTCTCCCCTCCCCTCTCCTTTCCTCCCCTCCCCTCCCCCTTCCTCTCCCTTCCCCTCTCCTTGTTTCTCTTCCCTTCTTCCTTCTCTGACCTCCCCCACCTTCCTCCCTTTCTCCTGTTCAACCTCCTCAATCACCTCACTCTCCTAGGGTATATTTTTCTGAGCTGAAGAGAATTCTTGCTGGCCTAGAACCTGCCTCAGTCTTTTCCTTAAGTAAATCTGCAGACAATCGGTTCAAACAAGAATTTAATTCATTCTCAGTTAAATAATAAAAGAAGGAAATTATTAAAAAAACTGAGATGAGAAGCAGGAAAAAATAGGCAAAAAACACTTGTCAGAATAAGCAGTGCTGTGAAGCAGATGAACACTATGACAAGACATATAATTAATAACCCAAAGGAGAGAGTAAATCAACCCTTTAAAAGAGGACTCAAAGAAAAGAGATAAGGACTGATTCTGAGACGATAAAGAAAGGCAACTGGAGATAAAACATAAAGTAGCTGAAGTGAACAAGGAATTGAATAAATAAACCTGCTGAATTCATTGTGAAGTTCCAGTGTAACCTTGAGCTGCTAGAGCCAGGAGCTGAAGATGGGCTTCATGGTGCTGGCCCCTCACCTAGACCAGTACCGCCATCCACAGTGGCAGAGGTGACCAAGTACACCAGGCAAAAATGGAATAAAATAGCTCTCCTCAAGTCATTCATAACCCCTAAGGCTTGGTAATTTTGTAATCAGATAGTAGAGCTAAGGAATACTTTTATAACATGATTCTCTACTGGGCACGAATCATTTGTGAGTTGGTTCCAGCTCTAACTGATCCTTGCCATTCATTAAATGCAGTAACACAGGACATTGGCCAAGAAGTGAACAGATCTGAAATAACTGGTCGCTTTGTTCCTCAAGCCTCAAAATACTGTCTACTCGCTCCTAGAGTCAGAAATTCCAGCCTACCATTCCTTAGCGTATGTAATTTATATGGATGATGTTAAAATGACCAATGAGTCAAATATTATCATTTAGAACTCAGTGAACACCAAGAAGGCACACTACAGGTATGGGCTCAGTGTACTTGTTGGCTTTTCCTGTGAAAGTCCACAAGTGGATTTTCAAGTATTAAGGAACATACAGTTGGGAAGCCAGAACTACAAACTGTGCAAAAGATGTTTAAATGTGGGGTTGGTGAATTTTAAATTCAGGGAAAAAGTTGGCTTATTTGTCATATTTTAAGTATCTTACCTATTTTTGAAGCAACTAACTTTTATTCTGAATTGATATAAAGCAGCACAATTGAAACAAAATACCTCAATCAAAATTTAAAGATAGTTACAATAAACAACAGCTTTAAGGAATACTGGATACACAAAATATACTTCTGTCATTTAAAGGAAATACAAAGTTCACATCTGATTCTTTTCCCTTTTTCTCCTATCTGAAAGTAGATAAATATCACCTGCTCTATTAGGGAAGTCATACTTTACATTAAACAGTTAGGAAAACAGCCTGTTTTATTTTTCACTATAACTTTATCCTCTTGGAAGGCATGGTTGGTACCTTAATATTGATGGATATTGGAGGTGGAGATGTGGCTCCATGGTTGAGCAAATTGTATGGCATGTACAAGATTGAATTTGATTCCTAGCACTGTCAATACACTATCAATACCTTTCCTTCTTTCCCTCCCTCCCTTCCTCCCTCCCCCTCTCTCTTTCTCTCTCTCTCCTTCCTTCCTTCCTTTCTTTCCTTCTTTCTTTCTCTCTCTCCTTTCTTTCTTTTTATTTCTCTCTCTGTCTTTCCTTCCTTCCTCCTTTCCTTCCTTCCTTCCTTCCTTTCTTTTTCTTCTACATATACATACTGATGGACATAGATCAAAACTTCTGTTAGTTCATTCAATAGTTCTAATTTTCTGACTATATATGGCAATTCTCAAGGCTACTTGCACAATTATTTTTCATCTCTCAAACAGTACCATCCTCATTTTGCAGATGAGGAAACAAAGCCTCAAAGGTATAAAATAATCATCATGAGATCATGGGTACAATTTGTTTTCCATACATAGCCCCAAGGGTGAAGTTTTGAAACCACTAATATCTAGAAATGTCTTTCTTTTTTTCAAATTACTATTAACACATAGATGTACTAATTAATATGACTGAGATATTTCCATATGTACAATAGTTGTGCATTGACCCAAAACCCTGAAAAAATAAAGGCTATAGCCAAATTCTGAGAGACTAGCTCTGTGAGCTCTGTGGGCACACACTGTGTATTCCACTCCATACAGCTGGCTTGTGTAGCCAGCAGGCCTGGCCTCAAGCTTGTCTTCTTAGGCTCTTTACTTGTTTATAACCCCTGGGAGATCCTGGCTGGGCCATGATAGAACTGTACAGAACCCAATTGAATCTGTTTTCTTTTGGGTCCGGTCATGGGGCCTGAACTCTAGGCCTGGGCGCTGTCCCTCAACTCTTTCATCTCAAGGCTAGCACTCTACCACTTGAGCCACAGCACCACTTCCGGCTTTTTTCTTTTTGCTTATGTGGTGCTGAGGAATTGAACCCAGGGCCTCATGCATGCAAGGCAAGCGCTCTACCACTGAGCCACCTTCCCAGCCCCCCGCAATTGAATCTGATGTCTCTGTTCCCAGCCCTTTCACACACCCTTTCCACCACTCTCTGCCTTTGCCAGGCATGACATAGTCCATGAAATGGAGCAAATACTATTTTTGTTTTGTTTTTGGTGGTTGTGGGGCTTGAACTCAGGGCCTGGGGTTTTATTTATTTTTTAAAAAACTTTATTGTGGGGGCTGGGAAGTTGGTTCAGTGGTAGAGCGCTTGCCTTGCAAGCATGAGGCCCTGGGTTCAATTCCTCAATACCACATAAGCACAAAAGCCAGAAGTGGCACTGTGGCTCAAGTGGTAGAGTGCTAGCCTTGAGCTGAAGAGCTGAGGGACAGTGCCCAGGCCCAGAGTTCAGGCCCGACAACCAGACTCCCCCCAAAAAAATTATTGTGAAGGTGATATACAGAGAGGTTACAGTTATGGCAAATAGAAATTTAGATTTGAAATTCCTAACAGGCACAAGGCTGGTAATAGCAATTTAGAAATCTTCATACAGGCAGTTGGGTATATTTCCTTCTCTAGAGCTAATTCCGTGAAGATGTGGAAAAGTATACCATTTTAAATTCCTAAGTTACTTTTTACCATTTGTAATTAAGTAAGGGCTAATAGTGTAAGTCAGTTTGATGGTGGCTGATACTGCTTGTTGCCTATTCAATAACCATTCATTCCTTCTTCTAGTAGCAGAACGGCTTATTTGGAGGGGATATGCAATTTGGCCAGTTAAAAATTGATTTTTCAGACTCTCTTATGTTTATTGCATCCCTGTGACATTGTTCTGGCCAATGAGATGTGCATAGGAGTCTGAGGAGGGCATCATATTCTGAAGAAAACAAATAGCTTGATAGAACAGCCTTTACTCTTTAGCTATTTGCACTATCCATAAAGACACAGTAGTCATATAGTAACCATGAAGCAACCTACAGACTAAGGGTGGAAAAACAGACAGAATTGTGTGAACAGAATTGTCTGACAGAATTGTGTGAACTCTTGCACCAGCCCTGGACTGCTTCTCTTGAGAGTCTAGTTCCATATAACAAATGAACTTGTATCTATTGAAGGTTAATTCAACTGTTTACATTTGTTTTAGCAAATGAATACAAGGCTAATTGGTACAAGTCATGTCTGAACATATATATACATTATGTGTATATATAATGTATATCATAGCTGGACATAGATATATACCATACATATACATACATATATGTATACATGAAAGACATACTTAAACAACATGACTACCATTTTGATGAAAAGTTATTTAGAAGCTGGGTGCCAGTGGCTCACATCAATAATCCTAACTACTCAGGAGGCTGGGATTTGAGGATCATAGTTTTAAGTCAGCCTGGGCAGGAAAGTTTGTGACATGTTTATCTCCAATTAACCACCAAAAAGCTGGAAGTGGAGTTGTGGCTCAAGTTGTTGCTCCTTGAACACAAAAACTCAGGGACAAACTCTTAGGTCCTGGTTCAAGAGCAGGATGTGTGCGCGCGCGCGTGCGCGCGCACGCGCGCACACACACACACACACACACACACAATCATTTGGAGCTAAAATATCATTTTGCTAACACTGTATTTTTTCCCAAATAAGATGATAAAAATTTGAAGCTACAGGAAAAGCATGGGCTTGTGGTATCAATGAAATTCATGACTACACAATCTTGTCCAATGATACCCTTGGATCTTCCTGAATAAGACAAATTTTTTGTTTTACTTAAATGCTTCAGTTTTTTTTGAAGAGAGGATTGTCCATCTGACTCTCACTAGGGTTATTATCAGCTTTGGAAGAAATAATCTTTCTGTTTTCTCAAGTACTCAATAAACACAGGAAAATATCAAGTCCCTGGACCATCTTAGCCTGTTAAACTGTGCTTTAGGATTCTGTCTCCAAAACTACAGTCAATAAAGTTCTAGGACATATTTAATGTCCTCTACCACAAAATTTAGGCTGGGCTGATGTTGAAAACTTGGATCTCTATGGCAACAGAGACTGCCTTGAAGACTTGCCAGGAGAAAGTTATCCCAGGTTTCAGGAGCAGGAAAAGTGGTGTAACTGATCAGCTTTTATCTCATGGTTGCTGTGGGTCAGGTAACGATTTGTGTTTTCCTTTTTGTTTTGTGTGCTGTTAAAGCTCTGACAAATTTTTAATCTTATCTCTGGAAAAATACTTTTACCTTCTGAAATATTCTCATTCTCTAAATTACTTCTGATTTAATCTTACTTTCTACTCTATTTGTTCCTTTTAACCTAATTGATTGCCTGTGAATTTTAGGATATCTACTACCTACTGTTTGTAAAATCCTCAAGTGCTTTATGAAGAACATTTCAAGTAAGTAATTTTAAAAACAGATCACCATCATCATCAAAAACACAGCAAATTAGCCAGGTGCTATAGCTCACACCTATAATCTTCGCTACTCAGGAGGCTGGATCTGAGGATCATGGTTCAAAGCCAGCCCAGATAGGAAAGTTTGTGAGACTCTCATCTCCAATTAATCACAAAACAATACAAACAAAGAAACCCCAAACAAACCTGGAAATGAAATTGTGGCTTAAGTTATAGAGCACTAGCCTTGAGCAAAAAAGCTTAGGAATAGTGCCTAGGCCCTGGGTTCAAGCCCTAGGAGCAGTGCGCGCATATACACACATACACCATAGCAAATGTATTGAACATTGCTATGAATGAGGAGCTATTGTAAGTATGGAGCATATATTATTTACCTAAATATGAAATAAGTACTTTTATCATTTCAGTTTTACAGATGAGAAAACTGAGTTGCACAAAAAGTTGAATAATTTTTCTAATGCACAAAAAAGTATTAAAGACAAGTTTTTTTTGTGGGTTTTTGTTGTTGTGGTGGTTGTTAGTCATGGGGCTTAAACTCTGGGCCTGGGTGCTGTTCCTTGGCTCTTCAGCTCAAGGCTAGCACTCTACCACTTGAGCCACAGCACCACTTCCGGTTTTCTAATGTTTTATTGGAGATAAGAATCTCACGGACTTTCCTGCCTGGGCTGGCTTTGAACCCCAATCCTCAGATCTCAGCCTCCTTAACTAGGATTACAGGCATTTGCCACCAGTATCAGGCAACACAAGGTATTTTAAGATACCTCAAACCTAAGTATTCTGAATTATGTGAATTACACTAAAAAATAACATTTAAGTTATTAAAGAAATTTAGGCCTTCAGATTTTACAAACTCAGCTTCATTAACATTCTTCAACCCTGAAGGAGAAACCTACCTTTTATCTATACAACCATGCCAGATTACTATATCAAGACCAAAAAGGGAGACAGTGGAAGTCAAAACAATAGATAAATCCCCCAAAATAATTGGTTTTGATCTTGGAACACTATTAAAGTTATTAAAGCATTTACTCACTAATTCACTCAGCCTTTAGGGAGTATCTATCATATGACAGGCATGTTGTGAAGGCTAAGAAAAGAGATAAGGTGGACAGAGAATTTGTCTCCTAGAGACATGGGTAGGTCAGGTAGGTCCAGGGGATCATGGGATTAGAACAAGAGGATGAATAGAAGACCAGAACAGGGCATGGCATGACCATTCTGACAGCATGTTAGCCCTTTAATGAAGTTCTCTTTTATAGTGAAAGTAAAAGGAACCACCTTCCTCAGAAGGCTTTTGTGATGGTTTTGCACATATAAAGGTCTTAGCCTATTCCTAGCATGAGTTAGCCATTATCTCTTAAGGAACAGTGGATGGCAGCCCAGGCACCTTGCCAAGACACCCACATACACTCTCATGGATGCCTGTTTCCAGAAACTCAAAGATCCGAAGCTACCTGGTGCCTTGTCCCAGTTAACCCTAAAGCTGATTCTAATTTGGGGGCTACAAGCAGGCCTGGCTTTCTTTCCTGGCTAGATTCAGCATCTCATTGGAATATATCACCTACATTAGGATAAATATTTTTTTTGGGGGGGGTCCAGTCGTGGGGCCTGAACTCAGGGCCTGGGCACTGTCCCTCAGCTCTTCAGCTCAAGGCTAGCGCTCTACCACTTGAGCCACAGCGCCACTTCTGGCTTTTTTTTTCATTTGGCTTAGTGGTGCTGGGGAATAGAACCCAGGGCCTCAGGCATGCAAGGCAAGCGCTCTACCACTGAGCCACCTTCCCAGCCCCAGGATAAATATTTTTTAAGGTGCACTTTGCACATTTTTTTTTCTCACAATGCCTAACTTATATTGTGCTCATCCGGTACTTTTGCCATGTTAGCTCAATTTCACTTTATCTCCTTGCACTTGACCTCTGCAGTTCAATACCTAATTCCTCAGCTGCATAACACTGGTGTGTGTGTGTTTGGAAAGTGAGGTTCCCTTCAACAGGAAAATGTCACCTCAAATTGCAAAAGGGGAGTTTCAAGTGTGCCATTGGCTGAAGCCAGTGAGAAATCACCTGTAGGGCACCTGCTGAGCATGGCTGGGGAGGAGCATGAGTCTTAGGTTTTGCAGAATGGCAAATAAAGAAATAATTAGTCATTGTCTCACTGACTTCAACTCTGATTTAATGGTTCCCTCTTCAACTTTGTTTTGTCACCCGATCAAACAAGTCAGTCAAATATTATAATTTCTTTCTAAATATTCCAGCAGCCAGATGGCAGGAACACTACTGGGAAGAGACAAAACTCTCCTAAAGATAACTTTGTGATGCATAGTCACACTAGATGGGACTGGGTTGAGGGGACTCACCCAGAGAAACCCCATGGAATCCATGGTCATAATTATATATGACCCAAACTTATACTTCTAAGTATAAGACCAGCAGCCAACTCTGCGATTTGGAACTGGTGGTTAAGAAAACATATTTCTACCTCTGTAAATTTTGAATTTTAGGCAGAGGTATAAAACCACTAGAAGACACATCAGGACAAATTCTTCAGGATTTCTCCCTAGATGTCATGTTATTATACCTTACTATTCAAATATTTCTATATCACAGTTAATGTATAACATACTTGCTAGAGAACATATTTTCTTCCTTCGGCCAAGTTATTGTTGTAGGTTCTAAAACTTTACCATTAATAAACATGTTTATAAAAATTATAGAAGAAAAAGTTCATTATTCTCTACTGTTAATCTCATTTTGGTGTCTTGGATTGTTTCTAGGTTCTTTTATTCATTATTGGTGCACGCGTTGGAGTGACTGCAAAATCACAAACTGTACTATATAGTTTCTGAACAATAAATCTAAAAAAGAGCGTTGCCAGGCTGGGCCAGCTGGCTTGCTCTTGTTCCTAAAACTGTATGTTCTTAGACACACACTCTTCCTCCATCCCTTCTGCTGCACGCTAACTTCGTGTAACACAATGTCACAGTCACAACTGCATGAAAACAGAGGCTTGTGGATGGATTAAAAAAAAAAAAGTGAGGGCCAGCAGCTTACATGTTTCTGACCCCTGGGTTGCTAGGCTGCAAAATTACTATTGATGGCACAAGCGCAATATCTGAAGCCTGTATACCCGTATGGGGGGGTGGGAAGGAGGGTGGGTAACTTCCTTGAATAAGTTATTTAACCTTTGTTATTTTTCACATTTTTATCTATAACAAAGGCACCATAATAATACCTCCATTTCAGGAATTGCTGTGAATCATATAAGGTGACCTGTGCGGCAATCTTTGGTAAAGCACTCTACTGTGTAGATGCCTTTCCCTGTTAGCGGTAAACTTCCTTTGCTTCCCTGTCTTCTCCTTTCTACCCTAAGTTGGTTTTTGTGGTTTTCAAATGTATCACCAAAATACATTAGCTGGCAAACGTCAGCAATCTGTGCATTGCCATGGAAAGGTTTTTTTTTTTTAGCATTAAAGCTTTTGTTCACTTTTTAAAAATTGGGGTAAAACTTACAAAATTGTACCAGTCTCTAAGGCATAACTTCATAAATTTTCTTGTGTACACCTGGGCGACCACTGCTTCAGCCAAGGTCGGAGAACTATTCCAGCACCCAGAAGCCTCCATCCTACCCTGTCCAGGTCAATACAAGGCCCAGAGGCAGTCTTTCTTCTGACTCATCATTCGGTCTAGAGTTTTAAAGAAATGTTTTTAAACAGAAGGTTGGATTCTTAGTGTTAACTATTGATTGCTGACTGAAAGAAACAAACTTTCAGTCCTCCCTCTGAAGTGACACAGGACTCTGGTGAGAAGAACAAACTCTCAAAATGACACAGATAATGCCAAACAAAGGTCCTTTTTTATTTTACAACCAAGGATCAAGTCACACAGAGGCAAAGTCACCGCCCAACTTCCTGCTACAAAGTGACTTTTTTTTTTCTTCCCCAAATGCAGCGGGTCACAAAAGGGTCCAAAGTGTCAGGTGCTTCTAATCTGTCGCAGGGAGACTACAGCAGAGAGAGCTGACCTCCTCCCTCCCACCCCTCCCGCCCCGCCCCCAGATCTGTCCAGGGAGTAGCGTACACTGGGTCTTCACACTGTACCCCTTCCCCCGTTTACGGCCCCCTGTTCGTGGCGGGTACACCCACAGAGCTGGCACACCACCTCAGAAGGCACTGTTCCTGAGAACCAGTGCCTGCCCGCCCACGGAGCCAGACTCCCCTGAGATTCCCAAACAGCAAGCTGTCTCCTCCTCCAACTCTGTGTACTCTTAGCATCCCGGGGAAGTACGGAGGGGAATGGCCACTGTCCCCCTCCATCCCTTCAAAGGTCTTCCACGGCCCCATTGTGGGCAGATGTCAACAGTCTGACTACTATGATCGACCTCAGGCACTGGCAGATAAACCTGGGCGAAAAGTCCAGATACCTGTGCTCCAGCCCCAGTGCTGACACGCACGAGTTGGGTGACCTTGGGCAAGTCACGGTAGATGTCTAAAGTTGACTTTCTCACCCAGGGGGGAGGGGAGGTGTTGCTGTCCTTATGTCCAAAGTCACCCCCCCCTCCGGCTCTGCGATCACCTAGGTGTTCTTTACTTCACCGCAGCCCCCTCCCCCTGCGAGACCCCAGTCTTTTGTTCTGGGGGTGACGCGGGGTAGGGGAGGAGGGCTTCTCAGAGGACCTGGCGGGGAAGGCCTTGGCTCCAGAAGCTGCTCATGGGAGAGTGGGGTCCCGGGAAGTCACCAGGCAACCCCGTGGGGGGGGGACACACGACCGGACCGCGTTCGGCCCAGCTCCCCCCGCCCCACCCCGAACAGCGTGGCAGGGGGCGGGTGGCCGACGCGCGCGGCGCCCAGGCTGGGGGAGCGGAGCCTGGCGGGGGTCCCCT